>NC_048565.1:31343541-31654875 GCF_013265735.2 Oncorhynchus mykiss
GTCCTGACGCCATGGACTGAAAGTGTAAACAAGCTAATTCAGAACAGAATGCTAATGTTCTCTAGGTGCTGACAGGAGCCATGTGCTGGCTTTTGACCTCTGAGAAAGTACTTTGTCACCCTAGGGGACTGGGTAATCAACTAAATGTAAGGGTCGTATTCCCCTGCTCAGACGTAGCATGCATCAACCAATGGTTGCGTACCTCGTCAACTGTGTCAGCGACTGACAGATTGCAAATGTGGTAGTTAGCTGATATGTAAAATACCTATCCAGGTGTTGTAATGCGGAGTTCAAGACTGGGAACTCGGAATCTCCGACATCCGACTTCAGTGCGCTCAAGACAACTGGGAACTCGGGGATAAAAACAAGCTCCGACTGAGATTAGTGGGTCATCAGTCGTTCTAGTCCCTTTTTTATGGACACTACATTTTGCATTCCTTTTCAGATAGGACTAACAGTAGTTGTCATGCTGGAAATTTCTTGTAGTTTATGGTAATTCGATGTGAACAGTTGTGAGGTGTGCCATTGCAGTATGGTTGTGGCAGGCTGTCATGTTTTTGTCAGAATTAGTCATTAAAATATTCCAATTAGACCTGAACCTTCTTGTGATGGGATAAAGATCAGTCATTTTGGTCAGGAAGTTGGTCAACCGTTGTTTGCCAGTGCTGTGATAAGATATTGTATAAAGTAATACATTTTTCAAATGTATCTGCACTGTATGTTAGCCAGCAAGAAAGTTTTCAAATGAACTGCCAATATGCCAACATTCCATTCAAACATTGCAGTCAATCTACAGCCATACACTGGCTGAAATCAGTTGATGATAGGACTTAGACAAGTAAAAAATGCAACAAGTACTGATATTGTATCATACAACAGCACTCACAGCTTTCCAATAAATAAAAATAGACATTAATGGTTTGTTTACAAATATTCTTATAGGCCATGTATACAGACAATCAGTATAAAACGGGTAAAAACTGTATAATTATACAGCAATATTTCATGTGCCTTTATAAAGTGGTTTATCCATTGCAAATGTGTGGTTAGCCACAGGATTGCATTAAAGTCTGGGGGGCATGCAACAGACGAAGGAAGAAACTGAAGAGATGGCATCCCTCAAGGGAAGAAAGTCATTTTTATGTGGAAAATTGGGAGATTTTCACAAGGAGTGAAGATTGATGTGAGACGTAAGCCATACCGAGTTCTGGAGGTGAAAAGGAAGTGAATGAGGGAGTTAAGTGAGGTGGAATTTGTGGTAAAGAGCTCAGAGCCCGAGCTTGGAATCGATGATAAAGAAGAATCTGGTCCAGTAGGAGTGACATTTTTGGAGAAAGTGGATCCCTGCCTTTTGGCAGATACATTTGTGGTTTTAGGGTGGGTGGGAAAGGATGAATGAAGGTAACCTGTACTGGACTTATATTTGTTTGTGTTTCTTCTGCCCAGAGGAAGCGGGTGCTCTGTCTCATTTAATCTGGGTCAAGATCTGTTTCTTGCTTTGTGTTTAGGAATAGGGCACCATTGAAAGGAGTGATTTCTGGGGTAGCGTTAAGTGTAGAGGTGGAGTAATTGAAGATGAAGATTCCTGGTGTTTGTGAAGCCTGTCATTTGGTGCGACGCATACCCGGTGGTGAGCTTGGTGAAACAGAGGAGTCACTGTCAGTCCTTTTGAGTTTTGAGTCTGTATTTACCTCACAAAGTCATGTTAGGATATATAAATTATCCTGTTAGAGCTTGGGTGCCGAATCCACTCCGGTGTTTCAGGTGCAACGTTTACGGTCATGTTGCAGCAGTGTGTATAGGGCGGAGAATCTTAGATGTGGTAAGTCTGCAGAAGGGCATGTATTGTTGTGGTCTCTCTTGCCATGATGTGTGTTTTGTCCTATGTTTTTAGTTTATGTTTAATCCCCTATCCCCACAGGAGGCCTTTTGATAGGCCGTCATTGTAAATAAGAATTTGTTCTTAACTGAATTGCATAGTTAAATAAAGGTTTAAAAAATATATATAAAAAAAGAGGATTGTGTGGTTTTGGTGGATAAAGTAGTGTGTGTCAACTGTAGGGGTGCCTATGTTGCTGGGGATCGGAAGTGTCCGGTGCGAGAGAGGCAGATTGAGGTGACCAGAGACAGAATTGTGCAGAATGTTTCGTAATCTGAGGCAGTGAAGAAAGAAGAAGAGGAAGGATCAAGGTTGAGGGGTCCTGAGAGGATCCCTTTGAGTAGTAGATCTGTGCCAGCACAGAGGGATAGGCCAACAACTAAAATATGCTTCAGTAAGGTTGGCTTCTTAGCGTTCATATCAATGTTCAGCAGAAACTTCATCAAAGAAAATATATGTTGTGGTGACTGCTGCAGAGAAGTATTTGGGTATATGAGATTTGATTTCTGAAGAGTTACAGTGTGTGTTCAGTGGTGGTGTCCTGTCCTCCCAGGCCATTGGCAAGGTGCAGGAGCAGATAGGGTCAAAGTAGTGGAATGGGGTACCTTAACTTTTTTTTTTTTCCCCCCTTTTTCCAATTTTGTATCACAAAGTGTAAGGGATTGATATTATAGATCAGTTAGGGGGAGGTAATGCAACATATTGGATGCCAAGCGCCATTAAACCCCAAAGAAGAAGAAGAACCGCATAGTATATCTCTGCTCCCAATTCGTCCTTTGGCTAGTGCTGTCTGAATCGGGGATTGATTAATGTGGTCTGATGAAAGCAGGTGTCTCAGGAAATGTTGCAAACTCAATTCGATTGTATTGGTTTTCTACGAGGAAACAAACTTCAGTCAGCTAATAGCCAAGAGAAAAGTGTTACATTGTTACCATGTCGCGGTTACCATAGGCCGACTTGCCATTTAATCGATTTTGTTCCGAGTGTAAAGATTGCTGTGCGGTGATCATGTGCTCTAATTATTTTTTATTATTTTTTATTTTTAGGGGGTAGATCAGCTTTCATATTCCATAGATTGTGGCTTTTATCAATGTAATTTGTTTTGGTGGGTTGTAAATATATAGTGCATTTGGAAAGAATTTGGACATTGATAATTTGTTACGTTACAGCCTTATTCAAAAAATTTTAAATTGCTTATTTTCCTCATCAATCTACACACAATACCCATTATGACAAAGCAGAACAGGTTTATAGACATTTTTGCAGAAGCGTAATGCCGTCATTGGCGGATGTTGATGGGGATTTTTGTATTATGCTACTTAGTCCGTTTTTATGACGTTCATAGCATATTTGTTTTAGGTTTAACACAATATTCCATTGATGTTCACGCAATATACATTTTACCTTGTCTTGGAAGTGCTCAGAACATTTCAATAAATATTTACATGGCATTCGGAAAGTGTTCAGACCCCTAACCTATTTCCAACTTTTTGTTACGTTACAGCCTTATTCTAAAATGGATATTAAATATTATTATCTTCAGAAATGTTTGACATTTTTGCACATTTATTACAAATATAAAACAGAAATACCTTATTTACATATGTATTCAGACTCTGCTATGAAACTCGAAATTGAGCATCCTGTTTCCATTGATCATCCTTCAGATGTTTCCACAACTTGATTGGAGTCCATCTGTGGTAAATTCAATTGATTGGATATGACTTGGAAAGGCACACACACACCTGTCTATATAAGGTTCCATAGCTGACAGTGCATGTTAGAGCAAAAACCAAGCAATGAGGTCGAAAGAATTGTCCATAAAGCTCATAGAGAATATTGTGTTGAGGCACAGATCTGGGGAAGGGAACAAAAAAATGTCTGCAGCATTGAAGGTCCCCAAGAACACAGTGGCCTCCATCATTCTTAAATGGAAGAGGTTTGGAACCACCAAGACCCTTCCTAGAGCTGGCCGCCCAGCCAAACTGAGCAATCAGAGGAGGAGGGCCTTGGTCAGGGAGGTGACCAAGAACCGGATGGTCCCTCTGATGAAATGGGAGAACCTTCCAGAATGACAACCATCTCTGCAGCACTCCACCAATCAGGCATTTATGGTAGAGTTGCTAGACGGAATACACTCCTCAGTAAAAGAAACATGACAGCCCACTTGGAGTTTCCAAAAAGGAACCTAAATGACTCTCAGACAATGAGAAACAAGATTATCTGGTCTGATAAAACCAAGGTTGAACTCTTTGGCCTGAAAGCCATACATCACGTCTGAAAGAAACCAGGCACCATTCCCACGGTGAAGCATGGTGGTGGCAGCATCATGCTGTGGGGATGTTTTTCAGCTGCAGTGACTGGGAGACTAGTCAGGATCGACTGAAAGATGAACAGAGCAAAGTACAGAGAGATCCTTTATGAAAACCTGCTCCAAAGTGCTTAGGACCACAGACTGGGGTGAAGGTTCACCTTCCAACAGGACAACGACCCTAAGCGCACAGCCAAGACAACGCAGGAGTGGCTTTGGGACAAGTCTCTGAATGTACTTGAATGGCCCATTCAAGATTGAACATCTTTGGAGAGACTTGAAAATTGCTGTGCAGTGACGCTCCTCATCCAACCTGACAGAGCTTGAGAGGATCTTTATAAAAGAATGGGAGAAACTCCCCAAATACAGGTGTGCCAAGCTTGTAGCATCATACCCAAGAAGAGCCAAGGCTGTAATCACTGCCAAAGGTGCTTCAATAAAGTACTGAGTCAATGTGATATTTTAGTTAACATTTTTTAATACATTTATATTTTAAATGTGAAATGTGAATTGTCTCAAAACCTGTTTTTGGTTTGTCATTATGGGGCGTTGTGTGTAGATTGATGAGGGAAAAAACAATTTGATACATTTTAGAATAAGGCTGTAATGAAGAAAATGTGGAAAAGGTCATGGGGTCTGAATACATTCTGAATGCACTGTAGATAAACCCTGGATTGCTGATACCATGTACAGTGGCTTGCGAAATTATTCACCCCCTTGGCATTTTTCCTACTTTGTTGCCTTACAACCTGGAATTAAAATTGATTTTGGGGGGGTTTGTATCATTTGATTTACACAACACTTTGAAGATGCAAAAAATATTTTTTATTGTGAAACAAACAAGAAATAAGACAAAAAAACAGAAAACCTGAGCATGCGTAACTATTCACCTCCCCCAAAGTCAACACTTTGTAGAGCCACCTTTTGCAGCAATTACAGCTGCAAGTGTCTTCAGGTATGTCTCTGCAAGCTTGGTACATCTAGTCACTGGAATTTTTACCTATTCTTCAAGGCAAAACTGCTCCAGCTCCTTTAAGTTGGATGGTGTACAGCAATCTTTAAGTCATACCACAGATTCTCAATTGGAGTGAGGTCTGGGCTTTGACTAGGCCATAAATGTATCCCCTAAAACCACACGAGTGTTGCTTTAGCAGTATGCTTAGGGTCATTGTCCTGCTGGAAGGTGAACCTCTGTCCCAGTCTCAAATCTCTGGAAGACTGAAACAGGCAATCCATCATTCCTTAAATTCTGACCAGTTTCCCAGTCCCTGCCGATTAAAAACATTCCCACAGCATGATGCTGCCATCACCATGCTTCACTGTGGGGATGGTATTCTCGGGGTGATGAGAGTAGTTGGGTTTGCGCCAGACATAGTGTTTTCCTTGATGGCCAAAAAGCTCAATTTAGTCTCATCCGATCAGAGTACATTCTTCCATATGTTTGGGGTGTCTCCCACATGCCTTTTGGCGAACACCAAACGTCTTTGCTTATTTTTTTCTTTCAAAATTGGCTTTTTTCTGGTCACTCTTCTGTAAAGCCCAGCTCTTTGGAGTGTACGGCTTAAAGTGGTCCTATGGACAGATTCTCCAATCTCCGCTGCGGAGCTTTGCAGCTCCTTCAGGGTTATCTTTGGTCTTTTTGTTGCCTCTCTGGTTACTGCCCTCCTTGCCTGGTCCGTGAGTTTTGGTGGGCGGCCCTCTCTTGGCAGGTTTGTTGTGGTGCTATATTCTTTCCATTATTACTAATGGATTTAATGGTGCTCCGTGGGGTGTTCAAAGTATCTGATTTTTTTTATAACCCAACCCTGATCTGTACTTCTCCACAACTTTGTCCCGACCTGTTTGGAGAGCTCCTTGGTCTTCATGGTGCCACTTGCTTGGTGGTGCCCCTTGCTTAGTGGTATTGCCGACTCTGGGGCCTTTCAGAACAGGTGTAAATATACTGAGATCATGTGACATTTAGATTGCACACAGGTGGACTTTATTTAACTAATAATTGGTTGCACCAGATCTTATTTAGGGGCTTCATAGCAAAGAGGGTGAATACATATGCACGCACCACTTTTCCGTAAAATCTTTTCCGTAAAGTTATTTTTTTCATTTCACTTCACCAATTTGGACTATTTTGTGTATGTCCATTACATGAACTCCAAATAAAAATACATTTAAATTACAGGCTGTAATGCTACAAAATGGGAAAAACTCCAAGGGGGATGAATACTTTTGAAAGGCACTGTATTGGCTATTGAGGGGCTTTGAAGCCCCTGGTCGGCTATATTGCCTCTCCCCAGTAGGATAAGTTCTCCATAGGAATTAATGGAATTCTAGTGTCACGCCCTAACCATAGAGAGCCCTCTGGGTTCTCTATGGTGTATAGGTCAGAGTGTGACTAAGGGGGTTTCTAGCATTTGTATTTCTATGTTGGTGGTTTGTATGGTTCCCAATTAGAGGCAGCTGGTAATCGTTACCTCTAATTGGGGTTCATAGTTAGGTAGCCCTTTTTCCCACCTGCGTTTGTCGGATATTGTTTTGTGTGAGTGCATTCAGCACCACGTAGTTCATGTTTTGTTGTTTATTGTTTTTTGTTTAAGTTGCACTTTAAATAAAGATGTGGAACTCATCTCACGCTGCGTCTTGGTCCGTCCTTTATGACAATCATGACATCTAGAGTATTTCAATTAAATGTTTCAAGGACAAAATTACATGTATTTAAGTATTTTTTGTTGTTGTACTGGATACAGTGACATTAGTAATCTCATTAATAAATTAATTTCTAAAATTGACAAAATATTTTTGCGATGGTGCGTGAGTGCCAAGATGGATGCACGGTGGCTTCAACACTGTGCCATTACCGTTGTCCAGTGTATATGTAAATCATTGGTGCTGATCGATGATCACTTTGGCTTTTCAGATCATGAAAAATAAGGCAGAGGGGACCATATCAAAGCATCTCAAAGTAGGAATTATATCGGGTGTGTTTTTTGAAGTTGAACAGTACATTTTTACACAATATTTACAGTTTGCCTAAATAGTCATCCTCTCTTTTAGTAGAGTATAGCTGTACCACAATATCCCATTTTTTCTAAAGAAGCATGGTTACAGAATATGTGGGGTTGAACCAGCCACATAATTTGCACTCTGAGCCACCAAGGTATAACTTTTCTGTCGTCTGTGTCCTGGTTGACATATTTGACTGAAAAAAAAACACAAGGCCACATATATCCCCTGGTGATGCAGATTATCAACATATAAAGTGTCAAAAATATGCTTGTTTTTCTGGACTCCATTCCCGCCTGCCCTGACCTCGAGCCTGCCTGCCATTCTGTACCTCTGGAAGTCTGAACTGGTTTTGACCTTTTGCCTGTCCACGACCATTCTCTTGCCTACCCATTTTGGATTGTTAATAAACATCTGGACTCTAACCATCTGCCTCCTGTGTCTGCATCTGGGTCTCGCCTTATACCCTTATATCCTCAAATGTGAATCGTCATCACGTCAGGAAAGAAACATCATGTGAATGTACTGTATTCCAAGCTGCTTTAAGGAGCTACACTTGCATGCTGAGAATGTTGTGGTAATATTATTTAAAACTTCAATATAACATTGTCTAAATGTTATGAAGAACTCAAAGACAAAGTGTATATTGTGTGAACATCAATGGAGTATTATGTTAAACCTAAAAGAAATGTGTTCTGAGAACGTTCCTGTAATACTAGGTGAATGTTTTTTGCACCCTTAAAGAAACATTGTATAATCGTCCACACAACTGGACAGTATTTGTGTTTTGGGAACATATCTTTTGTGATGTCCCCACAATGTTCCCACCAGACTGTTCCCACAACCAGTGGTGTAAAATACTTTAAAGTACTACTTAAGTCGTTTTTTGTGGTGTCTCTACTTATCTTTACAATTTGTATTTTTGACAACTTTTATTTTTACCTCACTACATTCCCCCCAAAAAGTATGTACTTTTTACTCCATACATTTTCCCTGACACCCAAAAGTACTCGTTACATTTTAAATGCTTATCAGGACAGGAAAATGGTCCAATTCTTATCAAGAGAACATCCCTGGTCGTCCCTACTTCCTCTGATCTGGCGGACTCACTAAACACACATGCTTTGTTTATAAATTATTTCCGAGGGTTGGAGTGTGCCCCTGGCAAGAAAATGGTGCCGTCTAGTTGTCTTAATATAAGGAATTTGAAATGATTTCTACTTTTACTTTTACTTTTGATATTTAAGTATATTGTAGCAATTACATTTGCTTTTGATACTTAAGTATAATTAAAACCAAATACTTTTAGACTTTTACTCAAGTAGTATTTTACTGGGTGACTTTTACTTTTACTTGAGTCATTTTCTATTAAGGTATCTTTACTTTATGACAATTGGGTACTTTTTCCACCACTGCCCACAACTTAATGAAACATTCTGGGAACCTTTAAAGAACAGACAAAATGTGTTCTGGGAATTTTCTTGTACTACCAGGTGAATGTTATTTTGCATCCTGAAATAAACATTGTGGACAGTTTTTGTATTTTGGGAACATCTTTTGTGATGTCCTCACAATGTTCCCACCAGACTGCTCTCACAACCTAATGAAACATTATTTTAAAGAATAGATTAAACTTAAAGAATAGATGAAACTTTTAAAGAATAGATGAAACTTTTAAAGAATAGATGAAACTTTTAAAGAATAGATGAAATTGTGTTCTAAGAATGTTCTTGCAAAATCAGACAAATGTTTATACAAACATTCTATAATCATCAGCTCGACTAAACTGTTTTTTTGTGTTATGAGAACAGTTGCCTCGACCCAACAAATGTTCTGTTAAACTTCACAGAACCAATTTTGGTTTGCTGGGTATATTTTTTTGAAGTGACACAGAGTTGATGGAGGGGCATGCCAAAATGCTGAATTTTGGCACTTTTGCAAGCCTTTATTTATATAGAAACTCGGATTTATTGAATTCTCCATGTGGTCTACATTTCATATAACTCTTTTTTTCAATTCAATATTGGTGCACAAGTTTCACTTAAAATATCAAAGGGACGCAAAAGTCACTAATTTCATGGAAAGACCTAGTGACATGCGTCAAAGTAGCCTTTGACCGTCCAGGAACTGGAACCGTATGCTGTCCTGCTGTCACTGCGATGTTATCGCGAGGAACACTGATGATGCTTTTGGGGGTGGGTGGCATGAAAAAGCTCTTTATGAAAGCCATAAAAACGTCAAATATTTCGGATTTTGATCTCACATTTCATTGTGAGATATAGTTCGTTGCTTCGCATCTGTGGATGACGCTGGATCACAATTTCAGCACCTGGACAGTTCCTGGTCATTAACCCATACTGGACACATGGAGTCCATAACGTGTTTATGGGGAAACCCTGTGAGCAGGCGCGATTTGTGCACTCGATTGGCCTCCTTCCGTTACAAAGATGCCATTATCTGAATATGTGGATCGTGGTGGACATTTAATAGCACCTTCGTGAAGGATGAGGCTTGCAGTAAGGATCGGGCTTTTTCGTTGTGCCCTGTATTCTAAGCAGCAGCACGGGTACTTCGCCAATGCAAATCTGGAGAGGATTGCAGCAGCCTACTCCCAGCAAGAACCGAGCCTCGCTCACACTGATCATCGACAAGGGAGACATTACCATCATCATTAGGAGGGCATGGGAGTCACGACCATACTTTCAACAATGTAGAGCATTAAAGGTATGTTTATTTGTCAGAATATCATATTTATTAATTATTTCGATACTTCCTGCCTGTGACTTTCACTGTTTCATCTATTCCTTCACCTTTTCTTTTATTGACGTCTTAATGACCACAATGTCATATTCGTGCTGTGTTTTTTTTATTGCACTATTGATGGCTTTGCTACATTTTCAGGAAAACATCTAATATAGCCTACTACTTATAGTAGCTACCGTGTAGTACCAACCTATATATCTTTTTGTTCCACGTGCTTTGAACCAGAAAACAGTCGTTGTAGAAAGCTATCCAAGGCCTTGTGTGTGAAGAATAATGGAGACATACTAGCCTTTATCTGTTTAGCAGGGATCAATGTTGACAAGTCTTTGAGGTAGAACCCTGTGTTTATTGGGGGAACTTCGAATGTAGGATACATCTTGGATTCTGACTGAGGAGGTGGATACTGAAATGTAGACAGAAGGCTGTAACTGAGAATATTGGGAAGTGAAGGGATTGGATATGAAATGGTTGCCTTTATGTATGTCATAACCTGTGCGCACCGTTAAAAAAAATCAAGTTATTATTGCCTTTAAGGGGGAATGCAAGTTACTGTATGTTGGAGAACAACATGGATATATGGCAACAGTTCATTTACAGCCTGATAGATATTTTATTTTGATGATGAGTATAGAGGTGTGTAAGTATTTACTCAAGTCCTGGAATTGATGGATGTTTTATTCCATACATATTCTACCTGTTTCACGGAGCTTACCTTAAAACTACCTTGTCTGATGGGTTGTCAAGTCCTTGACCTATGACCACATCCATTATTAGGAGCTGGGATTGACTGGTTTCTTTAAAAAGAAGAAATCCTGCATACAGTAACTCCAATGCTTAGCCTATGCTATTGCCTGTGCTGTGACCACATTTCCTATAGGTGCCAGTTGTGTGCATTATTTTGTCTTGGGTATAGCATTGATGCAATATTACATTCTAGCCCTTGATTGACCTGCATTTATTTATATTGAATACATTATTCTCTTCTCTGCTGTGCTGCACTACATTCTGTTCTGCTATAGCTCCAAATACTGACTCCTCATCACATCAGCTCATGTGTCTGAAGGTTTTTCCTTTGCCCTGACTTTGTACAACACTCTGCAAATGAACCTCTCCTCACCGCCCGGCATTTAAATGATTGATGCTTTGAATAAACAACCTCCACAGTGCATGCTGCTTACTGATATGTGTTTATATTGCTGCTGACAACTTCATCAGACTTTTTAAAAGTGACGCACTAGCACATTGAGCATCAGTTTGTACCTGCAATGTGGGGAATGCAGCTGTCTGTGCAGTGATATCCCTTTTCAAAGACTAGGGGATTGTGATTATGTGTGAGTGAAGCCTATGTACCTGGTTGCTCTTCTCTTGTGTGTAGTCTGTGGAAAGCTGCTGGAATGGACTGTAATTTAAATGAACTTTTCAATGGTTCTATTTCCTATGGCAAAAAAGAAGCTCTCATCCTGCCTTACTTGTTATTCAAGTGATGTGATGTTTTTGAGCCCCTGGTGCAGAGTTAAATCTGTCACTACCAGAGGACTCACAGAGCAGAGTATATACTGTAGGAGAATGTTTATGTTCAGATTAATTTATTGTTTTCACGCTATTCAGATGAATATAGAGTCTTTCATCTGTAGTTTATATGGACAATCTTCGTTGTTTTAGGTGAATTCATAAAACAGTTAATGAACATGACATTCAAAATAAATGTTAAATGGTTTAAAGTACAATGAACAAGTTTTCATATATGAGATGCGCTGTTGTCAGAATGTGAATAGTTATGGAGAGACTATGAATAACTTCCTTGTTTTCTAACCTTTCTCCACAGGTGTGATATGAGCCAAGTCTCTAATCTCTGTTGAAATCAGGAGTAACAATCGTGTCGACATCCATTCACAGAAACAATACAGCAACATGAGCAAGCCCCAGTAAGTAAAACATCAACTTACCAAATTAACTCTGATGTCCCTATCTGTTTAACACATCGTAACCTCTCACTATATTGTCATGTGTTTTGCGCATTTTACCATGACTGCCCGCTATGAAGACACACAGATTTTGCGATGGAACACCCAGCAAGACTCAGCTGATTATGAGAACAGCCTCTTTGTATTTCCTCATGCACTTCCAGTCAAGGACTTTGAGCCTGAGCAGCAGGGGAGCTGAGTTTGCCTTAGCTAGGCACTCCAAGAGAACGACCACCAGTCGCCAGACTGCCTCTGCTGCAATCTCTTAGCATGCAGGAGGGGTGTTCACTTTTCATCTTCTCTTAATAATAATTCCTCTCTGTGTGGTACCCAAGATAGCCCCTGCATCCTGATGACAGGCCTGGTTATGGCCAAGTAAGGGGAGGGAAATGGTGGGTGAGGTGGAGGGAAATGATGGTGAAGTGGGAGGGAGATGGTGGGTGAAGGGGAGGGAGATGGTGGGTGAGGTGGAGGGAAATGGTGGGTGAGGTGGAGGGAAATGGTGGGTGAGGTGGAGGGAAATGATGGTGAGGTGGAGGGAAATGGTGGGTGAGGTGGAGGGAAATGATGGTGAAGTGGGAGGGAGATGGGGGGTGAGGTGGAGGGAAATGATGGTGAAGTGGGAGGGAGATGGGGGGTGAAGTGCAAGGGAAGATGAAAACACTGTGGGACAATATACTGGCCAGTGGGCGACAAACAGAATTGTGATATGTTTTCTGGTTAACACTGAGGCGTGAATTAATGCAGTCGGTCCTCAGCGACACCCTGGTGAAATGACAGATATGATATCCTTGTGTGGTGTGATCACGTCTGCGGAGCTGTTTTCACCACTGTTCTTTTCATTCTACACTACTTTAAATAATCTCTCCCTCTCTGTGGTGTATTTCTGCTCACACTAAGAATAGTTGCTACTCAAGATTTAACCTCCCTGTAAGTGGACAGATTTATTATATTATATTTAACATTCAGTTTAAATTTGAACATGTTAAAGTTGTAAAAGCTTTGATTGATTGATGCAAAGCAGTGAAGAAAATGTACTGACAAAAAGAAGAAAGAACTGCATTGCCTTTTCGAGCTTCATTCAATAACATAATTTTCCACATTGAATAAACTAGCTGTAGGCTCTTCTCATTGCAGATGGTCTATGCTAGTATACTGATAAGTATACTGTAGCAATAGTGGTTGGTGCAGGGTTTCCCAAACTAAGACTTCGGAACACCAAGGGGAGCACATTTTGGTTTTTGCCCTAGCGCTACACAGCTGATTCAAATAATCATCACCAACTAATCATCACCATTCAGAGAGTATGCTACACACCATGACGAGTCAGCTAACAGGTCAGCTAACATTTACCCTAACTAACTTCTGTGGTCACGTGTGTCTCTGTCACAGAGCAGTTAATCACTCTATTTCGATTCTATGTCTCGATCCTGTCTCATTACAAGAAAATGTGCTGATGAGCAGTTTGCCGTTTTAGCACAATATATACAGTCAGCTCACAAATGGGAAGTTTAAATCTCCTACAGATGATGTTACATGATATTACATAACATTATGGGTGGCAGGTAGCCTAGCAGTTAAGAGCATTGGGCCAGTAATGTAACGTTCGCTGGTTCGAATCCCTGAGCTGACTAGGTGAAAAGTCTGTAGATGTGCCCTTGAGCAAGGCACCTAACCCTATTCCCTCCTGTAAATTGCTCTGGATGAGAGCGTCTGCTGAAGTACAAAAATGTATGCATGTTTTCCTGGCAGATGTATCCAGGGATTCTAACCATAAGTTCCATGGGGCATTTACTGAAGTAACAAGGCAACTACGACCAAAAAACATTAGTCATAAATACAGCACCAGTGTTAATACTATGATTTAAAGCCATTTAATTGTGTTTTAATAGCTTAGTGAGTTCATCTTCTTAAGAATCCACACAGCTTCTCAAAACATAGGTTCCCAAGAAGGTTGAGTTTTAAACTAACAGTCTATCTTCACATTATAGTATTTGTTACTGCATATTGTCCATTGAATAGTATGTTACATATGTAATGCCATGTTAAAACCATGAATTAGAAACATTTACTGACTTGTTGGAAAGATGGCATCCTATGACGGTGCCATGTTGAAAGTCTCTGAGCTCTTCATTAAGGCCATTCTACTGCCATTGTTTGTCTATGAGGATTGCATGGCTGCGACCCAATTGTATACACTTGTCACCAACAGGTGTGGCTGAACTAGCCAAATCCACTAATTTGAAGGGGTGTCCAAATACTTTTGCATAAGTAGTGTATGTACAGTACCAGTCAAAAGTTTGGACACCTAGTCATTCAAGGATTTTTCTTTATTTTTACTATTTTCTACATTGTAGATAACAGTGAACACATCAAAACTATGTAATAACACATATGGAATCATGTAGTAACCAAAAAAGTGTTTAACAAATGTTATATTTATATTCTTCAAAGTAAACACCCTTTGCCTTGATGACAGCTTTGCAGACTCGTGGTATTTTCTCAACCAGCTTCATGAGGAATGAGTTTTCAACAGTCTTGAAGGAGTTCCCACATATGCTGAGCACTAGTTGGTTGCTTTTCCCTCAATCTGCATTCCAACTCATCCCAAACCATCTCAATTGGGTTGAGGTCAGGTGATTGTGAAGGCCAAGTCATCTGATGCAGCACTCCATCACTCTCCTATTTGGTCAAATTGCCCTTACACCGCCTGGAGGTGTGTTTTGGATCATTGTCCTGTTGGAAAAACAAATGATAGTCCCACTAAGAGCAACCAGATGGGATGGCATATCGCTGCTGAATGCTGTGGTAGCCTTGCCTGTTAAGTGTGCCTTGAATTCTAAATAAATCACAGACAGTGTCACCAGCAAAGCACCCCCACACCATCACATCTCCATGCTTCACAGTGGGAACGACACGTGCAGAGATCATCTGTTCACATGCTGTGCGTCTCACAAAGACACGGCGGTTGGAACCAAAACTCTCAAATTTGGACTCATAAGACAAAGGACAGATTTCCACCGGTCTAATGTCCATTCCTCATGTTTCTTGGCCCAAGCAAGTCTCTTCTTCTTATTGGTATCCTTTAGTAATGGTTTCTTTGCAGCAATTCGACCATGAAAGCCTGATTCCTCTAAACACTGATTCCTCTAAACAGTTGATGTTGAGCTGTGTCTGTTACTTAAACTCAGCGAAGCATTTATTTGGGCTGAAATCTGAGGTGCAGTTAACTAATGAACTTCCTCTGTAGCAGAGGAAATTCTGGGTCTTCCATTCCTGTGGCGGTCCTTATGAAAGCCAGTTTCATCATAGCGCTTGATGGTTTTTGTTTTGGTTACTACACTATTACATGTGTGTTATTTCATAGTTTATATGTTTTCACTATTATTCTACAATGTAGAAAATAGTGCAAATAAAGAAAAACCCTGGAATGAGTATGTGTGTCCAAACTTTTGACTGGTACTGTATATACACTACCATTCAAAAGTTTGGGGTCACTTAGAAATGTCCTTGTTTTTGAAAGAAAAGCACATTTTTGTCCATTAAAATAACATCAAATTGATCAGAAATACAGTGTAGACATTGTTAATGTTGTAAATGACTATTGTAGCTGGAAACGGCAGATTTTTAATGGAATATCTACGTAGGTGTACAGAGGCCCATTATCAGTAACCATGACTGCTGTGTTCCAATGGCACGTTGTGTTAGCTAATCCAAGTTTATACTTTCAAAAGGCTAATTGATCATAAGAAAACCTTTTTTCAATTATGTTAGCACAGCTGAAAACTGTTGTTCTGATTAAAGAAGCAATAAAACTGGCATTCTTTAGACTAGTTGAGTATCTGGAGAATCAGCATTTGTGTGTTCGATTACAGGCTCAAACAGGCCAGAAAAAAAGCACTTTCTTTTGAAACTCATCTGTCTATTCTTGTTCTGAGAAATGAAGGCTATTCCATGTAAGAAATTGCCAAGAAACTGAAGATCTCGTTCAACGATGTGTACTACTCCTTTCACAATACAGCGCAAACTGGCCCTAACCAGAATAGAAAGAGGTGTGGGAGGCCCCAGTGCACAACTGAGCAAGAGGACAAGTACATTAGAGTGTCTAGTTTGAGAAACAGATGCCTCACAAGTCCTCAACTGGCAGCTACATTACATAGTACCAGCAAAACACCAGTCTCAACGTCAACAGTGAAGAGGCGACTCCGGAATACTGGCCTTCTAGTCAGAGTTGCAAAGAAAAAGCCATATCTCAGACTGGCAAATAAAAAGAAAAGATTAAAATGGGCAAAAGAACACAGACACTGGACAGAGGAAGATTGGAAAAAAGTGTTATGGACAGATGCATCTAAGTTTGAGGTGTTCGGATCACAAAGAAGAACATTTGTGAGGCGCAGAAAAAATGAAAATATGCTGGAGGAGTGTTGACGCCATCTGTCAAGCATGGTGGAGCCAATGTGATGGTCTGGGGTTGCTTTGGTGGTGGTAAAGTGTAAAGTGGGAGATTTGTACAGGGTAAAAGGGATCTTGAAGAAGGAAGACTATCACTCCATTTTACAACAACATGCCCTGTGGACAGCGCTTAATTGGAGCCAATTTCCTGCTACAACAGGACAATGACCCAAAGCACAGCTTCAAATTATGCAAGAACTATTTAGAGAAGAAGCAGTCAGCTGGTATTCTGTCTATAATGGAGTGGCCAGCACAGTCACCGGATCTCAACCCTATTGAGCTGTTGTGGGAGCAGCTTGACCGTATTGTACGTAAGAAGTGCCCATCAAACCAATCCAACTTGTGGGAGGTGCTTCAGGAAGCATGGGGGGAAATCTCTTCAGATTACCTCAACAAATTAACAACTAGAATGCCAAATGTCTGCAAGGCTGTAATTGCTGCAAATGGAGGATTTTTGACGAAAGCAAAGTTTGAAGGACACAATTATTTTTTCAATTAAAAATCATTATTTATAACCTTGTCAACATCTTGACTATATTTTTCATTTTGCAACTCATTTCATCTATGTTTTCAATGAAAACAAGGACATTTCTAAGTGACCCCAAACGTTTGAATGGTAGTGTAATTCAGTAAAATTGTGTTTACAGAGGTTGTTCAATTTCATGTAGAAATACACCCTCTGCACGCCAAAAAGATACAGCTGTTCATTTGGAAGAACTAATGAAATGCAGACTAATGCATTCTTGTGTAAGAAATGGGTGACTCAAAACTGCAATCCTACTTGAAAGTGTTTTAAAATAGGAATAGTGTAATTATACAATGTTATTTTGTTCAGAAAATGCACCAAAATACAATTATACCTATTGTCTGCACTCAACTTAACTGCCCAATGACCTCCTCTGACATTCCTCTTCTGAACAAATACTTTCCCATAAACCACATACAGTATATTCAGAAAGTATTCAGAATCCATTGATTTTGTTACGTTACAACCTTATTCTAAAATTAATTCAATATATTTTTTTTCTCATCAATCTGCACACAAGACCCCAAATTACTCAGTACTTTGTTGAAGCACCTTTGGCAGCGATTACAGCCTCGAGTCTTCTTGGGTATGCAGCTTGGCACACCTGTATTTGGGGAGTTTCTCCAATTCTTCTCTGCAGATCCTCTCAAGCTCTTGTCAGGCTGGATGGGGAGCTTGGCCCAAAGCCACTCCTGCGTTGTCTTGGCTGTGTGCTTAGGGTCGTTGTCCTGTTGGAAGGTGAATCTTCGCCCCAGTCTGAGGTCCTGAGAGCTCTGGAGCAGGTTTTCATCAAGGATCTCTCTTTACTTTGCTTCGTTCATCTTTCCATTGTCCCTGACTAGTCTCCCAGTCATTGCCCCTGTAAAATATGCTCACAGCATGATGCTGCCACTACCATGCTTCACCATAGGGATTGTGCCAGGTTTCCTCCAGACATGACACTTGTCATGCAGGCCAAAGTCTTCAATCTTGGCTCTAGGAAGAATCTTTGTCATTCCAAATGTCTTCCGTTTAAGAATGATGGAGGCCACTGTGTTCTTGGGGACCTTCCATGCTGCAGACATTTTTTTGGTACCCTTCCCCAGATCTGTGCCTCGACACAATCCTTTTCCTATTTTGTTGCCTTACAACCTGGAATTAAAATTGATTTCTTGGGGGTTTGCATCATTTGATTTGCATAACATGTCTACCACTTTGAAGATGCAAAATGTTTTGGGGGTTGACACAAACAGGAAATAAGACACTGTGGAGATGGCGTTCTCGGGGTGATGAGAGGTGTTGGGTTTGCGCCAGACATAGCGTTTTCCTTGATGGCCAAAAAGCTACATTTTAGTCTCATCTAACCAGAGTACCATCTTCCATGTGTTTCGGGAGTCTCCCACATGCCTTTTGGCGAACACCAAACCTGTTTGCTTTTTTTTTTTTAAAGCAATGGCTTGTTTCTGACCGCTTTTCCGTAAAGCCCAACTCTGTGGAGTGTACAGCTTAAAGTGGTCCTATGGACAGATACTTCAATTTCCGCTGCAGATCTATGCAGCTCCTTCAGGGTTATCTTTGGTCTCTTTGTTGCCTCTCTGATTAATGCCCTCCTTGCCTCGTCCGTGAGTTTTGGTGGGCGGCCCTCTCTTGGCAGGTTTGCTGTGGTGCCATTATCTTTACATTTTTTAATAATGGATTTAATGGTGTTCCGTGGGATGTTCAAAGTTTTTGATATTTTTTTATAACCCATCCCTGATCTGTATTTCTCCACAACTTTGTCCCTGGCCTGTTTGGAGAGCTCCTTGGTCTTCATGGTGCCGCTTGCTTGGTGGTGCCCCTTCATTAGTGGTGTTGCAGACTCTGTGGCCTTTCAGAACAAGTGTATATCTACTGAGATCATGTGACAGATCATGTGACACTTAGATTTCACACAGGTGGACTTTATTTGACTAATTATGTGACTTCTGGAGGTAATTGGTTGCACCAGATTTTATTTAGGGGTTCCATAGCAAAGGGGTGAAAATATATGCATACACCACTTTTCTGTTTTTTATATTTTTAGAATGATTTGAAACAAGTTATTTTTTTCATTTCACTTCAACAATTTGGACTTTTTTTACGTCCATGTATGTCCATTACATTTTATAAAAATCAATTTCAATTACAGGTTGTAATGCAACAAAATAGTAAGAATGTCAAGGGGTGTGAATACTTTGCAGACCAATGCCTACTTCTCACATAAAACATTGTTTTTGTTTTTATTTTCCATTGTTTTTACATCGGAAGGTCTTAGAATACGGCAAAACACAGCAATAAAAGTAAAAAGTTAAAGTACACAGTAATGACAAATATTGAGTAAACTGGACATGTTTTCCTCTTATCTCTTTTAATAAGACAATCAAGAAAGCCCCTGGAATGTACACAAATAATCAACATGTACCCATTAACTAGTTACCTGAAAATGTACTTTAAAGTTTACTGAAGAAAGGCCTAGTTATACATTAACTGTAAAAAAATATGTTATTACAAAATATAAAAATATACAATCAAACGTACATTCATCAATGTTTTAATTGAGAAGTAGGCATTGGAAGTCGAAAAAGAAAAGAAATTCAAATGAGCACCACAATACGTACTTCAACTATGCTCTAACAATGATTTCCAGCACAAAGCTTTGACCAACTACAGTAGCTATGTTGGTCTATTGTACTTCCAACAATATGTAATCAGGTTGCTTAAGATTCAAATCTTCGCAAACAGCCTAAGTCATACTCTTCAGAAGGATAAAGGACTTTACATTGTCCTGCTATTAAAATGATCTGTCTATATATATATATATATATATATAATAACATATATAGCAGTAGTTCATGGTTTGGGGTTTTCGTCATTGATTATTTGGACGAATCAAGATTGGGTGATTCTATATATATATATATATATATATATATACACCATTTATTTGAAAAATATTCAGACGCCTTGACTTTTTCCTCATTTTGTTACATTACAGCCTTATTCTAAAATTGATCAAATACATTTATCCTCATCAGATATAACATTTATACATTCAAGGATGGTCACATTTGCTCTTGGAGAGCTACATGGTTATGCACGCTTTCTTGTTCAAGCCGAGTTCTGACACAGCTGATTCTACTATTCAAGGTCTTGATGAACAGCCGAGTAGTAGAATTATTAGTTTCCCCGAAGGAAAATTCTCTTGCATAAGTTTGTCATTTCCTGTCCACGAGAGATTGCAGGTGTGGTATTAGTGGGCTTGAACTTTAAAGCCTGCATAACTTTGTGGCACGTAAATAGCCATTTTGTGAACTCCTTAAACAAACACTGTGACAAATGAAAAACTGCTGAGAAACAGCTGTAAAGTTCAAAGTCATTAGACACAAAACACTTGACATTGGATAGGTGCTGTAAATCCTTTTGCTACATATGTTCTTAATAATGCTGTACACAGCTGTCCAACTCCTGCAAAAGAGCACACATTCATTCCCCACATTTATAAATGGCAGTATAAATATGAAAACAGATGGGAGCAGAGTTTGAGAGCTGGTCCCTATTTTCAAAGAACATCTTAAGGCCAATTTCATCTTCAGAACCTTCATAGTAGCATCGTTAAATCTCAGAGCTGTTTCACAAAACCATTGTTATTAAAATTGCAATTGAAAGCGCTCGTAATCTAACAGCCGCCTCAGATCACTCGTAAAACAAATAAGTGCGTCGTTAGATGCTTTTTTGCCCTCCCATGTCACTTTATACACAGATCTCCGCTAAACATATAATCACATGGTTTATCCGTCTGTGACTGCAATAACTTCAGAACAAAGTTGGCTACAAATACAAAGTTGCCTTTGCAATTGATACAAACACGCAACGTATATATCAAGGCACAAGGCAAGACCCAGGTGCAGACACGGGAGGCAGATGGTTGGAGTCTTACAATGTTTAATAATCCAAATGGGTAGGCAAGAGAATGGTCGTGGACAGGCAAAATGTCAAAACCAGATGGGAGTCCAGGAGGTACAGAGTGGCAGACAGGCTCGTGGTCAAGGCAGGCAGAATGGTCAGGCAGGCGGGTACAGAGTCCGGAAACAGGCAAGGGTCAAAACCGGGAGGACTAGAAAAAGAGAATAGCAAAAAGGAGTCTGGGGAAAAAACCACGCTGGTTGACTTGACTAAACATACAAGACGAACGAACTGGCACAGAGAGACAGGAAACAGGGATAAATACACTGGGGAAATTAAGCGACACCTGGAGGGGGTGGAGACAATCACAGGAAAAGGTGAAACAGATCAGGGCGTGACAGTATAAAAAGATGCTTGAAATGAAAACCAATATGATTGCATTAAAAATATAAACAGTATGCTATACGCCGATTTCAATCATATTGAAATACCTTTCATGGTCAATCAATTGAGTTATATTTTGCTACTTGTAAGCACTGTCTGTAATTTGTCTCAACATATTTCATGATGTGTAGCCTCAAAATGCAAAATGCACTCGCAAATCAGATCTATCTTTTTTTGCAGGTGTGTGGTACCAGTTGAATAAAAAGAAACCTGCACACTGCTCTTGATAGTATCACTGATCTTTAATAAGCTTAGGTATTCGCAAAGCTCTGAAGGTCATGAGGCCGATACATAAGCGTATTAAAGAGCAGTGATACTATCAGGAGCAGTGTACGGGTTTCTTCTTTTCTCTCATGATGTGTAGCCTAACATGTGCACAATGATGTGCCAAATCAGGGATTTAGTGCATTTTTGTTGGGTACGAATTTGAATAACCACCTCAATATCTGTAGCCTTGGGTGGAAATATCACTCTAGGAGCTGATCCGTCATCAGTATTGTGAAATAATTCTAATGTTAAGGAAAGATTTGATTTGAATGGAGAAAGTTGATCCGAGAGCAACTCCTTTCTATTCTATCATTATCAACACATGCTATAACAACACACTTAGCGACCGTTCTCTCTAGGAAACGCATGTTACATTTTCAGCCGTTGTAAGAAAGATACATCTTTAAAACACTTGTAAGCCTAAGTTTCATCACTGGTGTTTCCACTCCCTGTCCCTTGCCACTCCCTGCCGAACAAACTCAAAGGGCTCTTTTAAGAGACACCTAATAAATGAAAAGAAGCACACACCGTGTGTGCATGTGTGTGTGTCGCAAAAGGGAGGGGGGTGTCAAACTATACACGAAAGAGAATGGTCAAAATATCCCCTCCGGTAGGCAAACTCAGGAACTTCATATCCCAGGTCGGTGACGCTAACTGTTAAGCTACGAACCCTGTTATAGATGCTTCAACTTGACCCTCTATTTGAATTGACAGTCATTTGATGACAGCTCGCTTTCATTCCAAAATGTTGTTGCTGTTCATTCACTCAGTACTGATTGAACGTTTATTTCTCTTGCTTGGTAAAAAAATGTTTTGTATAAAACAGTTTATGTGTTGAAAACAGTTTCATTTTATCACATAGATAACCAAGTTAGCAAGCATAGCTTTTTCTTTTGACTGCACACAGGTCACACAAGCAAGGAATTATCATTCTGATGTTTTACCTGGATGCTTCATGTGCAACCCACACCCCTGCTACTTTTTACTTATGGATGGCGACTTCAGGTTTTCGGGAACACATTGAAAAGTAACTTCACACTGTGTTGATCAGTCAGCACAAATGTTTATTATAATGACAACAACATTGCATTGACAGAGGAGTGAGCACACTGAATTAATGCAGAAGGTGAGGGATAGAATTTGCTCTGCATCTTCTAACAGCGATGCATCTGTCTGGTGTGTGCATGTATTATAAATTAGCAGTGGCAGTTTTCTCAAAGTTTGATGTATCTAACGGGCTATAATAGCAGCCAAAACATTCGCTAGCTTATTTGTTTATGCTCTGATTACATGCAAGGGTCCAGGTCAGCAGTTTACACAGATGACTGTCTTCAGCCATATGAAAAATCTTCCATAGCAAAATATACCTAACTAGCTAGCTACTTTCCTTTTGCTTCTCATCCAACTGGTTTTAACTAGCTAGCTACTAGCGTTCTACTAGCTAGCTGCTACTGTTGCGCAGCAACCGAGGTGCTCGACCGATTTAGAACTCTGAGATTCATCTGAAAAGATCAGAAATGCTGCAAAAAAGGTAGCACATCATTGAAATGTGTATGTGAAAGTGATAAATTGTGAATTTAATAAAAACTATTGCAGCCACAAACTTGTTCAGTCAAAATGGATCTAAGTCTAATGGTCACCTTATGGATGTTGTAGCCTCGTTTTGGGACGGCAGGTAGCCTAGTGGTTAGAGCATTGGGATCGAATCCCCGAGGTAAAAATCTGTCGCTCTGCCCCTGAGCAAGGCAGTTAACCCATTGTTCCGTGGATGTCAATTATGTCAGCCCCCCACACCTCTCTGATTCAGAGGGTTAAATGCGGAAGACACATTTCAGTTTAATTTTTATTTTATTTTATTTTACCTTTATTTACCTAGGCAAGTCAGTTAAGAACAAATTCTTATTTTCAATGACGGCCTAGGAACAGTGGGTTAATTGCCTTGTTCAGGGGCAGAACGACAGATGTGTACCATGTCAGCTCGGGGAATGCATTTAGTTGTACAACTGACTAGGTATCCCCTTAATACAACATCTAGAATTTGAGCTAGGTTTGATCAAACAATTATCTGATGACCCTAATGCTAACAACCCTGTCAAAAATCCATTACAGTGGTAAAAGGCCGGACAGATAATGATGAGAGGCGTGGAGTGTGTTGTGTACCTCCAATAAAGTTGAGTTGCCAATTTTCATCGACATTGGTGTCATATTGACTTAGATATGATGGTAGGGAGATTTGAATTTAACCTTGAGTTTCAACCAATGCACGACTATAATGATTATTATTATTAATACAATTGCTCACTATTGACTGTACTGTAGAATACTGTCAATGTGAAAGCTTGTTGCTTGACTGCTCTGTGAAGAAGCTGGCAGTGGAGGTCTGACGGATGCTTTTGCTGAGCCCGACATTATATCCCTATCCCTGCACACACACATCTTCTCATCTCTCTATACACACAGCTATCTGCTGGCAGAGCTGTCCATGGGATGGTACAGGAGGAATTAGCTGTATCATATTTATCCCTATAATGGAATCAATCTCTTTGAGAAAGCATACTCATTCAATGTCACAAACGTCCTCTGTCTGTTAACGCTCATAATATTCAGGATGAAGATGGGGGAAATGCTCCCCCCCCCCCCCCCCCCACACACACACACACACATACATTAGTGATGACCTAAAATGTCAGATATGACAAATACGCTGGCATATCAACGGGCCGCATCAATGTCAGGGGTGGTGGTTGAAACTTTGGCTTGTATTCAAGTCAATGATTTGGCACGTTGGTCTGGCTTGTATTCAAGTCAATGATTTGGCACGTTGGTCCGGCTTTCCTGGTGGTATCAGAGCACTGAATTGCTTTCCATTGAAGAACAAGCAACCAGGCTTAAATGCTTATTGGGTGAGAGTGTGACAGGGTTTTAGACAGCAGAAACAGTGTGGTGGTGAGTGATCAGAATGACAATGATACGGATGCCCTCTACATAACATGACGCTATGCTGAAGCAGAACTTTGTAATCATGTGAAGTGACTGAAATGGGTGGCTTCATTTTACAGTGAGAGCACAGAAATAATCATAATACTGTATGAGCAAATGGGAGTTATTGGTTTATTCACAAAATGTGGTTCATGAGAAAGTATTTATTCAGAAGAGGAATGTCAGAGGAGGCCATTGGGCAGTTAAATTGAGTGCAGACAATAGGTAGAATTAGATTTTGGTGAATATTCTGAACAAAATAACACTGTATAATTACACTATTCCTATTTTTAAACACTTTCAGTTAGGATTGCAGTTTTGAGTCACCTCTTTCTTACACAAGATTGCATTAGTCTGCATTTCAATAGTGCTTCCAAATGAATAGCTGTATCTTTTTGGTGTGCAGAGGGTGTATTTCGACATGAAATTGAACTCTGCCTAAAAGGCCAGCATTCTGGAGTCGCCTCTTCACTGTTGGCGTTGAGACTGGTGTTTTGCGGGTACTATTTAATGAAGCTGCCAGTTGAGGACTTGTGAGGTGTCTGTTTCTAAAACTAGACACTCTAATATACTTGTGCACCGGGGCCTCACACTCCTCTTTCTATTCTGGTTAGAGCCAGTTTGGGCTGTTATGTGAAGGGAGGGGTACACAGCATTGTACTTCAGATCTTCAGTTTCTTGACAATTTTTCTGATGGAATTGCCTTCATTTCTCAGAACAAGAATAGACTAACGAGTTTCAGAAGAAAGTGCTTTGTTTTTGGCCATTACGAGCCTGTAATCGAACCCACAAATGCTGATGCTCAGAGACTCAATTAGTCTAAAAAAGGATAGTTTTATTGCTTCTTTAATCAGCACAACAGTTTTCAGCTGTGCTAACACAATTGCAAAAGGCTTTTCTAATGATCAATTTGCCTTTTAAAATTATAGACTTGGATTAGCTAACACAACGTGCCATTGGAGCACAGGAGTGATGGTTGCTGACAATGGGCCTCTGTACACCTTGTACACACAATAGTAATTTACAACATTAACAATGTCCACACTGTATTTCTGATCAATTTGATGTTATTGTAATGTACAAAAAAAAATGCTTTTCTTTCAAAAACAAGGACATTTCTAAGTGACCCTAAACTTTTGAACGGTAGTGTAATTCAGTATTCAGTGATAGATTTAATTAAGTTTTATATTCTGTTGAGGTTTCAGTATTTGAGAGCATGAGGATGGATGCACGTTGAGCACCTCTCCTACATCAGACTGCAGTCTACTAAACTGACTATCTGTTCCCAATAGGAAGGTCCTATATAGAGGACAAGGAATGTTTTTTTTATGTAGGGGGTACCTATTTATTCCCCTCGTAGTTTATTTAATCTTGTCTTTGGTTTGCTTTCTTGTAATATAAACTACCAGTCAAAAGTTTTAGAACACCTACTCATTCAATGTTTTTAATTTTTTTAACTATTTTCTACATTGTAGAATAATAGTGAAGACATCAAAACTATTAAAAAACACATTTAATCATGTAGTAACCAGTCAGTCAATACGGAACATTTCAAGAACTTTGAAAGTTTCTTCAAGTGCAGTCACAAAAACCATCAAGCGCTGTGATGAAACTGGCTCTCATGAGGACCACCACAGGAATGGAAGACCCAGAGTTACCTCTGCTGCAGAGGACAAGTTCATTAGAGTTACCAAATAAATGCTTCACAGTGTTCAAGTAACAGACACATCTCAACATCAACTGTTCAGAGGAGACTGTGTGAATCAGGCCTTCAGGGTCGAATTGCTGCAAAGGGGGGGTGCGGGGGTGCTGGGGGTGCTGTGCTGGTGACACGGTCTGTGATTTATTTAGAATCCAAGGCACACTTAACCAGCATGGCTACCACAGCATTCTGCAGCGATACGCCATCCCATCTGGTTTTCTATTTAGTGGGACTATAATTTGTTTTTCACCAGGACAATGACCAACCACACTAGGTTGTGTAATGGCTATTTTACCTAGAAGGAGAGTGCTGTAGTGCTGCATCAGATGACCTGGCTTCCACAGTCCCCCAACCTCAACCCAATTGAGATGGTTTGGGTTGAGTTGGACCACAGAGTGAAGGAAAAGCAGCCAACAAGTGCTCAGCATATGTGGGAACTCCTTCAAGACTGTTGGAAAAGCATTCCAGGTGAAGCTGGTTGAGAGAATGCCAAAGAGTGTGCAAAGCTGTCATCAAGCCAAAGGGTGGCTATTTGAAAAATCTCAATTATATAATATATTTTGATTTGTTTAACCCTTTTTTGGTTACTACATGATTCCATATGTGTTATTTCATAGTTTTGATGTCTTCACTATTATTCTACAATGTAGAAAATAGTAAAAAATAATAAAAGCCCCTTGAATGAGTAGGTGTTCTAAAAGTTTCAATTTAATCTAATTTTACATATTTAATCAACATTATAAGGCAA
This sequence comes from Oncorhynchus mykiss, assembly GCF_013265735.2. Lineage (NCBI taxonomy): Eukaryota > Metazoa > Chordata > Actinopteri > Salmoniformes > Salmonidae > Oncorhynchus > Oncorhynchus mykiss. Next base: position 31,370,474 of record NC_048565.1, read on the forward strand.
GTCCCTTCATGGTTATACTACACTGTAAGTCAGTATAGTATAAGTCCTTTTGTTTCTAGAGTAAATAGTTGTAATTGCTCCAGATTCTGACATGAGACGCAATTATAATCAACTATATTAATCATTAAATTAGCCAATGCATTTGTGCAATTTATCATCCCTACTCTGAATCCATACTCTGAACCTTTCATATTTTCAAAATCTTTGTTGTTGACTTTTTTTGTCTTGACAAGCTATATTAAAATGTCCTCCTTCAGAGGGAATGAGTTGAACCTGGCAGCTTGAAGTCTCAGCAGGGTATTTATTTTTTATATTTCTATTGGTCATCATGTGGGGATTTATGGCCCAGCGGTGTAGAAATACTCGGGGCAAAGCCATGGATGCCTTTTATTCTGGGGGAGTCAATCCTTGGCAGTGATTAAATTCCAGAAGGAGAGGGTCCGACTCAAAAAGACAAAGCTACTATTAATACCATTACAGAAAATACAGAATGTCCAAATTTCATTCTAATTGGAAGTACAATTTGACAAAAGTTGCAAAAAAGTACATGTATAATATTTGTTCCTGTATTACCTACATTATATCTGTCACAGGATACTTACATTAGAGCATATGCATTGCACTTTGTTCTTTAAACTAAGGTTATCTGGTCCCTTTGTACCGTGTTATTAACATGGTGTGACTGTGAGCAGCAGATCTCCCTGAGCATTGAGTGCCCTATGTTAACCTTTAAACTTCCTTGTGGCGTTTGCTAATATTGCATGCCTTTGAAAAGATTTCCAGCCTTTGGCACGCTGGCTTCCTTTGCTTTGCCTGCCTGCCTGCCTGATGGAATGGAGCAGTATTCCAATGTGCAGCCAGCCACCCACTCCCCAGGATGGCAACAAGCCACTGAAGCGGCCACTGTCTCTACACATAATGGACCTTGGCCTCGTCTATGATTGTTTGGAAATGTGATTTTGATTCAGTGAACAGTTTGTCTGTCATGACTGATTAGCATCCTTGTTGCGGCTAGCAAGAAGAGGTGCCAAGTGTACAATTTCGGAATGCACTGGCTATTGTTGAGCATGTGAGGCGTGTGTGGGCATTTTTCCCTGAGCCAACCACATCCAGTGGCCACGTGTAAGTTACAGCATTATATCACAGACGGGGGGAGGGGGGGGGGGGGGGGGGGGGGGGGGGGGTTCTGCTCTGTAGAGTGAACTGCACTGAAATACAAAGATGTACAATAATGTATTTCTAGCAGTACTATTATACCACCTTTTTGTGGGTACCTATGCAGATAAGAAAGCAACCTTTGAAGTAAGCATGTACAGTATGTTAGGTAGAGATAGTCATAGGTCAGTGGAGAGCAGTGGATGTTTTCCTTTCCAGGGCTGACTACATTAACCTTTCACAGGGAGGTGTGTCTCTGTCTGTTTTTCTGTCTGTCTCTTTGTCTGTCTGCACACACTGATCTGATGCTGACAAAGTGTGGTCCACAATTTAACCTCCACATATCACCAGGCTGTTAGTCCCCAACTATCTACAGGCACAATGTGTTTTGTTCTCTCTGGCTTGTAATCAATGCCCTCCTTCCTTGTTAAGCTCTGGGGTTATTGATGTCTTCAAATGGGCTGCGCTGGGCAGAGTCTTCTGTTCTTGGTTTGACCTCTCCTCGTCTTTTACTGGCTGAGCTGGAGAGGGGATCAGGGTCCTACTCACACTCGGGTTTTAGTGTGGAAAATGAAATAAGGGAAATTAGATTGCTGTCCCTGCAAGCAAATGCATATTTCTGTCAAACAGAAAAGTACTGCTATTTCATGCCATTTCACAAAACCCATTCCAGTTAGTTTGTAAAAGTAATATTATGATTCCAGAAAGTAAATGTGCTTCAAATCTCTCAGATCTCACTAATCAAGGCAAACCAAGGCAGTTATAAATGTTATTTTTCTGTTGTCTTTTTCATATTCACTGAGTGTACAAAACATTAGGAACACCTTCCTAATATTGACTTGCCCCCCCCTTTTGCCCTCAGAACAGCCTCAATTAGTCGGGGCATGGACTGCAAGGTGTTGAAAGCGTTCCACAGGGATGCTGGCACATGTTAACTCCAATGCGTCTCACAGTTGTGTCAAGTTGGCTGGATGTCCTGAGGGTGGTGGACCATTCTTGAGTCACACAGGAAACTGTTGAGCGTGAAAAACCAAGCAGCGTTGCAGTTCTTGACACACTCAAACCGGTGCACCTGGCACCTACTACCATACCCAATTCAATGGCACTTAAATATTTTGTCTTGCCCTTTCACCCTCTGAATGACACACATACGCAATTCATGTATCAATTGTCTCAAGGCTTAAACAATCTTTCTTTAACCTTCATCTACACGGATTGAAGTGGATTTAACAGGTGACATCACCTGGATTCACCTGGTCAGGTTATGTCAGTCTATCACACAAGTTATACAATGTGAATAGGTACTTTGTTATACTGTAGTGCAGGAATTCCCAAACTGGGGGGTACGCCAAATAAAAATGTGATTCACATTAAAAAATAAAAAACATTTTTTATATATTTTATATATCTTCACATTTTCAAACAGTACATTTATATTTTCCAATGGGGCTTTACATTTGGGTGATGTTTTTTTCTCACCTGAGTAGCCTCGTTTCACTGCCAAAAATAAAATTAAACCATCTAGTGTTCAGCAAAATAACAACACATTGTCAAATACAGATAGTCTAATCAAATAATTAACATCAGATCACATTAACCGTTACTCTCTCGCGGGAAACCTTCACTCTTGCGCAGACATTTAGAAACGAAACATGACAATTTGAAAAATGAGCCACAGGAGTTTTTGGAGCGAGAATAAAGATGACTTCCGAGTAGTAAGACGTGTAAAAGCAACAGATACCATTAATAAGAAGGGGCTAGAAGCATCTTATATGGTGAGCTACCAAGTGTCCCCATACTATTGTGGAGGACTTAATTCTTCCTGCTGCCACTGATATGGCTGGGACAATAGGCCAAAAAAAACTATACAGACAATGGCTTCATCAAACAACACTGTTTCCCGACCCATCAGTGACATGGCAGGAGATGTTTTGAAACAATTACTGCTTAACATTCAAGACAGTGAATTATATGCGTTACAGCTGGATGAGTCAACAGACGTGGCGGGCCTGGCACAGTTCCTGGTATATATCCGTTACGTTTATGGGGGGTCAATTAAGGAAGACATCCTCTTCTGTAAACTACTGGAAACCAGGACAACATGAGAGGATATTTTTAAGGTACTGGATAGCTTTGTGACATCAAATGGACTTTGGTGGTCAAGATGTGTTGGTATCTGTACTGATGGCACAAAAGCCATAGCCATAATGAACTCAAGCTTACGGACAATGTCAAATGTGATATAGCGAAGCACCTGAGTGAGCTGGGTGCACAATTGCACATGTACTTTCCCGAAACGGACGACACAAACAACTGGATTTGTTATCCCTTTCACGCCCTGCCTTCAGTCCACTTACTGATATCTGAACAAGAGAGCCTGAGTGAAATTGCAACAAGCGGCTCTGTGAAAATTGAATTTAATCAGATGCCACTGCCTGATTTATGGACAGGGCTGCATTCACGTTGCTATGTGAGAGTGGATTCTCAGCCCTCACTAGCATGAAAACTAAATACAGAGCCACAGACTGTGTGCGGAAAATGATTTAAGACTGAGACTCTCTCCAATACAACCCAACATTGCAGAGTTATGTGCATCCTTTCAAGCACACCCTTCTCATTAACCTGTGGTGAGTTATTCACATTTTTTGATGAACATATAAGGTTTTAAATGTAAGATGGCTAAATAAATAAAGAGCAAAATGATTGATTATTATATTATTATTTTTGCCCTGGTCCTATAAGAGCTCTTTGTCACTTCCTACGAGCCGGGTTGTGACAAAAACTCAGACTCATTCTTATGTTTAATAAATGTTTTGAATAGTGTGGCAGGCTTACAATGATGGCAAAAAACAACAATTGAGAGTTCAATGACCCTGGCGCAAGAGGGATTACGCAGCTGGAGGTTGAATGTTTGAAGGGGTACGGGGCTATAAAAAGTTTGGGAAAAACTGCTGTAGTGTATTGCAATATGCTGACATTTACATTTATATAATCAGGTTTCACTATCTCAGCTGCTTATTCAGGTCAAGCTCTTCTTAATAAGAGAAAATAGCATTGTTGTGGATGTTGTATCTGATTCACCATTTGAGGAAGTACAGTTTGTGTAACCCATCATCTGTTTCCATTATGTAGGCTGTAATGTATTATTGTCCCTACATACCAGTCAGTATCTCTGAAAAATGGGTTCTAATAGATATTGTCCCTTGCCTTTTGTAACTATTTTGTTGATCAGTGAAAGACCAAACTCTGAAGTACTTTACCATTAGATTGTGAGAGAAGATTCATTTGTTTAGTTGAATGTGTGAGTCCTGGGCCCTCCACTACTACTAACAGAGTATCCATGGTGTTACGTACGTTGTGTCCTCCAGGGCCCCTCCCCAGGCCCAGGCCAGAGCCTCAGAGCTGGAGGTGATCTCCCAGCAGGTGGAGGAGGACAACCAGTGTCAAAATCCAGTCCAGCTAGGCAGCTTTGCTTACAGAGACCTGCCTCTGGCCGCACTGGACATCTCCCTGGCCGGTTCCCAGCTCATCTCCAACCTGGACGAAGAGGACAACAGAGAGGGGTAGGTGGACACAGAGACCCGTCCCCTCTGTGTATCTGTGTAGGCCTAACCATCAGCCTGGACCTGGATTAGTCCAAGCTATGCTCAGTCCATTTTTTTTGTATAATGCAGTCATACTGTATATTAATCTTTGTTATATGCCTTCTTTCTCAGGTGAGATCATTCTTACACAGCCATAGATACGTAACTGGAAAGACAGCTAACCTTCACATTTTGCCATGGGTCAAAGAGAAAAATGTGCTGTTCATTTCCTGCTATACTACCCTGTGGTCAAACTCTGTAGCCACAGTATGCACTACGATGCATTGCATACATTAGATAGATTACAGGAGAGACTTGAGTGTGAGGATATTGTACAGAGATAGAGGGTGCAGAACATTTGCTTAGGCATGCTAGGAATATGTTATACATGCTGCTGTAGCCTAGTGGTGAAGCAAAAATAGAATAAAGACAATGTCACCATCTAAAACAAGCAATGTTTCTTGACTGAAAATGTGTCATTCCAGTCATCTGAATTGGTGCCATGAAATGTTCAACCAAAAGGATGCGACTACAGAGATTGTACCTAAAACATTTCCCCTGTGTTTTTGATAATTGTACAATTACAATAACTGACATAGAACTAAGCACAATCCATAACCAATATGACAGAGATAATGTCTGCTTTCATTCTCTATCATGCTAGTTCAGCTCATCATAATGATACCTGACATGCCATTGAATCACTCACATTCACCTCTCATTGTGGTGTAGGATAGTTTGAGGATACAGTATGTGTCTGTAGTGTCATCCTTGCATTGTCAAGGTATTAACTGACATGCCAGTGAGCCTACACTATTCAGTGACATAATTTCTCTGTTATAAAAAGATTCCTCCCTTCAACGTGCACTTTAGGCTCAAAACAAACAGTGTTGTTAGCGTCACATTGTTCCTGAAATGTCAGGCGCTGGTGGCTGTGTTGTTGGGTGTGTTCTCTCTGCCCATAGGCCCTGCTCGTCCTGGTTGGGTGTTTCTCACATGGCCCTATCACTGCGCTGCAAGCTGAGTGTGTACAGGACACACCCCCTCTTATTCTGCCAGTACTCTCAGGATGCGTGACTCGCAGGCTCGTTGGGCATTCTCGTCTGTGCAGAGAAAGTAGACAAACACCATGAGCTTAATTAGAGCATCCGCCCGCCACGTCATTCAATGCCTGCTCTGTCAGCTGACATCACCACGCCCGGCAGGGACCTGGTCCGGCCCAGGGCTCTGTGGGAACCAAGGGGGGGACAGATGACCCCAGTCCCACGCCACACACCCAGTCCACAGAGTGCAGGAGCTGGCAGCGCTGGCATCACTTTGGGCACTCTCAGGAGAACGTGCCCATATGAAACTCTGTCACACCATGAGAAAGCACACAGCGATGTGAAAAAGTCATGGGATGCTAAGGTGCATCTCTAAGGGATTTTAGAAGTCTAACTTTTCTGGTAAAGTCTCTGGTTAAAATAGCTATTTGTTTTGATGAAAGGGATTGGAATGATTTTCTTAATTGGAATGATATTTCCCTCCAAGCCTGGGAAATATTATTTAGCCCTGTAGTGCCTTCATAGTAATCAGAATAGGCAGTGGTGCCAGTGAAGCTGGAGATATGGCATGTTCAACCTTTTTAGATTGGAATTTCAGATTTCCAAACCACAGGCATTCCAAGGCCTACGCGTCATCAGAGTTTCACTGTGGGCTCATGTTTCCATCTGTTGGAAGCCTTCGTGAAAACAGAGAAACATGCAGCCACGTCACAATTTCTTGTTTACTCTGTGAGTTATGTCTGTAGCATTAGAGGAATGACAGAGCTAAGTTGGTATTGCACATTGTCATTCAGACTCATTGAAATAGTCAGACGCCCTAATGACTGAGTGTACATTCTGATTATTTATAAAGCATTGTTATCCCTACCCTCATGCACATTATGTTCCTTAACATCCTCTCAACCTTGTCTTAATACATTTATAAGAAAAATCTATGCATAATGAAGTGCTTTCTCTAAATGTAGACCCTTATGTCACGGTCAATATTTGGCATGAACACCGTAACTGATTATGTAACGTTCAAAATCACATTGGATTATTGTTTTCCTGATGCTGACTCATTTTTGTTCTTAGATGTCCATATCAGATTAGCTACTTAGTTCTACTAAACCAGACCTGACAGACATTCCAGAGAATAAATGAACGTTGTTTTAAAGCTGACACAAACACTGTAATTTGTCCACATGACTAAATATGGGTCTTCATATATGGGTCTTTCATCAAGTAATCAATAGCATACTATAACGTTGGTTGCTTAGCTGAATGGGTTTACCATCAGCCCTGGGTTTACCATCCATTTTCCAAGTAGATTTAACGTCATCACATCATTTTGGGGGGTTTGAAATGACATGGAAGCAATGTTGATTTAGTTTTTGCCCAGTGAGAAGGCTTTAAAGAGGACTTCCCTTTGTTGTGCTCTGTATAGCTGTGAAACAGAAGAGAGTCTTATAGTGCATGTGGTGGGTTTTGCATTGTAGCGAGCTGCTGCACATGGATCTCTATCAGCAGACGTGGGCGATTATGTAGGAGGTGGATGTTCTTGCGGACAACAGGGGGCACATGCAGTACTAGCAGATTCAGAGCAGTGATGAGTTCTGGATTTATTAATAGACTTCTTCATGGAGCTACCTTCTTGCCAAGAACATGCTAGAGACTACGGTGTTGTGGCGTGTTGCTTTCCACTCTTATCACCTTATTCACCCCTTCTGATTAACCTGTCATATGCTTTTGTCATGTTATGACGTTCAGCTTCTGAAAATCCGCCAGCATCGTCACAGGGATGTGGCATAGAAAGACATATCCAAGCCTTTCATTGGTTATTAGACATATTGTAAAAAGGGTTGTTTTAAACACATTCTTACACACTTTAACGGTTTATGAGTGTAACCGGACTATGTATAGTGTGATCTGTTGGTCAAGATGTGAAGCTGCAGCATTAAGGTGAATTAGAGTGACGACCTTCCTTGTGGGTTGACCCTTCAAATCCAGACTTAGTTGAGTCCAGGTCCCTCCAGAGAATCTCCAGGCCTCTCCAGAGCTGAGCCAGGGGCCAGGGCTCCTCTCTGAGCTGCCAACCCGGGGCCCACAGCCCTCACTCGGTATATCATCTGTCAGACCAACCTCCAGCCCCAATCCACCAACAGCAGCAACAGCAGCATATGCCACTAATCTCAACGGGGCCAATGTGTGAAGTGTGATGCGTCGCAGCAGTGACAGATGGTTAATCTGGGTCAATTTGTCGCTGTGACTGGAGGAGAGAGAGAGAGAGAGGAGGGACCTTCACCCTGCCTGCTCCCATACTCCCATGAATTAACAAAGCTGCCCGCCAAAGATTAGTGGGAAATGGCTCCATTTGCTGAATGTGGGTTTGCCTCTGACTTGTCTGTGACTATCATTAAATGAGAAGACTGTTATTTTAGCAAATCAATTCTCTAGATTTAAAACGAATTATTTAAACGTGAATTAACTTCTTTCGGATCAGTGGAACGCTAGCGTCCCTCGACAACATCCGGTGAAATTGCAGAGCTTTCATAAAATCACAAGTGCAATACATCAAAATAAAGCTTAACTTGTTGTTAATTCAGCCGCCTTGTCAGATTTCAAAAAGGCTTTACGGCGAAAGCAAACCCTGCGATTATCTGAGGACAGTGCCCCGCATACCAACACATGGAAAACATATTTCAACCAGGCAGGTGCGACACAAAAGTCAGAAATAACAATATAATTCATGCCTTACCTTTGAAGATCTTCTTCTGTTGGCACTCCAAAATGTCCCAGAAACATCACAAATGGTCCTTTTGTTCGATAAATTCCTTCTTTATATCGGCAAAATGTCAATTTATTTGGCTCGTTTGATTCAGAAATACAGCGGTTCCAACTCGCCCAACATGACCACAAAGTAGCGGATAGCGGATAAAAATAACGTGGAGAGAGCTCCAGTTCACGCGCGCCACACAGAAGAGCCCACTTGGCTTGACACTCACAATGAACAGCCCTACTTCTTCATTTCTCAAAAGAAAAACATCAACTAATTTCTAAAGACTGTTGGCATCTAGTGGAAGCCATAGGAACTGCAACCAGGTCCTCATAAATATAGTTTCCCATAGAAAACCAACTGAAAACAAAGTGACCTCAATGTTTTGTTTACCTGGATGGTTTGTCCTCGGGGTTTCACCTGCCAAATAAGTTCTGTTATACTCACAGACATTATTTTAACAGTTTTAGAAACGTTATAGTGTTTTCTATCTAAATCTACCAATTACATGCATATCCCAGCTTCTGGGCCTGAGAAACAGGCAGTTTACTTGGGGCACGCTTTCCATCCAGACTTGAAAATACTGCTCCCTATCCCAATGAAGCTAAGAGATTACAAAGTTATAATTTTCAGAATATAACTATTCAGATATTTTAATATCTGATCAATGAATGATGAATTATTATTACCTCAATTCTCATTACTGAACGTCGCAAACCCTTGGATATCTGCACGAACCCAAGCCAAAACAAACAGTAGATATTGGTTACTAACAATGATAGAAAAGTCCCTAGTGGGCTAAGCCGATATGACGGCTTGGTAGACAAAGGAAAGGGGTGGGGACTGAGAAAGAGCGGGAAAGACAACATGGATTCACTACACACAGTCTATAATTATAGTCATTGAAGTGCTAATCCTTTGCACGTGAACGGCCACTCATTCGAGAATAATTGCAATTTATATATTTACACCCGTATGTCTTTGTTGTCTTCTCTGTTGGAATCCTCGATCGTCCTGTAGAGTTCATCAGAGTCTCTGGTTAACTTTCCCAGAAGTTACAATGCCTTTCATGGTTGTAGGTGGCAAGAATGGATACTTCAGAGTACCATTCGGAAATGTTCTTATGTAATAGCTGCTTCGGCGGTTGACAGTATTCTCGTAATAGACTTATGTAATTTCTAGCTGCAGACTAGTAATTATGCGTCTAAGATTTGCTCTTATTCTGTAGTGATCAATAGTCTCAGAGTTTAACCATTTCCAGCTGTGTAGCCAAACTACAGCTGTTAGGTCTCCGTGGCCTATAGAATTGTAGCCATTCCAATGTGGGGACTCTGTCCCGGCGTTCTCTGACTTCTTAACCATTCGAGACGTCCGGCTTACCGTGGTTCTCTTTGGCAGAGTTGTAGTTTAAACCATTTCACATGAAGTGTCAGCTGCATGTTTTCTAGTCTGGTGTGAATTTGGGTTTTATACACTTCAGAAAAAAGGGCGGTCCATGACGCCTACGTACTGCCTATGCTCACGTGGGCGTGGCCATTGATTTGGTTAACTTTATATGAAAACCTGTACTCTCATTTAGAAGGTTAGCATCACAATACATCTTTTCACAAATAGTTTCATGTTTAATCACATACATTTCACAATACTTAGATGTAAACCTGACAGCTGGGAAATGTACACTTTAAGAGATACAGTTATGTGTGTTTCCTGCCCTTCATGAGATCACCAAATGGAACACACTTGTCATAACTGTCCCTTAAGTGTCCATGGACCATTTCCACATCCTCCAAAATATAAATATTGTTTAGTTCTCACATTTTGGGGATTAGGAGTTTTGAAGAAAATAAGTTATTTGTTTTGGTAGACTCTCTCAATACTGCATGGTAGTTTCTAAATAAAGGAAACACCAACATAAAGTGTCTTAATAGGGCGATGGGCCACCACGAGCCGCCAGAACAGCTTCAGTGCACCTCTGAAACTCTATTGGAGTGATGCAACACCCCTTCTTCCACAAGAACTTCCATAATTTGGGCTGAGGATACCATGAAATTGGCGAGAGAAAAAATATACACTGCCGTTCAAAAGAAGGCCAGCATCCCGGAGTTGCCTCATCACTGATGTTGAGACTGGTGTTTTGTGGGTACAATTTATTGAAGCTGTCAGTTGCGTACTTGTGAGGCGTCTGTTTCTCAAACTAAACAATCTAATGTACTTGTCCTCTTGCTCAGTTGTGCACCGGGGCCTCCCACTCCTCTTTCTTGTCTGTTTAGAGACGGTTTGCGCTGTTCTGTGAAGGGAGTAGTACACAGCATTGTACGAGATCTTCAGTTTCTTGGCAATTTCTCGCATGGAATAGCCTAGACATTTCTCAGAACAAAAAAAAATTAAAAAGTTATATATTTCTGGCCATTTTGCTGATGTTCCAGATACTCAACTAGTCTAAAGAAGGCCAGTTTTATTTATAACAGTTTTCAGCTGTGCTAACATAATTGCAAAAGGGTTTTCTAATGATCAATTAGCATTTTAAAATGCAGAACTTGGATTAGCAAACAAAACTTGCCATTGGAACACAGGAGTGATGGTTGCTGATAATGGGCCTCTGTACACCTATGTAGATATTCCATTAAAAAATTAGCTGTGTCCAGCTACAATAGTAATTTACAACATTTACAACAATGTCTACACTGTATTTCTGATCAATTGTATGTTATTTTAATGGACAAAAAATGTGCTTTTCTTTCAAAAACAAGGACATTTCTACGTGACCCCAAACGCTTGTAAGATGGCGCTGGAGCAGAAGGCAAACATTTTACATGCCCCCAAACGATTGTGTTTTTTTGTTTGTTTATCTGCGTTGTTTGTAACAATTTTGTTTTTACTCATTTTGTACATAATGTTGCCGCTACCGTCTTTTATGATCGGAAATAACTTCTAGACATCAGGACTGCGATTACTGACCACTCACCGAGGCAGAGTATATACGGCTCCCTCTGGAACAGGCCCCGACCCCCGTGATCTGCGTGAAGAGGAGGCGTTGAAAGAGAGGCCGGACAGAGGGCTGCCTTCTGAGAATTTGAAGGCGATCGAATCAACCCCCACTTCCCTCAATTCTGCTAGAAAACGTGCAATCTTTGGACAATAACATTGACGAGTTACTGGGAAGATTGAACTACCAACAGGACATTATAAACTGTAACGTCTTATGCTTCATGGAGTCATGGCTGAACGACGACAATATCAACGTACATCTGGCTGCTTATACGATGTACTGGAAGGATAGAACAGCGGCTGGTAAGACAAGGGGCGGTGGACTATGTATTTTTGTAAATAACAGCTGGTGCACTATATCTAAGGAAGTCTCGAGCTATTGCTACCTGAGGTTGAGTATATCATGAGAAGCTGTAGACCACACTACCTACTGAGAGTTCTCATCTGTATTCTTCGTAGCTGTTTACAAACCACCTCAGTCAGAGGTTGGCACTAAGATAGCATTGAATGAGCTGTATTCCGCCATAAGCAAACAAGAAAACACTCACCCAGAGGAGGCGCTCCAAGTAGCCGTGGACTTTAATGCAGGGAAACTTAAATAATTTTTAACAAATTTCCAGAGGGAAATTTACTCTGGATTACCTATACTCCACACACAGAGACGCATGCAAAGCTCTCCCTCGCCTTCCATTTGGCCTATCTGGCCATAATTCCATCCTCCTGATTCCTGCTTACAAGCAAAAATTAAAGCAGGAAGCACCATTGACTAGATCAATAAAAACATGGTCATGAAACATATGCTAAGCTACAGGACTGTTTTGCTAGCACAGACTGAAATATGTTCTGGGATTCCTCCAATGGCATTGAGGAGTACACCACATCAGTCACTGGCTTCATCAATAAGCGTATCGATGACGTTGTCCCCACAGTGACCGTACGTACATACCATGTCGTGGAAATATTCGATCAATAATATTTCTCAAATACCAGGTCCTGTGAGTTCAAATAGACTTTATTACAAAGTAATATGAGCCGAGCTGGTTCATGAAGTAACTCCCTTTCCAGCCTTGGCGCACACTTTTCATACAGGTTTCATCCTTACGTCACACTCATAGTAACTCCTCTTTATGTTAATGATTCATCCCCTCTGGCATTTTACCATCATTATCTTTTTGCCTTTTTGCCTTGCCTAATTTTTGCTCGGTTTCACATTAGGGCATAGAAACATTAGGCCATAGCAATGGCACAAAAATAAACAGACATTCCCACTCTCAAGACAGGTGCATGTGTAACGGATGTGAAACGCTAGCTTAGTTAGCGGTGGTTCGCGCTAAATAGCGTTTCAATCGGTGACGTCACTTGCTCTGAGACCTTAGAAGTAGTTGTTCCCCTTGCTCAGCAAGGGCTTTTGTGGAGCGATGGGTAACAATGCTTTGTGTGTGACTGTTGTTGATGTGTGCAGAGGGTCCCTGGTTCGAGCACGGGTATGGGCGAGGGGGCGGTTTATAAAGTTGTACTGTTACATTGATGCTGTTGACCCGGATCACTGGTTGCTGCGGAAAAGGAGGAGGTCAAAAGGGGGGTGAGTGTAATGGATGTGAAACACTAGCTTAGTTAGCGGTGGTTCGCGCTAAATAGCATTTAAATTGGTGACGTCACTTGCTCTGAGACCTTGAAGTAGTAGTTCCCATTGCTCTGCAAGGGCCGCGGCTTTTGTGGAGCGATGGGTAACGATGCTTCGAGGGTGACTGTTGATGTGTGCAGAGGGTCCCTGGTTCGCGCCCGGGTATGGGGGAGGGGACGGTCTAAAGTTATACTGTTACACATGTCTAATGGTGTCTAATGACCTAGACACACATATAGAGTGCACTTATCCTGCTGACTACTTCAAAATGTATAATGGGCACACATGTACTAGAAAATTCTCAATAGGCGTAACCATAGCAACAGTAAATAATAGGCCATAGCAATAGTACAAAAATAAACAGACATGTCCACTCCCCAGACAGGTGCATGTCTAATGGTGTCTAATGACCGAGACACACATATATAGAGTGCACTTATTTTACTCTAAGATGTCACACATGTTCTGTCCCAACACCCACTGCCTGGTGTATCTTGATGTACACTCAATCTCCAGAATTCAGCCCGCTTCCTTGGTTATCTCCGCTTTCACATGAGGAGATACACAATGCAACGCATGGGTCATTTCCTCACAACATAGACCCTCCTCTTATGGCAAGATCACTAATATGTTACATTTGAATAACAGACCCCCCTTACTCCAATTGGTCTCCTAGTTACCAGCTACCAAGCCATGTGGCAGGAGTCCTCATAAACTGATGTCCCAACAATGCTACTAAAATAACCCCTGCTACTACTAACATGGCCCATGCCTATAGTCTCCTTCAATTACGGTCCCTACAGTGACTGCAATGAGAATATCTCCTGCATGTAATCTGTCAAATGTTCACCGGTTGTTAGAAATTGGGAAAGAGATTAATGGGTTGGAAGAATATCCAACCTAACAAAACTCTGAATCACAGGTTTCTTGAAAGTTTACCATAGTGTCTGAATTGCCATCACTATCTATTCTACTCTCACCATGATCTGGGTATGTGTAATGTTCAATTTAACTTAATTAACTCCCTATATTGTGCACAGTTAGCTGTCCTCCCTCTCCTATGAGCTATCGCCTGTAACAATATACAGTCTCTGGGCATTTATACTCCTCTATCAGCACGACCTTAATTTATGAGCCCCCACAGATCTTTACTGCAGTCACGTTCCATCCCACTTAACAGCCCTATGTAAACATTCTGTCTCAAACACCTCCTCCTGCTACAGATACATTTGCACATATATAATTCCATCTAACCCATAACACACTAGTCAATACTCTTCCTAATGCACTTCTTTAATTATAAACATACTACAACATTCTCAAATCAATTAGTCAATATACATCAATCCCTCCTCTGGAACATTGATCACTCTGATGCTCCACAAAACCTAATAAACATATTGACTTGAAAGGAAAGAGAAAAAAAATTAATGTTTAATAACTTCACATCACTCATTGATGGGACTTAAACTACAATTCTGATTACATGGTTAAACAAAAGAGAACAAAAAACTTTATGGTTAACCCAAGTTATCATTCAGTGAGTTCTCTAACAACTTCCCTGTCGGAGGACACTTAGAAATAAGGTTTCTGGAGCCTCCCTTGGCCTAATAAATTTGAGCAGTGCCGTCACCCCTTTCTGTTGCTGTTAATACCTCTTCTCATTACAGCCCCCCTTTGGCCCTGTTTTCCTGTTGCAAGTGGCCTGGTAATGAAAGATCAGTATCACAATGCATCCGTAGTCTATATTGTTCGCAGTGTGTAGACCCCCCCTGTCTTTCTCCTGGCACTTAGCATTCCAGCGTGTCTTTTTCAGATATCGTTTACAGTTCATCTTCCCAACGGCACATGTAACTCTTGCCTGTCCCATTTGATGGCCCTTGATAATGTCCCAATTTAAATTTCAAAATAGACACATCCGTTTCTCCCACATACATGAGTCTCTCACCTGAGCCATTCTCTCTTCACGCTCACTCAACACGCTCTCTCAACACTCCTGCCCCGGTTTATAGCTCGGATTCAAGTAGAAGTGTTAAAAGTCACTGTCGTATTGCATGCCTTTGTCGCTCTTTCTTCAGCCGGTTAGGGAGGGTGTTGAGGTTCACATACACTGTTTGTGGTCAAATTATTCCTACCATGCATTAAGACACGATCTGACGTCACCTCCATGATAACCTAAAAAAAACATAGATCAGAACAACAGTTTAGTTCAATTCATTTCTGTTTCAGGAAATCCAGACAAGCATTGACTATATTACAAATTATTCAGTAACCTTTTCTTAATAACGTTATCTCTATGACAAATGTCGAAGAGCATAACAGCATACTGTTACTACTAAAACCATTTTCAAAATTAGTTTATACTATCTTATTTTACTGGCAATCTCTCGGAAGAGTTACCAGATCAGAAAGTTATCACCCTAACGCCTCACCGAAATCCCACATTCCATAAATCCCAATCTGGTTAAATTTGTATCGAAACAAAAAAACGATATATAAAATCAGCAACTTACATATCACACTCCATTTGGAGTAACTGTCATCCCTTCTTAACATATATCTTTCCTTCTATATGCAGACGGACAAAGTACATTTGTAGATTTACCCAAAGAACAGGATCCAAGGAAACTGGTAATTTTCCCATTTGAACACATGATTCAAAACAACATGTTGAATACAATATTAACCCATTTGAATAACTAATCAACTTAGAACTACAACAGTAATGGTACCACTCTTATTAGAGACTGGTGTTTCACATTCATTTTATAATTAAATCCTACCTGTTCCTGTCATTTCTAGTGAGATGAATCAGGCCTCACCATTAAAATATTTCCTCTCCCTTTTCTTTCCCTGATCTTCCGAAACCATTTAAACAGCTTTCAAAGCATTTTCATCCTTCTGCATACCTAATTTAAAACTGAATTGAAAAAAAAAACATCCAAAATAGATCCCACAGTATCAACACCACTAACGCATATTCATAACCGGTAAATTGTGTGTGTGTGTGTGTGGTAAACCATATGACAAAAACAAACATATATGGCCAGGCCTTATTTCATTTAGTAACCCCACTTTAACACCGAATCCGGATAACTATATACAGTTGAAGTTGGAAGTTTACATACACTTCGGTTGGAGTCATTAAAACTAATTTTTCAACCACTCCACAAATTTCTTGTTAACAAACTATAGTTTTATCAAGTCCGTTAGGACAACTACTTTGTGCATGACAGAACATTTGTTTACAGACAGATTATTTCACTTATAATTCATGGCTTTAGAAGCTTCTGATTGGCTAATTGACATCATTTGAGTCAATTGGAGGTGTACCTGTGGATGTATTTCAAGGTCTACCTTCAAACTCATTGCCTCTTTGCTTGACATCATGGGAAAATCAAAAGAAATCAGCCAAGACCTCAGAAAATAAATTCTAGACTGCCACAAGTCTGGTTAGTCCTTGGGAGCAATTTCCAAACGCCTGATGGTACCACGTTCATCAGTACAAACAATAGTTTGCAAGTATAAACACCATGGGACAACACAGCCGTCGTACCGCTCAGGAAGGAAATAAATCATTCTCTCTACTATTATTCTGACAAAGTGGTGATCCTAACTGACCTAAGACAGGGAATTTTTACTCTGATTAAATGTCAGGAATTGTGAAACACTGAGTTTAAATGTATTTGGCTAAGGTGTATGTAAACTTCTGACTTCAACTGTACCTATCAAACTGCTATATTTCACTAACCACTCTCCCAAGACCATAGCCTCAAGAAACATTTCAAAGAGAGATAATGAAAACCCCTCCTCTTCTGGAAAAGAAAGTGTACATTTAGTTAGCATTCACTGTGCTACATCTTAATCAGCCATCCCAAAGTATTATTTATGAACCAAACATGATAATGGTAAATCCACACTCCTTACTCCAATCATTAAATGTTTGTTTTAATCCACCCAATTCTTTATTTAGCATGTACTATCATTAGACACAATTCACTCCCATATGGTATTATATGATTGGTCACTATCATCCTTAACCATGTACAATTATCCTGGTAACATTACTAGACCAATGTCCAATCACCATATGTAATAGCTGTTTCACCTTAGATTGTTCCTGTTAACCTTTCTAAACGTAATACTTTTTCCTGTCGCAAATGTAGTCAATTTCTCATCTTAAGGAATCAGTGATATTTGATCCCAGGCATCTAATAAAAAGTTGTCTCCCTTAATTAGCATACATACTGTATTGGACTTCCATCACTCCTGGAAGCAAGAATCCTACTCAAGACACATCAGATAATACAGTGTTCCATTAAGTGGATTCGACCCCATCTAAAATAAGACATCCCAGAACCCCTTTCTGGTAATCCTATCAGTTTAACCTGTTGCATTAATTTAGTAAAATACAAAACTGTTGTCTAACACATGTAGAACCTTCAAAAAGTTGGAGCTGTCTCATCAGCTTATTAACAGTCAATACTTATTTCATTCTACTTTTATTACTGGACACTGTTCCACTTAATGGAAACAGATTATCATTTTAGAATACATTAACTTCCTGCTCAAATTCACTGGTGTTACCTAACTTACCCACTGCCTGCTCCCTTTCAACCGCAGCGACTCTTTTTTACAATCTCAAGGCTCAATCCCTCTACTCATCATTTAACCTTGTATTGAAACCTCAGCTTTTCAAATTACTAAAATATTGCATCATTAAAGTGCTAAAAAAACACTAATGACATATTACTATTCACATACTGTCAACACTCTACATTTACATCAAGCCTCCTTATCAATAGGACTATATTTGTATCACTAACCACTGCTTCACACTGTCGTGGACATTTCCTGTATTACCAAATCATGAGAGAGCAAACCACACACAAGTCAGAGTTATCATAAAGTCCATCTTTAATTATATGAGCTTCACCATAGCCCTGTGACTCTCAGATCAATTCAGTATCATAAATTAATTCTCTGAGAGTGTCAACATAATGGCAACTGAGATCCTTTATAGCAGACACACCCATCTAAACTCACATGACAAATAACAGATCTTAGAAACATTATACAAAGAACCTTTTACCAGAAAAATAAATCCTATAGCCAGACAGCATTAGCTATAAATTATTCTTCAGTTTGCCCTCTTAGACAAAGTTTTTATCTCGTTCTTGGTACCATTTAGGACCAAAACATTACCTCATCCAATGGCATATATCAATTGTCAATTTCTAGATACTCCCATAAAAAATACAACCCCTCCTGGACAAGCTTACAGAGAGAAGTGACTGGCACACAGACATTGTGGAGCCACCTAACTGGTTCACCATTAATCACACCATCCCTTCACATGGTTTAGGAATAGTTACAGACACATTCACAGATAAGACTAACCCGACCTCTCCCCTCTCTGGGCCCAAGTAATCTTTCCCACATAAGCAGCTTGTGAAAATTTATAAAACATCTTATTTATCAATGTTACCTAAAGGATTCTGATTCTGCTACCACAACACTCATTAAACATATATTTTTTTTACGATTAACCTGTATTGCGCCAAATGTAGAAAATACATCAGCCAATTGTTAATCAATCCAAACAATTCAAATTCTAAATTCTTACTTTCCAATTGACTAACTCTCATTTGTTACCTTCACCAGTCTACATCTCTTCCCTTAAACTCAGAAAGCTCTGTACAGTCTCAACCATGCTCTACCTCTGTCTTTCTGCTAACGTTTATGTTACCAGGTGAATTTTTTTAATTTAAATTATAGTCAAAACAAGCATAACTTCTACTTTTCACAGAGGCCACTTTAATTACTCGTATCTCTTCCTCCCTTTCGTCAATTCAATAAATCTATTTTTAGAATAAAATGAAACTAAGTCTCATAAGTTTAAACTACTAGGGTTTTCTTCTTGAGTTGCATGGTTCTCGAAGCTCCCAAATATGTTCTCTTGTTTGTTTTCGCCAGTTGTACTTTACCATAGCTATAATTCCTTGTGACCCTGCTCTACCACATAGTTTACTAATGTGGCGAGGTTTGGCATATGAGTTTCTTCATCTTTTTACGCCAACAACAAATACACTACCTTACATATTGTATCAACACAGAACCCCAAAATCTACACCCTTTAGTGATTGTTTGATTGTGGCGTGATACAAAGTTTGACTATTTTTAAACATCATTCATGCTCTCGCCCATATATACTGCCCATTCTAATATGTTGCCTAATATCCACTGTCCTTGATTCTCACACGGATTACTCAACCCTGCTCTGCTACGAAGCAGGGTTGATCAAAACTCTCTGATTCATAATGCATAATTATTTTCTTGCCAAAAGGCAGTCAAGCACTCAAGCTAACTGGCTGAAGTTGGCTAGCTAATTTAGCTAACGCTACTTCTAGACACAACCAAGAGAATACATCTTCACTCTCCATTCTACTCAACTCGCAGGGCTGGTTAGGCTCTTTACATGTTTGTTAAAAACGTTGGTGACTAAATGTGCTGCTGGCAATAATTCAAATTACGTTATTTCCCTGACGTTTACTGACACCGGCCATATTCAACCCGGCATTGAGCATTCGTAAATTCGTAAGTTTTCTGCACTCTGGTACATCCAAACCAGTGCTTTGAAATTCAAACAAAATAGCCTGAGCAACTTTACCAAGTACCCCATTTTGCAATATCCATACTCAAATAATGCGGTTAGTGCAATTACACTGATAGAACGCTAACTGCAATACGTTGATATTTTGATTATATCTGGTTTTATGTGATTGTGCCGAGTCATAATTTCCTCCCTGAATTATTTTTTTGATTTGAATTCTCCATTAGCAGGGAAATGTTCCCTAATATGATCCTTTTTGCTCAATTCTTTCCATATTCAAGCCAAATTGGTAAAATTCTCGTGCGCTTCTTTCAGCGACTCCATGGTTTTAAAATAATCCTCTAGCTTCATATTACAGAGAAAAACGGGGCCGTTTGTCGACATATGAATAGTTATTATTCCCAAACCTCTCCCTACTGTGTCTAGGGTGTTATAGCTTTCTTCACTCCCGTCTATATTTCACACCTTCTATTAACTATTTTCCAAGCCTCTCCTTATTTTCCTGTGGTATTTGTATTTATTATTTTCTCCCTAGTTTTGTTTTATTATGCTATTCACTTTATTAAAACCACTTTCTTTCTCTTGTTCTTAGATTTCTCCCTACTATTCCAGGGCTAAATCTTTCTAACAGTCTGTTTAAGCCCTGGATGGCTTGACCACACTCTATTCCCTCCTATTTATATCCACATTATTTTTCTTTCTCTGATTATTGTACTCGGTCTATTGGTTATTGCCCCTGTCTCTAGGTTTTTATAATTGTTCTCCCTTTTTGAGTATATTCTTACTTCAAATGCCACGGTCTGACACAATGTCCTCCGGGATCCCGTAGTGCCAGAAGACGTGTGTAAAAAGAGCCTAGGCAGTTTGCATGGCCGACGGGAGTCCAGGCAGAGGAAGGAGGCGACAAGCTTTGGAAAACCAATCCACAACGACGAGAACAGTGGTGTTCCCCTGGGAGGGTGGAAGGACAGTGACAAAGTCCACCGAGAGGTGAGACCAGGGTTGTTGTGGAACCGGCAGGGGAAGAAGCTTTCCATAGGGGAGGTGTCTGGGTGTCTTAGACTGGGCACAACCAGGAAGTCCCTAGACAAGGTGGGCCACCAGTAGTTTTCAGTCAAGCAGGCAATGATACGGCCTATCCCAGGATGGCCCGACACAGGTGCCGTGTGCGCCCAGGTAAGGAGGCGGTCCCGCACCCCCGTGTGCATGTAGGCGTGGTTCTCCGGGCACTGTAGAGTTGTGGTTTCCGTACGCAGGGCCTGCCATATGTCGGCGGCCACGTCCCACACCACTGGCAAGATCATACGGAACGGAGGGATGATGTGGGTCTCCTCTCCCTACATCATAGAGGCGAGACAGGGAGTCTTCCTTCACGTTCTTCGAGCCTGGCCTATAAGAAAGTATAAATTGGAACCTGGCGAAGAATACAGCCCATCTGGCCTGTCTCGGGTTTAGCCTCTTTGCTGTCCTGGTGGGGCTGCAGGTAGCCTAGTGGTTAGAGCATTGGACTAGTAACCGAAAGGGTGTAAGATCAAATCCCCGAGCTGACAAGGTAAAAATCTGTCGTTCTGCCCCTGAACAAGGCAGTTAACCCACTGTTCCCAGGCCATCATAGAAAATAAGAATTTGTCCTTAACTGACTTGCCTAGTTAAATAAAGGTTACATTTAAACAATAATAATGTACTCCAGGTTGCGGTGGTGCGTCCACATCAGGAAAGGGTGTTTGAACCCCTCCAGCCAGTGCCTTCAGAGCCTTCATCGACCGTCAATAGTTCCCAGACCCGTACGTCGTAGTTCCTCTGGGTGGGGCTCAGCTGCTTGGAGTAAAAGGCGCAGTGCCGCAGCTTTGGAGTGGTTCCGGTGCAATGGGACAGCACTGCCCCAACTCCTACTTCAGAGGCATCCACACCGACAATGAAGGGGAGTGAGTGGTCGGGATGTGCCAGCACGGGAGCAGTGATGAAGTGTGCCTTCAGCGTCCCGTACGCCATCTCCGCCTCCACCATCCAATGAAGCTGCTGGAGACCTCTCAGCAGGGAGGTAAGAGGTGCGACCACCGTGCTGAAGCCCTGAAAGAACCTCGGGAAATAGTTGGCGAAACCCAGGAATCGCGGGACTGCTTTCATGGCGTTGGGGATGGGCCATGACCTGACTGCGCTGACACGTTGCTCCTCCATCTCCACTCCCTTCGTGGATATGAGGTAGCCATAAAAGGACACAGACTGCTGGAAAAACAAAAAATGTCTTGTTTAACTTCTTACGGATCATTGGGACGCTTCCGTCCCACCTGGCCAACATCCGGTGAAATTGCAGAGTGCCAAATTCAAATGACAGAAATCGTAATATTAAACATTCATGAAAATAGAAGTGTCATACATCATTTAAAAGCTTAACTTCTTGTTAATTCAGCCGCGTTGTCAGATTTCAAAAAGGCTTTACAGAAAGTACACCATGCGATTATCTGAGGACAGCGCCCCGCACACAAAAGCATTACATACACTTTCCAACCAAGCAGATGCGTCACGAAAGTCAGAAATAGCAATAAAATAAATCACTTACCTTTGAAGATCTTCATCTGTTTGCAATCACAAGGGTCCCAGCTACATAAAACATTGTCATTTTGTTCAATAAAGTCCTTCTTTATATCCCAAAAAAGTCCGTTTCAATGGCGCGCTTGACTCAGTAATCCACCGGTGTCCCTCGTTCAAAATGCATACAAAATGAATCCCGTAAGTTACCAATAAACTTCTTCTAAACAAGTCATACAACGTTCCTAATCAATCCTCAGGTACCCTATTATGTAAATAAATGATACAATTTAAGACGTAGAATACCGGAGATCATTACCGTAGATAAATAATGAAGTACGCGCACTCACCGGAACGCGCTACAAACACTACAGACAAAATGGGAGCCACTTAGAAAAACTACAAATTCTAGCTCATTTTTCAAAAAAACAAGCCTGAAACTCTTTCTAAAGACTGTTGACATCTAGTGGAAGCCCTAGGAACTGCAATCTGGGAGGACTTTTATATTCCCATCCCAGACATTGTAATCAGAGGTGAGCTGAAAAATAAAATTCTGGATGGATTGTCCTCGGGTTTTCGCCTGCCATATCAGTTTTGTTATACTCACAGACATTATTTTAACAGTTTTAGAAACTTTAGAATGTTTTCTATCCAATACTACCAAGTATATGCATATCCTAGCTTCTTACTCAGGCAGTTTACTTTGGGCACCTAATTCATCCAAACTTCCGAATACTGCCCCCTAGCCCGAACAAGTTAACATATAGATTATGCTCCAACCATCTTCATTTTATAAACCACTACGCTCCTTACCAGCATGTCCCGAAACACTTCGTTAAGAAAGGTCTCGAAGACTGAAGGAGCATTAAACAAATACTCGTAATGTCCCGTGGTCGTGGAAAAGGCCGTTTTCCATTCGTCGCCTGCACGAATGCGCACCAGGTTGTAGGTGCTCCTCAAGTCCAGTTTTGTGAAGTGCTGCGTCCCATGCATTTGTTCGATTATGGTTGGGATGAGGGGTAAAGAATAGTTGAACTTCACAGTGGCTTTATTTAGTGTTCGATAGTCAATGCAGGGGAGCAGTCCCCCATCTTTCTTCTTAACAAAAGAATACGCTTGAGGAGGCTGGTGACGTAGAGGGGCGGATAAAACCCTGCTGGAGGCTCTCCTGTACGTAGATCTCCATGGCCTCGGTCTCCGCATAGGAGATAGACATGTCCTCTCGGAAGGGCTGTGTCAGACAGCAGGTCAATGGCACAGTCCCAGGGGCGATGAGGAGGCAGGTGTGTAGCCTGGGTCTTAGAGAAAACCCAGTGCAGATCCTGGAATTTCTCCGGTAATTCCACTTAAATGGCGTTGTCTGGACTTTCCACCATAGTAGTGTTGACTGACATCACAATAGACCTCTGACACTCCTGCGACCAACCCAGCAGTCTCCTCTCGGACCAGGAAATAACAGGGTTACCCCAACTCAACCAGGGGAGACTTAAAACAACGGGGTGCGTGGGGGTGTCTATGATCAAAAAGGTGATCTGTTCTGAATGAGTGTCATAGGTCAGCAGAGTAACGGGAAAAGTGATGTGATGTATGAGCCCTGTCCCTATTGGACAATTATCCAAAGCTCGAACCGGAATGGGTGACTGTAGGGGAACCAAAGGAATGCGTAATGCATTGTATGTAGCACCAAAAACCTGAAATAAAACAGAGCATAGGTAATCACAAGACCAATGGACCTAGGACAATGATCGACAAGGACAATGGAGAAAAGAGGGCACATATATACACATACTAATCAGACGGAATGGGAACCAGGTATGTGTAATGAGACAAGACAGTCCGAGGTTGGTGGTAATGAAACAGTTCAGTGACGCCTCGACCTCCGGAGCTGGTGAACAGAATGAGCAGCAGCACCAGGGGGATCCGTGACAATATAGTTTCCTTAACTGATGTTACTTTGAAAAAGTAACTACATTCAAACTGCTTTATGAACAATTATCATATCGAAATCTGAAATGTCAAGAACAGATCACTATGGAGTCAGATGTTAGTAGAATTAGTCATTTAGCCCATTAAACACAAAAACTGTTTCAAGTGACAATTAGGCAAGTCTGATGCCAAAAAATAAAGGACATTTTTGCCTATTTCAGCCAATAGTGTGTATGTCCAGTAGTTAGCTATACCATTAAATGGCAAAAAAAAAGAAATTACTGACAACACTACCGACATTTTAATTTAGTTCAACTACCACCAAGCTACTGCAAAATGTAGTTGAATTATTAGTTGAACTACATGCAGTTCACTACTCCTCAACACTGGTCCCTCATTTACTTTGGCAGTTATCTATAGATTGATTACAACAGTGCTGAGTTCCCTACTGGGATCAAGTCCTTCTGCTACTTATCCTGCAACCATTGAAACATGACTGTTGCTTGGCACAAGAATGATTCCATTAATTATACACTCAATTGTACATTTCAACAGTCAGTAGAATTAAAATTGAAGTTATATGAACATCACAGAATGTAAGAATACAGTAGAGAATGAATTTAACTGAATCTGGACATCTCTGTAGATGGATTTCTGAAAAGAGTAGAGGGGACTATTTCAAACACACAGAGGAACAGTCCTCACCATCAAATTGGCTGTGCAGCAGGTACCACATGCTGCACAGCTGGGTAGCACAATTTGTGGGCATGGTTTGACGGTTTGTTAATATTCACAGACATGCAAAGTGTGAGATTGCTTTTTGGGCTGAGAGTGAGAGAGATCAAGTGAATTGGTGAAAAACCATTTATCAGAACCAGCTTGTCTGCTGCTCTGCAGATGTAGGCCGATCCATCTCCATTTGCCAATTTCTCCACCAAAGAATCGCCTGAATTCCTTTTGGCACCATGCCTTCCAAACAGCAGGTAGTGAGGTGCATATCCTGCACCGTGTTGTTGTATTCCTGCATCACTTCCTGCAGGTGGTCATGCCAGTGTCGTCTCCAAGGATCCACTCCATTTCGCATATTGCCCCAACAGATCCACAGATGACGCAATCACTATTGCACTCCACACTGCCCTCTCGCACCTGTACAAGAAGAGCACTTACGTGAGAATGCTGATAGTTAACTACAGCTCAGCATTTAACACCATAATGCCCTCCAAGGTCATCACTAAGCTCAAGACCTTGGGACTGAATACCTCCCTCTGCAACTGTATCCAGGACTTCCTGACGGGCCGCCCCCAGGTAGGGCTGGGCGATATGGCCAAAATATCATATCACGGTCTCTACATTTTTTTTACGGTTTGACAGTATTTTGTGTTTTTTAATAATAAAAGTTAAAATTATGCTTTATGAGTAGTGCGTGACCCAAGGGTAGCAACACATACATTCTAAGTGATTTCAATGGGTCTTTCTCCATTCTGATGGTTTTATACTGTTCAGTTCAACTTCAACAAAAAATTATTTTCAGCATTTACATTCATCTCTGCATTTCCTGCACTCATTTGAGATCATTTCCACACGTAGGGCTGCATGATAGGGCCAAACAATCTAGGCCTCATATTTATATTGGAATCCTTTATATTGGAATCATGGAAATATAATGATTATTCAAATTCTATAGTTAGAATATAATAGTGGGCACTTTGAATAGAGTGTTTGACATGACAACAACTTAAAATGCCAGGGAGGAGTTATTGTTACAGGGTAGGAACTGAAGTGTTGACAAGTGTTTCCTATAATCTTGATAAAACAGCATCGGTTGTCATCAACATTATTGCAAGTGCAGCATTGACCATGCAGAGACTGAACGCAAGTGTCTCGTGCTCGAGGAACAACAAATGCACTCCTTGAGTGACAGGAACCGGGGCTAGTTCTGTGTAGAAAGCGGCATTGAGAGCGATATCGGAGAGAGATGGTTCAGGAAGCGAAGTAAACTATAAAAATGGACGTTACACATGGTGTATCACATTTAACAAACCAAACATTCAAATACTGTTATAGAAGGTAAAGTAAAAACACAAACCGGTCGTGCATCAATACAGCTATATCGTAAAATATGTTATACCGCCCAGCCCTACCCACAGGTGGTGAGGGTAGGAAACACCACATCCGCCACGTTGACCCTCAACACAGGGGCCAATCAGGGGTGTGTTCTTAGTGTTCCCCTCCTGTACTCCGTTATCCCTAACGACTACTTGGCCACACACTACTCCAACACCATTATAAAGTTTGCTGACGACACAACAGTGGTCGGCCTGATCACTGATGATGATGAGACAGCCTATAGGGAGGAAGTCAATGACCTGGCAGTCTGGTGCCAGGACAATAACCTCTCCCTTAACGTTAGCAAGACAAAAGAGCTGATTGTGGACTACAGGAAACGGAGATGCGAGCACGCCCCCAATCCACATCAACGGGCTATAGTGGAGTGGGTCGGGATCTTCAAGTTCCTCGGTGTCCACATCACTATGGAATTAACATGGTCCACACACACCAACACTATCGTGAAGAAGGCACAACAATGCCTATTCCAACGAAGATTTGGTATGGGCCCTCAGATCCTCAAAAAAGTTATCCAGATGCAACATTGAGAGCATCTTGACATCTTGACTGTATCATCGCTTGGTATGGCCACTGTTTGGAATTCGACCACAAGGCTCTACAGAGGGTAGTGCATACGGCCCACCCAGTACATCACTGGGGTTGAGCTCCCTGCCATCCAGGATCTCTATACCAGGCGGTGTCAGAGGAAGGCCCTAAAAATTGTCATAGACTCCAGCCACCCAAGTCATAGACTGTTCTCTGTATGGCAAGAGGTTCCGATGCATCAAGTCGGGAACCAAAAGGACCCTGAACAACTTCTACCCCTAAGCCAAAGCTGTATGGCTATATCCAGGAAAGCCAAAGTTCCGAAAGCTGGGCCTAAAATAGTATATAAGAGATCATACAAAAGATTTTGCTGTGACTCTTATGTGGATGCTGTTAAAAAATATGTATTGTTCTGATGTGATTAATAAGGGGCATCCTGACGCTGCACTTGATGAAATTGATTCGTCCAATTACTGATAAACATGCACCTGTTAGGAAACTGACTGTTAGAACTGTTAAGGCTCCATGGATTGATGAGGAATTGAAAAACTGTGTGGTTGAAAGAGGTGGGGCAAAAGGAGTGGCTAATAAGTCTGGCTGCACATCAGACTGGCTGACTTACTACACATAGAGAAATTATGTGACTAAACTCAACAAAAAGTAAAATAAACTTTTTTATGAAGCCAAGATCATCGATATAAAAAATGATGGAAATCAACGGTGGAGTACTTTAACTGAAATGATGTGCAGAATGACTCATTCAACTCCATCTTTCATCCAATCAGATGACTTATTCATCACAAAGCCATTTGATGTTGCCAATTATTTTAGTCATTACTACATTGGCAAAGTGCACAAACTTAGGCAGGAAATGCCAACAACGAACAGTGAGCCATCATATTCATGCATAAAAAAACTAATAATGAAAGAAAAGCATTGCAAGTTGGAATTTTGTAAATTTAGTGTGGGAGAGGTGGACAAATTATTGTTATCGATCAATAATGACAGACCTCCTGGCATTGACATCTTAGATGGAAAGCTACTGAGGATGATAGCTGACTCTATAGCCACTCCTATCTGTCATATCTTAAATCTGAGCCTAGAGGAAAGTATTTGTCTCCGGGCCTGGAGGGAAGCCATAGTGATTCCGTTATCCAAGAGTGGTAAGTGGCCTTTACTGGTTCTAACAGCATACCTATCAGCTTGCTGCCAGCTCTTAGCAAACTGTTGGGAAAAATTGTGTTTGACCAAATACAGTGCTATTTCTCTGTAAACAAATTAACAACAGACTTTCAGCATGCTTATAGAGAAGTGCACTCAACATATACTGCACTGACACAAATTACTGATGATTGGTTGAAATGCTAATAATAAGAAGATTGAAATGACTGATGATTGGTTGAAAGGCTAATAATAATAGGATTGTGGGAGCTGTTCTGTTAGATTTCAGTGGAGCCTTTGATATCATTGACCATAACCTGCTGTTGAAAAAACGTACAGTATCAGTCAAAAGTTTAGACACACCTACTAATTGAAGGGTTTTTCTTTAAATGTAATATTTTCTACATTGTAGAATAATAGTGAAGACATCTAAACTATGAAATAACACATGGAATCATCCTAGACCCCATCCCCGCAGGAGGCCTTTTGCCTTTGGTAGGCCATCATTGTAAATAAGAATTGTAACTAACTTGCCTAGTTAAATAAAGGTTAAATAAAATAAAATATGCACCTGCTGTCACGTTCTGACCTTAGTTCTTTTGTTATGTCTTTGTTTTAGTATGGTCAGGGCATGAGTTGGGTGGGTTGTCTATGTTCTTTTCTGTGTTTGGCCTGGTATGGTTCTCAATTAGAGGCAGCTGTCAATCGTTGTCCCTGATTGAGAACCATACTTAGGTAGCCTGGTTTCACTTTTGAGTTGTGGGTGCTTATTTCCTGTTTAGTGTTTTTGTCTTTCACCTTACGGGACTTACCACGCTGCGCATTGGTCCTCCTCTCTTTCTCCCAACGACGAACGTTACAGAAGCACCCACCACCAAAGGACCAAGCAGCGTGGTAACGGGCAGCAGCAGCGATCTCAGGACTCCTGGACATGGGAGGAGATTCTGGACGGCAAGGGACCATGGGCACAGGCTGGAGAGTATCACCGCCCCAAGGCTGAGCTGGAGGCAGCGAAAGCCGAGAGGCGGTGGTATGAGGAGGCAGCATGGCAGCACGGTTGGAAGCCCGAGAGGCAGCCCCAAACATTTCTTGGGGGGGCCACACGGAGAGTGTGGATAAGTCAGGTAGGAGACCTGAGCCAACTCCCCGTACTTACCGTGGAGAGAGACGGACCGGGCAGGCACCGTGTTATGCCGTGAGGCGCACGGTGTCCCCAGTGCGCAGGCATAGCCCGGTGCGGTACATAGCAGCGCCTCGTATCGGCCAGGCTAGAGTGGGCATCGAGCCAGGTGCCGGCTCAGCGCATCTGGTCTCCAGTGCGTCTCCTCGGGCCGGGGTACATGGCACCAGCCCTACGCATGGTGTCCCCAGTTTGCCAGCACTGTCCTGAGCTGCCAGAGTCGACCGTCTGTCCTGAGCTGCCAGAGTCGCCCGTCTGTCCTGAGCTGCCAGAGTTGCCCGTCTGTCCTGAGCTGCCAGAGTCGCCCGTCTGTCCTGAGCTGCCAGAGTCGCCCGTCTGTCCTGAGCTGCCAGAGTCGCCCGTATGTCCTGAGCTGCCAGAGTCGCCCGTCTGTCCTGGGCTGCCAGAGTCGCCTGTCTGTCCTGAGCTGCCAGAGTCGTCCGTCTGTCCTGAGCTGCCAGAGTCGTCCGTCTGTCCTGAGCTGCCAGAGTCGTCCGTCTGTCCTGAGCTGCCAGAGCCGCCGGTCAGTCAGGAGCTGCCAGAGCCGCCGGTCAGCCAGGAGCTGACAGAGCCGCCGGTCAGTCCGTTACTCCGGCACTGCCGGAATCGCCCTTCACTCCGGAGCTGCCAGAGTCTCCCGCCTGTCCAGTGCTGACGGAATCTCCCGTCCGTCCGGTGCTGCCGGAATCTCCCTAGTCTATTCGGGACCCGTGGCTAGGGTCCCCAGTCTGAGGTCGGCGGCGAGGGTCGCCGCTCTAAAGAGGCCATGGTGGCGGTTAAAGAGGCGGAGAAAGACTATGGTGGAGTGGGGTCCATGTCCCGCGCCAGAGCCGCCACCGCGTACAGACACCCACCCAGACCCTCCCCTATAGGTTCAGGTTTTGCGGCCGGAGTCCGCACCGTTGGGGGGAGGGGGGGGGGGGGTACTATCACGTTCTGACCTTAGTTCTTTTGTTATGTCTTTGTTTTAGTATGGTCAGGGCGTGAGTTGGGTGGGTTGTCAATGTTCTTTTTTCTATGATTTGGGATTTCTGTGTTTGGCCTGGTATGGTTCTCAATTAGAGGCAGCTGTCAATCGTTGTCCCTGATTGAGAGCCATACTTAGGTAGCCTGGTTTCACTTTTGAGTTGTGGGTGCTTATTTCCTGTTTAGTGTTTTTGTCTTTCACCTTACCGGATTGTTCGTTTGTTATTTATTGTTTTGTTCAGTGTTCTAGTACGTGATTAAAAGCTATGAACACTTACCACGCTACGCATTGGTCCTCCTCTCTTTCTCCCAATGACGAACGTTACACCTGCACTCCGCTCTCTCATTAAAAAACACTTCATAGCTCTTGGAGTCCCAAGAAAAGCTAGTCTAACTTGATGGATTTTTTGGGCCATTTCTTATACTAATAGACTATGCAATGAGGGGTGCAAGCTCTTGTTTGCTGAATGTTAAATACAGCAGCCAATAGGAGTTTGAAAGAAGAGAGAACGGGTGATGGCGGTAGGTTATAGCAGTTATTTACTCAGACCCATCTTCAATTTTGGTGAAGTGAAGGCTATCTGCATCTTATTCTAGTCCATTGTAACATTCTCACATAGGTGTTCCTTTTGTTCAGGTGAGAAAAGGAAGTGTGGAGTGCAGTAGAGATTGCATCATCTGTGCATCTGTTGAAGCGGAATGCAAATTGGAGTGGGTCCAGGGTGTCTGGGATGATGGTGTTGATGTGAGCCATGACCAGCCTTTCAAAGCATTTCATGGCTACGGGGCGATAGTCCTTTAGACAGGTTACCTGGCGTTCTTGGGTGCTCTGGTGGTCTGCTTGAAACATGTAGGTATTACTGACTGGGTCAGGGAGAGGTTGAGAATGTCAGTGAAGACACTTGCCAGCTGGTCAGCACATTCTCTGAGTATGCGTCCTGGTAATCCGTCTGGCTCTGCAGCCTTTTGAATGTTAACCTATTTAAAGGTTTTACTCACAACGGCTACGGAGAGCGTGATCTCACAGTGGTCCGGAACAGTGTGTGTTTGTGCGTGTGTGTGTGTGACAATGTGCATGCCCCGCCCACCCAAGGATGTATTTTTTAACCATTTAGCAAAAACTTGCAAAAACTTGTCACTTAAATCTTGCTGGATTGATTGCTTTCATTTTACTCCTGCGATTCTTTCATAGTCTTGCTTGTGCCTTGTTGTGCCTTGTTGTTTCTAATGACCTGTCAAACACTCCCCTGTAATGGCTGAAATGGGCTCAATGGATTACATAGTCTATCATTTGAATCTATAAGAACGCTAAAGCATCGTCTGGGATTTTGTGCACTATTAAAAGACAAGAAAGAGAAGAAATATAACTTTATTTTGATGTATTCATTTTTTTGTGAAATTGAACAAAAAGTTATTTAAAGCTGCAATATGTAACTTTTTGGGAGACCTGACCAAATTTTAAAGATCTGTCATTCTCATTGAAAGCAAATTTAAGAAGCAGTAGATATGTTCTATGGCTGCTATTTCTATGCTCCCCGTTCTTAAGTTTAGTTTTTGCATCTTTTACTTTGGGTTATGTACACCAGCTTCAAACAACTGAAAATACTATATTTTATGGAAAATATATTTCACAGCGGTTTAGATGGTGCAATGATTCACTACACTATACTTGTTTGTTTTGCCACATTAACTGAAATTATGAGAACTGTTAGAATTTTTGCAACCAGGAAATGGCTTAGCGATTTCTGAATAGTAAATCATTAATAAAAAAATGTTTACAAATTAGATGCGCTGAAATGCAGGGTTGGGGAGTAAAGGATTTGTAAGGGATTACAAAAAAACTGTAACTGTTTATCCATTACGTTACCAGCTAAAATATTGAAATCAGATTACAGATACTTTTGAAAATCTAGATGATTACTTCGAGGATTACTTTTAAATTCAGAAAGGATGTTTGTGAAAAAAAATCTTTGCCACTTCTCTGTTTTCTCAATGACTTTCAAATCAGCATTGAAAAAAGGCGTAAATGTACGTTCCACCTGAGCGAGTCTGACCACAAGTCAGAGACCACTATGATGACACACCAAATGTGCTTGATATATTGCGGGAAAAGAGCAGGAATAGGCTTTTGTAGGCTACAGTCCAAGCTGTCTTCCAATGGTGCGGCTGCTGTCGGCATCAAAGATTATCCAATTTGAATAAACGCTTGGAGATAAGGATGGCAGCAGGGGTTTGGGCAACGGCCATACGGATATCACTCATTATTGATATCTACATTGCGCATTGATGTGAATCACACTGCTGCTCTCATATCCATTGATTCTTGAAGAATAAAACTTATAAATGCCTCATGAGTTTAGTTCAACTGTCACACTCCATGAGAACCCAAAATATTAACTTGTTTTTCTACAAAGTTTGTAAACATTGTAAATCTTAACAAACACTGTATAGCCTCATAACATGGTTAAAACAATATTTTTGATATCATGGATGGTCAGTCCTTGCATCCATAGCTTTGTCTATTAATCATTTTTCCAGGCCCATCACTCAGCTTTTTAACAAAACAGACGCGGAGCGCCCATTTTGTTATTTTTTCATCTGTGGATTTGCCCCTTAAACAGCTGCATATTATCAAGATATCAAAGTGTCACCAACAAAGAGGTAAACAATTGGCCTATAGCAAGTGCAGCATATGACATTCATTTTTCACATGTAAATAGCACTTTTCAGTAGTACTCAAAGCATGTCATTCCATGAGCGCAACATTTATTTTTGAACTCGAATCAATGAGCCTAATCAGTCCTCCATGACAACAACATCATAAACCACAGAGTTATGCTCAGGTAAAGCAATGTGGCTAATCAATACTTCCATATTTCCAAGTTCTATTCTTGAAGATCAAGGGGTATAACATTTATTGGAATGACTGGAATCCTGATAGACTTTTTAGTTTTTTAACGTAAAGATATAATTTAATCGTATTATTATATTTAGTAGAAAGCGATGGGTTAGAAGAAGCCAACATAACCAACCCAATAATATATTTTTTACATCCATATATGGCCAGCTATGTAAACTTTAACATTGATTTATCCTGCAATAGATGTCATTCAATTGGTAATATACATGTTTGTCTTCTTCAAATGCCTCTTAAGGCAAAAGTAATCTAAAAAGTAACTGAATGTAATCAGATTACGTTACTGAGTTTGGGTAATCCTAAAGTTACATTACTGATTACAATTTTGGACAGATAACTAGTAACTGTAACAGATTACATTTAGAAAGTAATCTCCTGTACCCAACTCTGCTGACATGAAAGTTAAAATGAACACTCAGATTAGTGATATTATGTCTGATTTTCAAACAATTTAAAGTATGTTTAGCTAGTTGTAATCTAGAGCCAAGCGCGTTGAATTTTAATCCGAGGGTATCATGCTATTTACACACTTGTTGAATTATGCAAGATAACGTGACAACAACAGTAATTTATGAGGCAGTCTGGACAGTGCAGGTGAGTGCAGATAGGGTAGACAGAGCAAGTGTTTGGTGGTTGCATCCCTGTTCCACACCTTTATGTTAATTCATTCATATATGCAAATACACCCTGGTGTAGTTATGTAAATTAGGCACATATAATTGTCTTTATTTGAACACAAAATACTTTACAAATACATGCTACAATGATAAAATGTATATATGAGTGCATTTACTGAATTAATATCAGACGGATTAAAACAAATCTAAAAGTTTGTAGTATCTTTATCCATTGTCCGTTGCATTTATTTGATTTTTGGGAAAACCTTTTAACAATTTCAATGACTGTTGCTAGTGTGTGTGTGCGTGTAGATCTTGAAGTGTTGCCTGTTCTATGTATGGGCTATGACTGGCTAAGACTGAGGGAATTTCCCTCTCTCACTCACAGTGTTTTACCACTGATACTACTTCACTTGCTCATAAATACTTAAAAGTCTTCAGTACTCCAGGTTTAAAACGATTTCCCCAAAATTAAGTTTCTGAGCTTCGAGTAATCCATCATGGCCAATTGCAATGCTTCCAGACAGGGTTTCTCTTTACCATTTTATTACATTAATACCTTTCCTCCTTGCTGGAAGGATCACTTTAAATTAATTATGAAACCATACACATTAAATTAGCCTTTTTAATCCAGAACCTAACACCAGTGTTTCCTAGAAAAAAAGTGCTGTGTTAGTGTGCTACCCTTTCAAATAGCTGTGGCAGACAATAAATGACGCCTGGTCTCAGTAGACGTAACATAGTCAACATCAATCCGGGACACTCAAATTAGTATGATATGTTACGTTTGGTATGGTTATATAAGACTGAAGGTTACTTAAGGCAAAAACGAAAGTTGGGTGTTTGGTCGGGGTGGATGGATGGATGTATTAACGTGAACATCTAGCAACCCAAAGGCTGCGTGCTCTAATCTCATCACGGACAACTTTAGTATTTTAGCAATTGCTTGCTACTTTTTAGCTACTTAACATGTTAGCTAACCCTTCCCCTAACCCTAACTCCTAACCCTAACCTTAACCCTAACCCCTAACCACTAGTGTAGCTAATATTAGCCACCTAGCAATAGCCACCTAGCCATGTAGCTAACGTTAGCCACAATGAATTGGTGTACGTAACATATTGTACGGATTTCAATTCATAATATATCATACGTAATGAATGATAGACATCCACAAATTAATACATACCATACGAAACGTAACATCTCATACTAATTGGAATGTCCCCGATATACATTTACTATGTTACGTCTACCCTTGAGTCCAGGTTGATAAATGGAGTAGATATGTGTTACACATGTAAACATATTGTTTGTTTGGCTATTTACCACTGAACAAGTTTCAAATGTTATTAGTCGTATGTACAGGATGGTATAGCCCGTCCAACTAAATTCTTACTTGCAGGTTTCTTCTCTACAATGCAACCACAATAAGAAATAATACAAGATACGAATACGAACATAAAGTAAATGGTTCAGTAGAATATAATATGTTTTATAGCATAAGTATAAAACAGGGAGGCACAATTTATAGTCCAATAGTTACACATGTTTTCGGGGAGGGCGGATTGGGGGCATGTGTTTAAATTGTGCAGTATTTAGCAATAATAATACAAGTCTGGTTGCAGCAGTTGTAATGTGTGTGTAGCATGTTTACCGTGTGTGTGTGCGCTTGAGTGAGTGCATGTGTGTTAAGGTGCGGACAGGCAGTGCAGGTGGTCAGTCCAGTTCAAGCGTTCAGCAGTCTGATGGCTGGTAAATAAAAACTGTTTTTGAGCCTGTTGGTATCAGACCTCATGCTGCGATACCGTCTGCTCGACGGTAAAGGGAATGAACAGCTCATGGGTGGGGTCCTTGATGATGCTTCGGGCCTTCCTCAGGCAATGTTTTGAATAGATGTCCTGGATGAGTGGGAGCACAGTCCCAGTGATGTACTGGGCCATCTTCACCTGGGCCAGGAAATTCCCATACCAGACCGTGATGCAACCCGGTCAGGACGCTTTCGATGGTGCAGCGGTAGTATTTGGAGAGGACCCGGGGTAGCATGCCAAATTTCTTTAGCTGCCTTAGGAAGTAGAGACGATGTTGCACCCTCTTGACGAGAGTGGTGGTGTTGTTGGTCCATGAGAAGTCCTCGGTGATGTGACTCTCTCTACTGCAGTCCAGTTGATGTGGATCGGGGTGTGTTCCCTCCTCTACTTCCAGAAGTCAACAATCAACTCCTTTATTTTGCTGATGTTGAGGAAGAGGTTGTTGTCCTGGCACTACATTGCCAGTTCACTTACCTCCTCCCTATAGGCTGACTTGTCCTTGTTGGTTATCAGTCCTACAACCATTATGTTGTCAGCAAACTTGATGATGGAGTTGATGGAGGGTCGTGCAAAGGAACACAGTCGTAGGTGAACAGGGAGTTCAGCAGAGGGCTGAGGATACACCCCTGAGGGTCCCCTGTGTTAAGAGTCAGTGTGGAGGAGTTGTTGTTGCCAATCCTCAAAGCCTGTGGTCTGCCCATCAGGAAGTCCAGAATCCAGTTGCAGAAATTGGTGTCCAGACCCAGGGCTCTGAGCTTGTTGTCAGGCTTGATGGGAACAATAGTGTTAAATGCTGAACTGTAGTCAATGAACAACATTCTCACATAGGTGTTCTCCGTTCATCTAGGGTTTTTGGTTGGGTTACAGAATGTCCGTATTGTTATTGTGGGTACAACATCATCAACACATTTCCTACTGATACCTGTGACTGACAATGTATATTCCTCAATATTTGATGGATGGGTCCTGATTGAAACATATTTCAATCAGTATTCTCAAAACAGTCTTGCAGCATTGAGTCACACATGTAACGTGGGATACTGTCCCTACTGGCCAATGAATGTATTTTCTGCTATCACATAGAAGCCTCCTCTAATTCCCTGTTACCTCCAGTGTTGAGCTCCTAATCTGTTGGCATGGCTTGGATCAGAGTGACAGGCAGTGGTGCAGTGGGTAGCAGCGTGTGCCAGTTAGCCCCTGGGAGTGCTCATTGACACAGCATGGCCCTGCTCCAGCCCCCAGCCCCTCTGCTGATCTTGGCACCAGGTGGACAGGATATCCAGTCCTCCACCGGAGGTCCAGCTGTAGCCGCAAACTGGCTCATCTCACTGGGCCTCTCTCACTCTCTTGCTCTGGCTCCCCTTCCCCCCTCTCTCTTTTCTCTCTCTACCCCTCTCTGCACAGCCCCAGTGCCTTCAAAAATAACTGCCTCTCTGTCTGTTTGTCTGTTCTGTCCTGAAGCCTGGAAGTAGAATCTTTCTTCTTCTCTTGTGCTAAAAGACGGACATTGGCAATGGGATTTCTTCACTCGGGGACAGGTGACAATGACAAAGTGCTGTTTTTCAGAGGACATGCATCTTTCACTGTCTGCCCCTAAGAAGCTCTCTCACTAGAAATATCAGAGTAGTTTTGTATGTGTAAAACACAGAGTAGTGACAGGGAGGGAAATCCCTGTCTGCCTCGCACAGATCTGCCATTATTTATTGACCATAAATCTCTGGGAGCCTGTCTCCGGCCTAGCGTCTGGTAGGAGGGACCCAGAGGAGAGGATGGATTTAAGGTAGACACAATGTATCCAGACAAAGGCCTAACTCACCAGGGAAATGCCACTCTTATCTGCACACTGATGGAAATGCATGGCCGTTTAGATTTTAGAGGGAGGGGGATCACTGGAACCTACTGTCAGATCACTGGGGAATGGATGGCAGTGTGCATGAATCACTGACATAAGGGTCATGAGATGTAAAGGTGATATTACGGATCCGACCCACACCCTGTTACCACCTACTGCATCCCTGTCAGAAGAGAGGGAAAAAGAAAAACCCAGTAGTGTATGAATATTGTCATTGAAATCAGATGAAGCCATCATCATCCTGGAGGCAATCATATTTTTGGCTGTGAATGGGGAGAGATGAGGAGGAGGTCTGTGGCCTCCAGATGGTGTGGATACAGCCCCACTGAAGCCCTCTGAGAGCCACAAGATGAGGTCACACAGCCAGCATGAAGGTGGCTGGAACACAACACGAGGCACACTGAGCACAGAGATCTGGTTTGGAAATATCCTTATATCTCTAATTAAAGAGATCATAAAAAGTTTGAGTTCTATGGCTTCAACATACTGCTCAGCTCTCTAAACTGCCAAATACATCTTGTTTGTGAAGCTGAGTAAATATGGCCATGTGGTGAGTGGTGCCAAAAGGCAAACACAAGCGCTGTGTGATTCTAGAGCACTAATTCTTCACATTGTTATTTGAGTTTAGATTAAACTTTAGTTGGTCAATTCAACAAATGCTCAGGCAAACATTGTCACAAATCAGTAGTAGGTGTGTGTGGATGTGTAATATTGTGGTATTTGTGCCTGATTGGAACTGTGTCCTATGGTGTCTCAGAGTATAACACCAAGTATAAAGCACTTCTCAACGACTCCACTGTACTGTACTGTCTGTCATAGAGCAGAGGTAGGCAACTAGATTCAGCCTCTGGCCGATTCTTTTTTTGTTAATGTTTGTTTAAAAAAAAAAACATACATAGACAAAAATAATAGTCCACTTAACATTTACATACATTTCCACGTATATTAATGAAATCACAGGTGCTCAGACCCACATGTTCCCACCGTATCCACACCCAGTGTTGTTTGTAATGCTTGTAAGTCTCTGCCCCATATGACTTCATATTGTGTTACGTTGTTTCTGTCTGTAGACAGATATTTTTCAATATTTAAATCATGTCGAAGCAGATGGTCAGAAGGGCAGAACATAATTATAATTTGAACACTGCAAATTGACTACAACAAAGCCCATTAAGAGATTGCATTTGGAACTAGCAATAATTTAATATCTTGATTACATTGAGGCATGATCACAGATGTCTTTTTTTAATGAGTGGGAACACTTGGGAACAGACTTCCTAAATTAAACACATTTTTTGCTTGAATTCCTGACAATTTTAACATTTTTTTTTAACCTAATAAGTCATTTTTTTTACGAAAAACTTTGAGGGAGCAAAGAAAATCACTTGCAAGCCGGTTTTGGCCCACGGGCCGCCTGTTGGCGGCCCCTGACATAGAGGTTTGAAAGAGAACTAATACATTTGAATACATGTCCTTCTCTGATTTGCATTTAATGACATTATCTTTTGTCTCTGCATTCCACCCCCTCCTCTCTGTCTCTCTGATGTCAGGTCTAACTGGCTGAAGCCGTGCTGTGGGCGGAGGGCAGCCCCGTGGCAGGTGTGTCTGCTGAGCGCTGGCTTTAACTGTTTCGTGGTGGCCTGTGTCATCCTGGTGGTGGTGCTGCTGTGTCTGGAGCTGCTCATCGACACCAAGCTCCTGCAGTGTGAGTGACTCTGGAACATGGATCTTCTGGACTTGTTTTCATGCAATGACCATTTAAAAGGGCTAACTTGTGATAGACTTCTGCAACTTAAACTGTCACAAAGATTGTGATGGAAGATACACTAAATGTGATTTGACTCCTATTGAAGTTAAGACATACAAAACAGCTGTGGTATAGTATGTTGGAATATACTGTACAATAATGCACATCTG
Organism: Oncorhynchus mykiss; assembly: GCF_013265735.2. NCBI lineage: Eukaryota > Metazoa > Chordata > Actinopteri > Salmoniformes > Salmonidae > Oncorhynchus > Oncorhynchus mykiss. The sequence goes on from NC_048565.1 coordinate 31,409,762, forward strand.
CTGTTATGGATGTAGATAATATACTGTTTGATAATGCAGTGGCAGTGACAGGTCCAGGACCTGGGGCTGTGATCTCTCCTGTCTATAAAAACAGTATAATGCAGTGACAGGTCCAGGACCTGGGGCTGTGATCTCTCCTCTCTATGATATCAGCCTCATTAGTAAGCACAGTGTCAGGTGGTCTAATGCCACTGTGACCCATCTCACATGGAGATGACCTCATCTGCATCCTCTGGCTCTGGGGAGGGAGGTGTCCTCATCTATCATGGGGATAAGGTCAGGAGTCATCACCTCTATGGTGTCACAAGCTCTATAAAGGATGATACTGTAGGGCCTCCATCATGTCAATGTGGATGTATTTTAATGCATTCAAGTCTTTACAAGTCCCTGGAGGCAGATTTAAGAGACGGGACAGTTGGGAGGGAAGGATAAATGAATTGGGTGATTAAGGTTGTCTGTCTGCTGGGTGAATGTACGGAGAGAGGGAGGGATGGAGGAAGATGAATGGACTGATGGACAGATCAGTGAACACAGCAAACAAAGACAGATGGGAAGGGAGGTGGCGTGTGAAGAGGAACAGGAATGCTGTAGTTGACAGCCAAATGCAGTATGATGCTGGCCACAATTAGGCGGATGAATAGACAGGCATTCAGACAAACCTGTGCATATGCGCGTGCGTGTGAATGTATGTGTCCTTCCCTGTATGTCTGTGATTGTGTGTCCGTCTCCAGTATTTAACAAAGTATCTGAACCTCTAAATGAATCTCTAAATGTTGTCTATTCTGTGCTGTCTTCATAGTTAACAACGCGTTGCTGTTTGCCAGCATTATCCACTGGATCAGCCTGGTCATTCTGTCTGTGTTCTTCACTGAGGTGAGCCCCTCTCCCTTCTCTCTCCCCCACTGGATCAGCCTGGTCATTCTGTCTGTGTTCTTCACTGAAGTGAACCCCTCTCCCTTCTCCCTCCCCCACTGCATCAGCCTGGTCATTCTGTCTGTGTTCTTCACTGAGGTGAGCCCCTCTCCCTTCTCTCTCCCCCACTGGATCAGCCTGGTCATTCTGTCTGTGTTCTTCACTGAGGTGAGCCCCTCTCCCTTCTCTCTCCCCCACTGGATCAGCCTGGTCATTCTGTCTGTGTTCTTCGCTGAGGTGAGACCCTCTCCCTTCTCTCTCCCCCACTGGATCAGCCTGGTCATTCTGTCTGTGTTCTTCACTGAGGTGAGCCCCTCTCCCTTCTCTCTCCCCCACTGTGGCAGCCTGGTCATTCTGTCTGTGTTCTTCACTGAGGTGAGCCCCTCTCCCTTCTCTCTCCCCCACTGGATCAGCCTGGTCATTCTGTCTGTGTTCTTCACTGAGGTGAGCCCCTCTCCCTTCTCTCTCCCCCACTGGATCAGCCTGGTCATTCTGTCTGTGTTCTTCACTGAGGTGAGCCCCACTCCCTTCTCTCTCCCCCACTGGATCAGCCTGGTCATTCTGTCTGTGTTCTTCACTGAGGTGAGCCCCTCTCCCTTCTCTCTCCCCCACTGTGGCAGCAGGCTCACTTACAGCTGATGCAGCCAAGGGTTGATTTAATGCTATAGTGTGCAGTATGAGACAAAGGTGAGCTAGAGAGGTGCAGTGGTGTATCCTGATTACAACACCCTATTAAAGCCTGCCCTTTCCCCCATCAACACATTATCGACTTATTAGGGTTTCGTGAGATCCAGCAAGGTCTAAGCAAGTAATTTATTCATTAAAAAAACTAAGGGAAAAACAGCTAACTTCCAGTAATTCTACACATTTTGCCAATGGACAGGAGAAAAATCTGTCAAATGTAAGAACGGTAGCTATTTCTTTTGCTCCTCATGTTTGTTCACTGCATTACAGCCTCCTCTCTTTCACTCATTCCAATACAATTTGCCCTTCACATCTTGCTATGAGTGTTGGTTCCTCTTGATATATTGTGTCAATCCTCAACACAAACACTTCATGTCAAGTGCAGATAGAGCTTTTCCGCTGCACCGTAGATTTGAACTAACATTAGAGACTCAGGTAAATCGTATTGATTACCGTTTCCTCAGACATAGCAGCACTTATCTTAGTTATTCCCTGTTCATCAGTCTGCTGCTCCATTTGGTCGAGAGATGTGTTTCAGTTATCAATGAAAGCTAACCTTTAGTGATTCATGTAACTATTGGATGTGGCAGGGCAGCTTCATCTCAGGGGAAACCCTGAATCTGTGAAACGAAGAGAAAAAGAAGAGAAACATGGAAAAATCGAGGAAAAGAAAGGAGAGTAGTGCAGTAGCTTTCTGCAGCCCCTGCTGAGTCAGCTCTAGCTAGTGCAGGGTGCTGTGTGCATCTCTAATTGTTTGGATGAAATCCGACCGCTGTGGTAGTGAACTGAATTAATATAATGTCATTGATGAATTACCTGTGGATAGATGAAAGAAAACTGAATCACAACCTCATTTCACTTTTTCTGAGACATTAATGTTTTTAGGGGGATGTTTACATCTAAAGGATTAAATGAATTATATCGCTATGGTTCTCTCCATCTCCCTTTTTTCCCTATCTCTCCCTCCCCCTCTTTCTTTCCCTCCCTCTCTCAGACGGTGTTCAGGATTGTGGTGCTGGGGATCTGGGATTACATTGAGAACAAAGTGGAGGTAAGCTCCCTGGAGGGCCATTAGTCCTGAGGTGGGGCTCTGAACACCCCACCACTTCCACTGCAATGTCATTCTCCCAATGTCAGACCTCAGCCTGGAAACCACCCACAGACCTGGAGGAACAAACTGTATGGAACACTCACTGACACTGGGAGATGTTCATGTTTTTTCATTCACATATTTTTCAAAAAAAGGATGTCTCCATTGTCTGCTTGCTAATTGTAACGGCTGTCTTGGGTGGAAGAAGGAGAGGACCAAAGCGCAGCGTGGTTAGTGTTCATCTTAATTTCATAATAATCAAAAACTGAACACTTCAAATACAAAACAGCAAAAGTGACAACCGAAACAGTTCTATCTGGTGCAGACACACAAAGACTGAAAACAACCACCCACAAACCCCACCCGCTACCTAAATATGGTTCCCAATCAGAGACAATGACTAACACCTGCCTCTGATTGAGAACCATATCAGGCCAAACAAGAAACCCAACCCAGAAACACAAAACATAGAATACCCATCCAACTCACGTCCTGACCAACTAAAACAAAGAAATAACACAAGAACTAGGGTCAGAACGTGACAGTAAAACCCCAAGGTGCGGACTCCGGCCGCAAAACCTGAACCTATAGGGGAGGGTCTGGGTGGGCATCTGTCCGCGGTGGCGGCTCTGGCGCTGGACGTGGACCCCACTCCACCATAGTCTTAGTCTGCTTCTGTGGCCTCCTAGGAACGGCGACCCTCGCCACCGACTATGGCCTGGGAACCCTAATAAATGGGCCCACAGGACTGAGGGACACCTCTGGAGTGAAGGATGCTTCTGGACTGAAGGACGCCTCTGGACTGAACAAACTCCTCCGGACTGAGGGGCAGCTCAGGACTGAGGGGTAGCTCAGGACTGAGGGGTAGCTCAGGACTGAGGGGTAGCTCAGGACTGAGGGGTAGCTCAGGACTGAGGGGTAGCTCAGGACTGAGGGGTAGCTCAGGACTGAGAGGTAGCTCAGGACTGAGAGGTAGCTCAGGACTGAGAGGTAGCTCAGGACTGAGGGGTAGCTTAGGACTGAGAGGTAGCTCAGGACTGAGGGGTAGCTCCGGCTGACTGGCGGCTCTGGCAGCTCCTGGCTGGCTGACGGCTCTGGCAGCTCCTGGCTGGCTGACGGCTCTGGCAGCTCCTGGCTGGCTGACGGCTCTGGCAGCTCCTGGCTGGCTGGCGGCTCTGGCAGCTCCTGGCTGGCTGGCGGCTCTGGCAGCTCCTGGCTGGCTGGCGGCTCTGGCAGCTCCTGGCTGGCTGGCGGCTCTGGCGGCTCAGGACAGACTGGCGGCTCTGGCTGCTCAGGACAGACTGGCGGCTCTGGCTGCTCAGGACAGACTGGCGGCTCTGGCTGCTCAGGACAGACTGGCGGCTCTGGCTGCTCAGGACAGACTGGCAGCTCTGGCGGCTCAGGACAGACTGGCGGTTCTGGCGGCTCAGGACAGACTGGCGGCTCTGGCGGCTCACGACAGACGGGAGACTCTGGCGGCTCAGGACAGACGGGAGACTCTGGCGGCTCAGGACAGACGGGAGACTCTGGCGGGCTCTGGACAGATGGGAGACTCTGGCGGCTCTGGACAGACGAGGCGCACTGTAGGCCTCAAGGCGAGTGCGAGGAGCAGGAACAGGGAGTACTGGGCTCTGAAGGCGCACTAGCGGCCTGGTGCATGATGCCGGAACTGGTGGTACCGGGCTGGGAATACGCACCTCAGGGTGAGTGCTGGGAGCAGGAACAGGGCATACTGGACTCTGGAGGCGCACAGTAGGCCTGGTGCGTGGTGCCGGAACTGGTGGTACCGGACTGGGAACACGCACCTCTGGGCGAGTGCGGGGTGCAGGAACAGAACACCCCGGGTTGTGAGGGTACTCTGGAGACCTGGTGTGTATAGCCGGCATCAATTGTTTCGGAACATTAACACGTCTCAGGATGAGTATTAGGAACTGACACGTGGCATCAGACAGCTAAAACGCTCCTGAATGCTGTGCATACTACGCCAAACCAACAGCTCTCTCTCTTCACTCTCCTCCAATTTTGTCAACAACTCCTCGAATGTCTCATAATCTCCCCTCCATTCACTCTCCTCCAATTTGTCCAATAACTCCTCAACATTCTCAGACTCACACCTCAACTTCGCCGACTGCTCTGATTTCATCCTCGGCTCCTTACGGTAAGCACGGGAAGTTGGCACAGGTCTCCTACCTGGCTTCGCCACACTCCCTGTGTGCCCCCCCCCCAATACATTTTTGGGGCTGCCTCTCGGGCTTCCAGCCGCTCTGCCATGCTAGCTCCTCATAATGCCGCGCCTCTGCTTTTGCTGCCTCCAGCTCTGCTTTGGGGCGGCGATATTCCCCTGGCTCTGCCCAGGGTCCTTTGCCGTCCAACTAGTCCTCCCATGTCCATTCCTCCTTCTTGCGCTGCTCCTGCTGCCGCTGCCTGTTACCGCGCTGCTCCTGCTGCTGCTGCCTGTTACCACACTGCTTGGTCCTTTTTTGGGGGGTTGTTCTGTAATGGTTGTCGTCTGGAGATAGAGAGGACCAAAGCGCAGCGTGGTTAGTGTTCATCTTTTTAATGGAAAACTGAACACTTCAAAAACACAAAACAACAAAGTGACAACCGAAACAGTTCCATCTAGTGCAGTCACACAAAGACTGAAAACAACCACCCACAAACCCCAACAGAAAACAGGCTACCTAAATATGGTTCCCAATCAGAGACAATGACTAACACCTGCCTCTGATTGAGAACCATATCAGGCCATAGAATAGCCACCCAACTCACGTCCTGACCAACTAAAACAAAGAAATAACACAAGAACTAGGGTCAGAACGTGACACTAATATTATTTGTTTGTGTGTGTGGTGTGTTCCTGTCTGTGTGTGTGCATGCTTGTGTGTGTGTGTAGGTGTTCGATGGTGCAGTCATAGTGCTGTCGCTGGCCCCCATGGTGGCCTCAACGGTGGCCAACGGCCCCAGCAGCCCCTGGGACGCCATTGGCCTCATCATCACCCTGCGCATCTGGAGGATCAAGAGGATAATCGACGGTGAGGTTGGGAGGACCACAGGGGGTGGAGGAGGCATTGGGTGCAGTTTCCTCTGTATCATGTCCTTTACTGTCAGGTTGCAGAGATGCAGCAATAATATTTCTGCAGCTCCACCCCTATGGATGACATCATCATCCCAATCTGCTTTTTACTGAGCTTTACAGAGCATTTTTTGCCATGCTTATTACAAACTGCAATCAATACTTGCTTTACAACACAATGACAAATACATACATAATCTGCTACAGATACACACGTTGTACTGACTCTAAATTGATTATTTTACAAGGATATTACGCCCTCTTGTGGTGGTTCTGTCTTCAGCTAATGATTAGCACAAATACATTTGGTTAACCCCATGCTTCAACCTATGTATTTATAACCACTATGCTGCATCAGTTGGGCTACAGGTGATATTGCTTATTGTTAAATAACACACCATCCTGATAATATGGACCAATATGTTGTTAGGCAAAATATTTTGGGGGGGAGGGGGGTATATTTTAAGGGTGTCCCCATAATTTTATTTTAATTATTTTGCAGTAGAAAAGTCACCAGGGCTGCGTTCAGTACGATAAAGTGTAATGCAACGTTCAATTAAACGGAAATTGTGCCTTTCTGAACGACCAGTTGAAAAAACAGGGAGGGGTTGGGTTGTGGGTTCAAATTGCACCGCTGCCCTTCAAATACGTCAGTTATTGCTTCAAGCCACACTCTGCCACACCCACCAAATGGAGCAAACGTAGGCTACCTCAAAGCCTGTTCAAATCAAATCAAATGGGGCCTACTACAGATATATAAAATAAAGTTGTATCAGTGTGAATGCTTTTACCCCTACATTGCAGTCTGTCCTGTGTTCTGTCCCAGCCTACGTGCTGCAGGTGAAGGTGGAGATGGAGATGGAGATCCAGCAGTATGAGAAGGCCAAGGCTGTCAGGGAGGAGCAGCTGGAGAGACTTACCCAGATCTGCCAGGAGCAGGCAGTATGTTCACACACCTCCTACATACTGACCCTGCCTGTCATACACATCTCCAACCAGCAGAAGGCAGCAACTTGCCAAGAATGAAAAGACGTTCATTTCCAATACCTTTTGTATAGATTTGAGAAAACAAAACATTCAAATCCAAACATTTATGTGCAGAATAACCAAACATTTCATCTGAGTAGGGTCACACTGACCCTTGAACACATAAATACATTACCTATCCATAGGAGGAGCAAGTATCAGGTCCTGTATTCAGTCAATGTTTCACAAGTTCCTGTTATTCCCATCCTGGCGTTTACATTCAGAAAAAGGACCCAGTCACATTTGTACACATATGTAATATAGCAAAGCTTGACTGAAGAGGGCATTCGGTGCATTCAAAAAGTATTCAGACCCCTTGACTTTTTCCACATTTTGTTAGTTACAGCCTTATTCTAAAATAGATTAAATTGTTTTTTTCCCCTCATCAATCTACACACAATACCCCATAATCACAAAGCAAAAACAGGTTTGTAGAAATTTTAGCAAATGTATTTAAAAAAATAAAAAAATAAAAAGGAAATATCACATTTACTTAAGTATTCAGACCCTTTACTCAGTACTTTGTTGAAGCACCTTTGGCAGCTATTACAGCATTGAGTCTTCTTGGGTATGACGCTACAAGCTTGGCACATCTGTATTTGGGGAGTTTCTCCCATTCTTCTCTGCAGATCCTCTCAAGCTCAGGTTAGGTTGGATGTGGAGCGTCGCTGATCATCTATTTTCAGGTCTCTCCAGATATGTTCGATCTGGTTCAAGTCCGGGTTCTGGCTGGGCCACTCAAGGATATTCAGAGACTTGTCCCCGAAGCCACTCATGGGTTGTCTTGGATTTGTGCTTAGAGTCATTGTCATTGTGCTGTCGGAAGATCAACATTTGACCCAGTCTGAGGTCCTGAGCAGTCTGGAGCAGGTTTTCATCAAGGATCTCGCTGTACTTTGCTCCGTTCATCTTTCCCTCGATCCTGTCTCCCAGTCCCTGACACTGAAAAAACATCCCCACAGCATGACGCTGCCACCACCATGCTTAGCTGTAGGGATGGTGCCAAGTTTCCTCCAGACGTGACACTTGGCATTCAGGCCAAAGAGTTCAATCTCTGAGAGTCCAGGCTTTTTTTCTGCAAACTCCAAGTGGGCTGTCATGTGCCTTTTACTGAAGAGTGGCCTCAGTCTGGCCACTCTACCATAAAAGCCTGATTGGTGGAGTGCAGCAGAGATGATTGTCCTTCTGGAAGGTTCTCCCATCTCCACAGAGGAACTCTGGAGCTCTGTCAGAGGGACCATCGGGTTCTTGGTCACCTTCCTGACCAAGGCCCTTCTCCCCCGATTGCTCAGTTTGGCTGGGAAGTAAGCTCTAGGAAGAGTCTTGCTGGTTCCAAACTTCTTCCATTTAAGAAAGATGGATGCCACTGTGTTCTTGAGAACCTTCAATGCTGCGGAAATGTTTTTGTACCCTTCCGTAGATCTGTGCCTCGACACAATCCTGTCTCATAGCTCGACGGGCTATTCCTTCGACCTCATGGCTTAGTTTTTGCTTTGACATGCACTGTCAACTGTGGGACCTTATATAGACCGGTGTGTGCCTTTCCAAATGTCCAATCAATTGAATTTACCACAGGTGGACTCCAATCAAGTTGTAGAAACATCTCAAGGATGATCAATGGAAACAGGATTCACCTGAGCTTAATTTCTTATTGCAAAGCCTCTGAATACTCAAGTAAATAAGATATTGCTGTTGTTTTATTATAAATTAGCAAAAAATTCTAAAAACCTGTTTTCACTTCATCATTTTGGGTTATTGTGTGTAGATTGATGAGGATTTGTATTTATTTAATCCATTTCAGAATAAGGTTGTAACGTAACAAAATGTGGGAAAAATCAAGGGGTCTGAATACTTTCCGAATGCACTCTATATGTAATGTATGTGTTCAAAGATCAGTGTGACACAACCCAGGGTTTGTCAAGAGACCAGATGTGTAGCTATTTGATTAAGTACAGTGGGTGGCCTTTAGCATGGTGGATGGATATGAGAGCCAGAGCTCTTAAAGGTTATTCAGGTGTTTCTGTGTAAGGATAACACATGTACTGTATGCATCTCTCTCTCTCTCTCTCTCTCTCTTCATCCATCCATCCATCCATCCATCCATCCATCCATCCATCCATCCATCCATCCATCCATCCATCCATCCATCCCTCAGTTTGAGATCAGGCAGCTGCGGGCCCATCTGGCTCAGCAGGATTTGGACCTGGTAGCAGAGCGAGAGGCTGCCATGCAGATTCACCATGTGTGGGGCAAGCAGAGCAGTATCTTTCAGGAGGTGGACGGCCTAGCCCCTACGGGCCCCGAGCAGCGCAGCCAGGCTAAAGCCAGGGAGGCAGCAGGCCATAGAGGTACCACACCCTGATCCTATATCCACACCAATTACTGTAGTATTACTTCAGAGCACAGCAGATTGCCTTATTGAGATAGAACCCTATGAGACTGTTTTCTCTCTATGGACTGCCTGCTGGCTGTGGTTTCTAACCAAAGAGGGTTTCTCTTGAAGCCAGGGAAATAGATAGATGCTCTTGCCATGTCACATCAGATTTTCCATGCAAAGTGGTTGAATGAAGAGAGTGCTCTGTGCTTTGGGTCATGTAGTTGTTACAGAGTGTTTGAAAATATGTGCTTAGTTCACCTTGAAACCCCCAAAAAATAAACATCGAACAAAACTCACCATATTCCAGGGAGGATATAATTGACAAATCAAACTTTATTTGTCACATGTGCTGAGTACAACAAGTGTAGACCTTACAGTGAAATGCTTACTTACAAGCCCTTAACCAACAATGCAATTTTAAGAAAAATACGTGTTAAGTAAAAAATAGATAAGTAACAAATAAGAAATAAAAGTAACAAATAATTACAAAGCGACAGTAAAATAACAATAGCGAGACTATATACAGGGGCTACCGGAACAGAGCCAATGTGCGGGGGCACCGGTTAGTCGAGGTAATTTGTTATGTACATGTAGATAGAGTTATTAAAGTGACTATGCATAGATAATAAACTCGAAAATAGCAGCAGCGTAAAAGGGGGCGGGGGGCAATACAAATAGTCTGGGTAGCCATTTGATTAGCTGTTCAGGAGTCTTATGGCTTGGGGGTAGAAGCTTTCCGTGCAGTAGCAGAGAGAACAGTCTATGAGTAGGGTGGCTGGATTTTTAGGGCCTTCCTCTGACACCGCCTGGTATAGAGGTCCTGGATGGCAGGAAGCTTGCCCCCAGTGATGTACTGGGCCATACGCACTACCCTCTGTAGTGCCTTGCGGTCGGAGCCCGAGTAGTTGCCATACCAGACAGTGATGCAACCAGTCAGGATGCTCTTGATGGTGCAGCTGTAGAACTTTTTGAGGATCTGAGTACCCATGCCAAATATTTTCAGTCTCCTGAGGGGCAATAGGTTTTGTCGTGCCCTCTTCACAACTGTCTTGGTGTACTTGGACCATGATAGTTTGTTGGTGATGTGGACACCAAGGAACTTGAAGCTCTCATCTCCACAACAGCCTAGTCGATGAGAATGGGAGCGTGCTCTGTCCTCCTTTCCTGTCCACAATAATTTCCTGACTTGATGACGGAGAGGTTGCTGTCCTGGCACTACACAGCCAGGTCTCTGACCTCCTTGCTATAGGCTGTCTCATTGTTGTCGGTGATCAGGCCTACCACTGTTGTCTTCAGCAAACTTAATGATGGTGTTGGAATCTTGCCTGCCCAAGCAATCATGAGTGAATAGGGAGTACAGGAGGGGACTGAGCATGCACCCCTGAGGGGCCCTTGTGTTGAGGATCAGCGTGGTGGATGTGTTGTTACCTACCCTTACCACCTGAGGGCGGCCCGTCAGGAAGTCCAGGATCCAGTTGCAGAGGGAGGTGTTCAGTCCCAGGGTCCTTAGCTTAGTGATGAGATTTGAGGGCACTATGGTGTTGAATGCTAAGCTGTAGCCAATGAATAGCATTCTCACATAGGTGTTCCGTTTTTCCAAGTGGTAAAGGGCAGCGTGGAGTGCAATAGAGATTGCATCATATGTGTATCTGTTGGGGCGGTATGCAAATTGGAGTGGGTCTAAGGTTTCTGGGAAAATGGTGTTGATGTGGGCCATGACCAGCCTTTCAAAGCACTTCATGGCTACAGATGTGAGTGCTACGGGTCGGTAGTCATTTAGGCAGGTTACCTTAGTGTTCTTGGGCACAGGAACTATTGTGGTCTGCTTGAAACATGTTGGTATTACAGACTCAGACAGAGAGAGGTTTATATAATGTCAGTGAAGACACTTGCCAGTTGGTCAGCGCATGCTCGGAGTACACATCCTGGTAAACCGTCTGGCCCTGCGGCCTTATGAATGTTGACCTGTTTAAAAGTCTTACTCACATCGGCTACGGAGTGTGATCACACAGTCGTCCGGAACAGCTGATGCTCTCATGCATGTTTCAGTGTTACTTGCCTCGAAGCCAGCAAGTTTGCAAGCCCTGCCACATCCGACGAGCGTCGGAGCCGTTGCAGTACAATTCGATCTTAGTCCTGTATTGACGCTTTGCCTGTTTGATGGTTCCTCAGAGGGCAATGTTGGATTTCTTATAAGCTTCTGGGTTAGAGTCCCGCTCCTTGAAAGAGGCAGCTCTAGCCTTTAGATCAGTGCGGATGTTGCCTGTAATCCATGGCTTCTGGTTGGGGTATGTACGTACAGTCACTGTTGGGACAGTGTCATCGATGCACTTACAGTGCCTTGCGAAAGTATTCGGCCCCCTTGAACTTTGCGACCTTTTGCCACATTTCAGGCTTCAAACATAAAGATATAAAACTGTATTTTTTTGTGAAGAATCAACAACAAGTGGGACACAATCATGAAGTGGAACGACATTTATTGGATATTTCAAACTTTTTTAACAAATCAAAAACTGAAAAATTGGGCGTGCAAAATTATTCAGCCCCTTTACTTTCAGTGCAGCAAACTCTCTCCAGAAGTTCAGTGAGGATCTCTGAATGATCCAATGTTGACCTAAATGACTAATGATGATAAATACAATCCACCTGTGTGTAATCAAGTCTCTGTATAAATGCACCTGTACTGTGATAGTCTCAGAGGTCCGTTAAAAGCGCAGAGAGCATCATGAAGAACAAGGAACACACCAGGCAGGTCCGAGATACTGTTGTGAAGAAGTTTAAAGCCGGATTTGGATACAAAAAGATTTCCCAAGCTTTAAACATCCCAAGGAGCACTGTGCAAGCGATAATATTGAAATGGAAGGAGTATCAGACCACTGCAAATCTACCAAGACCTGGCCGTCCCTCTAAACTTTCAGCTCACACAAGGAGAAGACTGATCAGAGATGCAGCCAAGAGGCCCATGATCACTCTGGATGAACTGCAGAGATCTACAGCTGAGGTGGGAGACTCTGTCCATAGGACAACAATCAGTTGTATATTGCACAAATCTGGCCTTTATGGAAGAGTGGCAAGAAGAAAGCCATTTCTTAAAGATATCCATAAAAAGTGTTGGTTAAAGTTTGCCACAAGCCACCTGGGAGACACACCAAACATGGGGAAGAAGGTGCTCTGGTCAGATGAAACCAAAATTGAACTTTTTGGCAAAAATGCAAAACGTTATGTTTGGCGTAAAAGCAACACAGCTCATCACCCTGAACACACCATCCCCACTGTCAAACATGGTGGTGGCAGCATCATGGTTTGGGCCTGCTTTTCTTCAGCAGGGACAGGGAAGATGGTTAAAATTGATGGGAAGATGGATGGAGCCAAATACAGTACCATTCTGGAAGAAAACCTGATGGAGTCTGCAAAAGACCTGAGACTGGGACGGAGATTTGTCTTCCAACAAGACAATGATCCAAAACATAAAGCAAAATCTACAATGGAATGGTTCAAAAATAAACATATCCAGGTGTTAGAATGGCCAAGTAAAAGTCCAGACCTGAATCCAATCGAGAATCTGTGGAAAGAACTGAAAACTGCTGTTCACAAATGCTCTCCATCCAACCTCACTGAGCTTGAGCTGTTTTGCAAGGAGGAATGGGAAAAAATTTAAGTCTCTCGATGTGCAAAACTGATAGAGACATACCCCAAGCGACATACAGCTGTAATCACAGCAAAAGGTGGCGCTGCAAAGTATTAACTTAAGGGGGCTGAATAATTTTGCACGCCCAATTTTTCAGTTTTAATATCCAAATATCCAATAAATGTCGTTCCACTTCATGATTGTGTCCCACTTGTTGTTGATTCTTCACAAAAAAATACAGTTTTATATCTTTATGTTTGAAGCCTGAAATGTGGCAAAAGGTCGCAAAGTTCAAGGGGGCCGAATACTTTCGCAAGGCACTGTATTGATGAAGCCAGTGACTGATGTGGTGTAATCCTCAATGCCATCGGAAGAATCCCAGAACATATTCCAGTCTGTGCTAGCAAAACAGTCCTGTTTTGCTAGCACAGGAAAAGACTACAGGAAAAGACTTGGAAATTACGCTAGAACAACAGGCTGATAGAGGCCTAGCAGTGTGGGACCTCTGAATCTGAGACCTAAGTGCTATTGGAGTGCTGTTTTGAATGAGTAGTGCTGTTTGGACAATATCCTCTGTGTAAATATACCTGTAAACAATACACCAAGAGATTGGTTTAATATGATGAGCCACTTTTGTATGAAGACTATGGCATCGAACTTAATCTGGAATTCAATCAGATCGCAGGCTAAAGGCATTGTTTCTTTTAAAGGAAATGTCCGATGTACATATGCAGCATGACTGGAAACTCCACGAATGTGGGAACATTGCCTTTAAAAGCCGAAATGCCTATAACCTGCGATCGGATTGAATCCCGGCCTTAGATATAATGAGGAGAACATCTATCTGATACTGTAAATCTACTGTTTGATTTCCATGTATCAGGAGACAGAGGGCAGGGTGACTGGCATGATGGCATGGAGGTCCTGAACTATTGTCAAAACATACTTATTTAAAACACTCCAAGGAGCCATACACCTTTCAAAGGGTGACAGATCATAAGTTACAGGAGGTAGAGGAACAAAGCACTGTCAGTACTGTATTCTCAGAGCTCAAAATACAGAGCCCATTCCTTAAGTAAAGATCTAAATCACCATGCTTCTCTCTCTGCTATATATCTGAGGTTTCACAGAGAGGCGGTGTGTCAGACTACAGTATTTTAAGTGCTCATGTGTTATTAATCACAGAGTGATTGTCTCTGCCGCTGCATTTTAGGCCAAGCATTGACTTTCCTCTTGGGACAGTCTTAAAATAAATATTTGAAGAAGAAGCAAATATAACCCATAACTATCTGGAGGGAACAGGGATGGATGGCACTTAGAGGGAGGTAAACTGTGACAGGTCAGGCAAGCCAGTCACAGGCCCTGCTACCCTCCACCTTACCACTGCTCACCTCTTCTCTGGTAATTCAGGTATAATGAGCATTATAAACCAGGTAGTTTGGGTCATGGATGCTGATTGGCTGAAAGCCATGGTATAGTTAAGCAATAAGGCACGAGGGGGTGTGGTATATGGCCAATATACCATGGCTACCCACTCCGCGTTGAGTCGTACATAAGAACAGCCCTTAGCCGTGGTATGTTAGATATATACTGCACCTTCTCGGGCCTTATTGCTTAATTCTACCGTAGTCTGACTGCATTCTATGTGTCTAAATCATTCGCAACCACTGCTATCACCTACAATGGGTAGGACACAAAAAAATCTGCAGCTCATCACTGAACTACAGCAGCATGCTTTTATGTTTGGTGGTTGGTGCCGTTACAGTTCATCATTCTGGTCAGACATATCTGACTGATGCATGCTGGGAAACCTTTACACAACAAACACAGGAATAGATAAGGGTACCAAACATCCTACTCATTTGATTGTTTTAGAGAAAGAGTGCACATGTATTTAGTTTCTTATTTATTTCAGATCATGTTGTTCAAGACGACATGAACAACTACATCAGCCAGTACTACAGTGAGGCAAGCAGCGGTAAGAATAAACAATGCTTCCCACTCTGACACATTTGTTTCTGTCCTTTATTTCACAGTCAGTCAGCAGTATTGTGATGAGTCTAAAATGTTTTCTTGTAGATATTGGAATCCCAGATCCAGCTCGTGTCATCACCACAGCCATAGACATCCATCTTCCCAACAATCCCAGCCAGCAGCCCTCGTCTCTGGTGAGTGCAGACGCAGCGTCCAGCCGCCTGCAGCCGACAGGCGGCTCTGTGAGCGAGGCCTCCAACGCCACCATGTCCCACTCCAGCTTCAGTGCCCGCCAGCACAGCATCAGCAGCCACACCCTTGGCTCCACCACTGACTGCAGCTCCACCGTCCGTGAGGCTTCCACCTCCACAGACTCCTACAGCGGCCAGCGCTGTTACCCCCCACCCTACTGCAGCCCCCTGGCCCTGGGCACACAGCCTGGCGCCAGAGGACACCCCAGCGCCGTGGTGCAGGAGTTGCTCTCCTCGCTGTCTGAGGACTCCTGTCTGGGCCAGAAGGGCCTGGACCCTGTCAACCTCAAACTGCCCAGCCCTGCTAGCTCCACCAAGACCAGCCCTGAGCTGGAGCACAGGCTCAACATCTACAACAAGAGGAACCAGGAGAGCCGGGGAGGCTTCCACACCAAGCCCCTCATCCACCTGCAGGCCAGTGAGCCCTTCATGGAGGAGAAGTACAGGCTGTCTCAGGCAGATGCCCCCATCAACCGTCTGCCTGAGACATAGGAAAGGGCTACAGGGGTACTGTAACTCTCAGACCGCACTGACTCACTCCTCAAAGACCCTCCTGAAACTCAATAACACTAAAGACATGCACTCAGAGGCCTCCTCAACTGGCATACAGCCATCCTCCTCATCGCCAAAAGCACCCTGGAACTGTGAATGGCGGCTCCGCCAGCAGCGCACATCTTCCATGGAGTACAATAAGGCAGTTTAGTGAACACGCAATGAACATTATCAGGAATTGACACAATAAATGAGTATATGAACAAGTCACCAAAAGAAACCAGCAATGGAGCATTAGCTCCAGCTAGGAGACAGCAGGGCTCTGCAGAAATGGGACTGGCTCTGATGCTTTTACAGTGCCTTCGGAAAGTATTTACACCCCTTGACTTTTTTCACATTTTGTTGCGTCATTGGCCTACACACAATACCCCATAATGTCAGAGTGGAATTCTGTTTTTAGACATTTTTACAAATGAATGACAAATGAAAAGCTAACATTTCTTGAGTCAATAAGTTTTCAACCCCTTTGTTATGGCAAGCTTAAATAAATTCAGGAGTAAAAATTTGCTTAATAAGTTGCATGGACTCACTGTGTGCAATTATAGGTGTTTAACATGATTTTTGAATGACTACCTCATCTATGTACCCCAGATACAGATAATTGTAAGGTCCCGCAGTCGTGCAGTAAATTTCAAATGGATTCAACGACAAAGACCAGGGAGGTTTTTCAATGCCTCGCACAGAAGGGCACCTATTGGTAGATGGGTAAAAAAAAAAATCAATAAAAAACCAGACATTGAATATCCCTATAAATGATGCCAATAGTGACTTTAAAACAGTTAAGAGTTTAATGGCTGTGATAGAAAACTGAGGATCAATTAACAACATTGTAGTTACTCCACAATACTAATCTAAATGACAGAGTTAAAAGAAAGCATGTACAGAATACTCTAAAACAAGCATTCTGTTAAGGCACTAAAGTAAAACTGCAAAAAATGTGGCAAAGAAATTAACTTCATGTCCTGAACTCAAAGCATTATGTTTGGGCCAAATATATCATCATCATCGTCGTCGAGTACCATCATTCATATTTTCAAGCATGGTGGTGGCTGCATCATGTTATGAGTATGCTGTCATCGGCAAGGATGAGGGAGTTTAGGATAAATATGAACAGAAAAGAGCTAAGCACAGAAAAAATCCTAGACGAAAACCTGGTTCAGTCTGCTTTCCAATCAGACATTGGGAGACAAATTCACTTTTCAGCAGGACAACAACCTAAAACAAAGCCAAATATACACTGGAGTTGCTTACTAAGACAACATTGAATGTTCCTGAGCGGCCTAGTTACTGTTTTGACTTAAATCGGCTTGAAGATCTATGGCAAGACTTGAAAATGGATGTCTAGCAATGATCAACAACCAACTTGACAGAAAAACTGGCCTTCTTTAGACTAGTTGAGTATCTGGAGCATCAGCATTTGTGGGTTCGATTACAGGCTCCAAAACGCCAAAAACAATTACCTTTCTTCTGAAACTCATCAGTCTATTCTTGTTCTGACGAGTTTCAGAAGTTCTTTGTTTCTGGCCATGTGTGTAGATGGGTGAGAGAAAAAAATTATATTTAATCCATTTTAAATTCAGGATGTAACACAATGTGGAATAAGTCAAGTGGTATGAATACTTTTTGAAAGCACTGTACATTAGATATCATTTAGGGATGGGGCTGGGTGGGTGTGGAACTGGGTGGTTTGTCTAAAATACTTGATTAGGGACTGGAGACGCTAGACCGATCACCCTTAGACATGTAACAAACATAGTTCAAAAGTCAGCCTGATGTCTCCAGACCCCAACATTAAGTACAGTCCTCTCTGTTCGGACTGCTGCTGTGTACATTTAATCTGTTCAAATGTGTTGAGTTGTGTTCCTAGTTTATTTCTTACCTTAGTCTTTCTACATTATCAATGCTAATGTTTGTTTTCAAATTACGACAAAAAAAAGCTCAGTGAAATCATAAGCCAGACACCAGAACACTTGAGGAACATTTCAGCTACAAAATCTGGAGGGTTTTGTAATTGAAGCTGTGCAAAGTGTTATCAGGAGAAAACGTATTATAGGATAAACCTTCGATATGGCAAACTAACCCTGTGCACTTTAATGTCAACAGGCATTTTGTAAGTTGATCATGAAGGGAATTCATTGCAGAGTAAAAGCAATTCAAATGCAAACATGGTAAAAGAACAGTCATTTACAGTCAGTTTCATCATTATACCAAGAGCTTTTGGTATAAAAAAAGTTAAGTGAGGAGGCAGGTTTAGACTTCCCGAAGATGACCTTTGCGATGCTACGTTAAATACAAAATATGCATTAATAGGGATAAAAATATCACCTACGCCAGATAAGCAGATCATTATTTGTGGCATTTTCCTACCTACGTACATAAAAACAGACAGTTTGTAAAATGAGAGTGTTATTCTGTTGCCATTTAGGTACAATGATGATAACATTATTAGGGTCCCCAAAATAGTAGCTCCAGAAACCATTTAAGGCAGAGGTTGTAGGAGAGTTGTATCCGTGGTTACAGTCTTGGTACCCAGGTAAGAGTGGTGGGATGGCTGCTTAGCTGAACGCTGGCTTACTTGTTCAATGCTGCAGTCATCTCAGGCACAGCCTAGTGAGAGAAAAGAGTTGAAGATGGTTACACCTCCCTAACCAGGCAAATCTAGCCAGGTTGACACAATGAACATGGTGTATGCTTGCGACATGGAAATGGAGGGTTGAGCTTTGCTATAACTGTCAGTGTTTAGTCTCATGGTTTTGGGGTGACATCAATTCATTGATAAACCAATTAAAATCTGAGAGTAACTGGGCATGAGGGGCATGAGCGAGGGTACCTGACAAACTATATCAGTAGCACCCGAGTCGAGTGTGTCCCGGGGATCAGTTTTCAATTGAAGGAAGAAGAGAAAGCCCATACATTTTAATCGGTTATCCGAGGAGTGATCACATGTAAGATGATAACCAGCAGGTCACAACTCTGCTGCCACGAGCTATTACCAGTCACTTTTACAGAGTTTACCCAGAACACCTGGGCCTCTCACACACCCCCACAGTAAATAAAAGATGAAAAACAGGACACATACACAAGAAAAAATAAAAGCTCTTTCACCGAAAGCAAAGGCCCTCTTTTCCAATAGTTTGTCATCCCTCTGGCACACTGGCCATATGTGCCAGCCAGACAGTAGAGGGCAGCTAAGCATGTAAAGTACTGACACTAGGAAAGAGAAAATAAAACCTGAGAACCACCCAGCCACTTAAGTTAACTATCGATTTCTTTTTATGGTTTGAAGGAGAGCCGTCATTGCATCTTAACCGAGCAGTAGGCTCTGGCCACAATTCACCTGATTAATTCAGCACCTCAATAATTCAGATGCACATTTCCATTAGGAAGGATAATAATGTGTCTTGCAAAATGTATTAGGGAAACGTTGAATAGAATTTTCTGACTGTCCCTTTTGTCATGTCTTGGTTATTGAAATGCCTCTCTTGGTGATCAGGTATTCAGCGCTGTGCAGGAGGCTGGTGCAGTGTTGGGTTTGTTTCAGTCATGGCAAGGGTGTTCATTAATCAGCATGCTATCTCACCTTAAAAGAGATCAGACCCTAGTCAACCACCTGGAAGATGGGAGCCTCTGGGTCCTTGTTAATGGCAACAATAGTCTGCAGAATAAAACATAGTTCAAAATATCGCAACATGCTCTTTTTTTCTTATACTTGTGTATACCTAACAGAAGATTCTGGAGGGGGAAAAAAATCAAGCAAGAATGGTAACTTGCTGACCTTCATCCCAGACAGATGTTGAATAGCTCCAGAGATGCCAACAGCGATGTACAACTCCTGCAGAGACAACAAGGACAAACAAGCTTTATCAATATAATAACACAAGAGCTTGGTGCACATACACATCTATGTAGTGTCAGTTGATTCAGACTGCTGAACACAGGTAAGACCATATTTACTGAGGAAATGTATTTTCAATCTATCTCCAGAAAAAGTAATTAAGAGCTGACCATGATACCAGAGGCCCTCATTGACACCCTGAGTCTGATGCAGCATTTGCTACGTTGTGTAACGGCTGGTACTGAACACCTTTCTCCAAAATATTCTTGAACAGACTGAGGTAAGTTTGGTCGGTGAGGCTTGAAGCAATGAGTGACGTATTTAAAAAGGGCAGCGGTGCCTTTAACCCACAACACAACCAGTTTTTCAATTAGTCTTTCAGAACAACACTGTTTGTTTAATTGAACGTTGCATTATGTTTTTCCGTACACAACGCAGCCCTGGGTTTCCATATTAGAGGATGGAGCTGTTCTAGTGCTGACCCTGACCATGTTATCTCAGAGAGAATGCTGGGGGTGGTGAAGCAGAGTGTATGACCCTCCACCTCTGGGAAAAACAGAGGCTTTCAGCGTAATGCACTGCCATATTAATATTTCAGTGCTATTTAATGTTATTGGAGTAGTCTCGGAGGAGCAGAGCATAAATTTATGAACACAAGTGTACTAACGACTAAAAGTGAGGACCAATATTTCACGATGAGAGGTACTGTCCAGCAAGAGCACGGTCCTACTGTAGCAGAGGGAAAACGACAGCTTTAGTTCTTAAATATCACTGTATGGAAATATCAGAGTACATGCATGTCTAGCCTATTTGGAGAGTCTTCTCAGAGTTCTTCTCTTTACGCTCTTTTAGCAGCTTTGCGGTTTTCAGTAAGAAGACCAGGCAGGCACACCAGCTGTTGTGTTGCTAGCTTTCCCTCAGGTGTCAAAACAACTCCCTACATGCAGCATGACTGCATCGCTAACTAGTCATTCAAGTGTGGTGATGCTATTGTTAACCAATTTAAAAATATATATATATACATATGTATACACACACACACACACACACAGTGGGGCAAAAAAGTATTTAGTCAGCTACCAATTGTGCAAGTTCTCCCACTTAAAAATATGAGAGAGGCCTGTAATTTTCATCATAGGTACACTTCAACTATGACAGACAAAATTAGGAAAAAAAATCCGGAAAATCACATTGTAGGATTCTTTATGAATTTATTTGCAAATTATGGTGGAAAATAAGTATTTGGTCACCTACAAACAAACAAGATTTCTGGCTCTCACAGACCTGTAACTTCTTTAAGAGGCTCCTCTGTCCTCCACTCGTTACCTGTATTAATGGCACCAGTTTGAATTTGTTATCAGTATAAAAGACACCTGTCCACAACCTCAAACAGTCACACTCCAAACTCCACTATGGCCAAGACCAAAGAGCTGTCAAAGGACACCAGAAGCAAAATTGTAGACCTGCACCACGCTGGGAAGCCTGAATCTGCAATAGGTAAGCAGTTTGGTTTGAAGAAATCAACTGTGGGAGCAATTATTAGGAAATGGAAGACATACAAGACCACTGATAATCTCCCTCAATCTGGGGCTCCACGCAAGATCTCAAGATCTCGCAAAAACCCCAGAACCACACGGGGGGACCTAGTGAATGACCTGCAGAGAGCTGGGACCAAAGTAACAAAGCCTACCATCAGTAACACACTACGCCGCCAGGGACTCAAATCCTGCAGTGCCAGACGTGTCCCCCTGCTTAAGCCAGTACATGTCCAGGCCAGTCTGAAGTTTGCTAGAGAGCATTTGGATGACCCAGAAGAAGATTGGGAGAATGTCATATGATCAGATGAAACCAAAATATAACTTTTTGGTAAAAACTCAACTCGTCGTGTTTGGAGGACAAAGAATGCCGAGTTGCATCCAAAGAACACCATTCCTACTGTGAAGCATGGGGGTGGAACCATCATGCTTTGGGGCTGTTTTTCTGCAAAGGGACCAGGACAACTGATCCGTGTAAAGGAAAGAATGAATGGGGCCATGTATCGTGAGATTTTGAGTGAAAACCTCCTTCCATCAGCAAGGGCATTGAAGATGAAACGTGGCTGGGTCTTTCAGCATGACAATGATCCCAAACATACCGCCTGGGCAACGAAGGAGTGGCTTCGTAAGAAGCATTTCAAGGTCCTGGAGTAGCCTAGCCAGTCTCCAGATCTCAACCCCATAGAAAATCTTTGGAGGGAGTTGAAAGTCCATGTTGCCCAGCAACAGCCCCAAAACATCACTGCTCTAGAGGAGATCTGCATGGAGGAATGGGCCAAAATACCAGCTACAGTGTGTGAAAACCTTGTGAAGACTTACAGAAAACATTTGACCTCTGTCATTGCCAACAAAGGGTATATAACAAAGTATTGAGATAAGTATTTGGTCAATAACAAAAATTTATTTTCCACCATAATTTGCAAATAAATTCATTAAAAAAATCCTACAATGTGATTTTCTGGATTTTTTTTTCTCATTTTGTCTGTCATAGTTGAAGTGTACCTATGATGTAAATTACAGACCTCTCATCTTTTTAAGTGGGAGAACTTGCACAATTGGTGGCTGACTAAATACTTTTTTGCCCCACTGTGTATGTGTATATATATATATATATCTTTTTTTTAATCTACATGACAACCTGGCTGCTCCGTTGCCAAGCTGTTCCCCGAATGTGGTACTTGAAATGCTACGGCATGACACCCCACATCTTAGGTTACATAATTTCAAAAGCTTAACTGTGACATACATGCTGACAGAAAGAGTGAATGTCAACTAATTCCGTGTCGTGAGATTCTTTCAAATGTAAACATTTCAGCAAAACTATACTGATCAAAAATAAACAAAATCATTTCAGAGTTACAGTTCATAAAAGGAATCAGTCAATTTAAATACATTCATTAGGCCCTAATCTATGGATTTCACATGAATGGGCAGGGGCTGGTAGGGGTCCACCCACTGGGAAGCCAGGACCTGCCAATCATAATGGGTTTTTCCCCACAAAAGGGCTTTATTACAGACCAAAATAGTCCTCAATTTCATCAACTGTCCAGGTGGCTGGTCTCAGATGATCCTGCAGGTGAATCCGGATGTGGACGTCCTGGGCTGGCATCCTGGGCTGACATGATCTGCAGTTGTGAGGCCAGTTGGACATACTGGCAAATGTTCTAAAACAATGTTGGAGGCAGCTTGGTTGACATTCCTGCAGTCAGAATGCCAATTGCACGATCCCTCAAAACTTGAGACATCTATGGCATTGTGTGGTGTGACAAAACTGCACATTTTAGAGTGGCCTCTTGTCCCTGGCACAAGGTGCACCTGTGTAATGATCATGCTGTTTAATCAGCTTCTTGGTATGCCACACCTGTCAGGTGAATGGATTACCTTGGCAAACAATAAATGCTCACTAACACGGATGTGAACAAATCCGTGCACAAAATGGAGACATTTTATTTCAGCTCATTAAAAGTGGGACCAACACTTTACATGTTGCGTTTATATTTTTGTTCAGTATAACTGGAGCAGTTCAATACTGGACATAACCACTATTTTAAGCTTGCAAATAAATAAATAAATAAATAAAATAAATACACACACTATTGTCAAAAGGGGTTCAATATAATAATTAATAAAACTGTTGTATATGTCAAATATAAATTGCTTGTTACCTCACATAACAAAAAGGAACACAGCTTTGGGCTACGTCACTCATAGGGAATAAGGGGACATTTGTAAAATAAAAAAAGATGTCAGACAGACCAGACAGTAACACTGATAAGACACGCATGGTTCTGTCCTAACAATGCCTGAAGATAGTGATAACAAATTACCTTCTAATATTTATATGAATCCTTTAAGTGGTGTGTATGAAGACAATGAACAACTGACTGACAAATATGAACAGGATAAAAAATAAAATACTGCAATTCAAATTGTATTTAATACATTAAGCCTACATGACAATCTTGTCAAAACATTAGCAAAATACAATTTGGGAAGAATGACCTGATCTGGGGGTCTGAGCAGACACCCACTGCACTGTGCACTGCTCTTTAATGGATCAGCTAAATCATTTAGGAGCCTATATGTGCCATTAATTACATTTCATGGGATCTAATGTGTGGATAATCACAGCTAGGATATCCCAGTTGAACCGGATGATGGATTTCTTTGCCCTTTTAAAAAGGTTAAATTCCCATCTTTAGAACACTGAATTCCAGGAATTGTCTAGCAGGTCTTTGTCAAGCTGCGGGCAACTTGCACAATAATTGATGGGTAACTCCTCAGAAAACATATATTCGCATTTTAGAGGAAAAAAATTGTAAGTGTAGACCCACAAAAAGTTTACCGCCATCTTGGAAAATTGTGCAATATTATTACAGATGACACCATTGTGAGCACAACATTGCCTATCAAAGAACAGGATGAGTGTAAAATGATCCAGAGTTTGTCACTTACGGGGGCCACGATCTTGCCAGTCTGTCCAACCTGCATGTCATTGGGGACATATCTAGCATCCACAGCAGCTCTGGAAGCACCAACTGTGGGGGAAATCAATTCAAACCTAATGGACAAAAAAAATGCATTCCAATTTGTTCACAAATAATTTATCAGTTATTCAAATTAAGAAAGTAACATTTGTTGTCATTGAAAGACTTATTCTAAATTACCCACTTACCTGCAGCATTAATTTTGTCAGCAAGGTCATAGAGCAGCTTGAAGTTCTCGCCATTCTTCAGTCCCCTTCCTAAAAGGACGATGATTTATTTAAACGTTTACATGAACATCACAAATAAATTGATGTGTAAGGCAAATAGTATGATGAGCTGAAGGTGACTTCTACCTCCGGACACCACAACCTTAGCCCTGGTCAACTCTGGACAGTCACTATTGGTCAAGGTTGCTTCCAGCCACTCAGACATCCCAGCGGAAGCAGACACAGCAACTGAAATAAACAACTCATGGGGATCATATTAAATAAAACTAACTATACCCTGACAAAATAAGTTATCCAGTCAGGAAATTAACTAATTATTTTAGAATGATAAACAAGAACAATGGCTTTTGTATGTATGCTTTTCATGTGTGTATCACTGCATGGTTAGTACTATAGCTACCTTCCTCTGATGTAGCACTGCCTCCATCCACCTCAGTGGGCTCAAAGGATGTCCCTCTGACAGTGAAAACCTTGACATTGTCATTACACTTGACAGTGCTGAGAGCATTTCCTGAGAATGAGACAAACAGTGATGTTTTGTTATCTAACTCTAAACCTCATGCAACTCTTCTGATGACAAATGGGAAATAAAAGTAGATAATTAATTTCACAGAATCTAATTTGGGAAACATCTTCTGGGCTCAAGGTTCACCATGAGTTTTCAATATGACCTATTTGGACATGACAATTAAACAGCAACGGTTTAAGTGGATAATGTCATTTTGATTCATTCAAAGCCCATAAGTGCAATTGAGAAATTAGGCTTTTGGGATCTAGTCATTGCTGGTATTGCCAAAAGACTGAATTGGCGCTATATCTAAAAGCAAACCAGTTCCCTATGGTACAGTACATGAGTTACTTTTCAAATTCATAAGAGCAGTCCCAAAGCAGTAACAAATTCAATTGACTTCCAAAGATAATATCAAACCAAATCCATTTTGAGTATCAAAAAATGTCTAAAGCACTCTAAAATGCATTGGTGAATTATAATGTGCTCAAGAATATCTTAGTAGTATACAGTGGCTTGCGAAAGTTTTCACATCCCTTGGCATTTTTCCTATTTTGTTGCCTTACAACTTGGAAATAAAATATATTTTTTTTTGGGGGGGGGGGGGGTTGTATCATTTGATTTACATAACATGCCACTTTGAAGATGCAAAATATTTTTTATTGTGAAACAAGAAAAAAAAATAAAAAAAAATAAAGCTTGATCGTGCATAACTATTCTGACAGGTTTCCCAGTCCCTGCCGATGAGAAAAATTCCCACAGCATGCTGCCACCACCATGCTTCACTGTGGGGATGGTATTCTCGGGGTGATGAGAAGTGTTGGGTTTGCACCAGACATCGTGTTTTCCTTGATAGCCAAAAAGCTCAATTTTAGTCTCATCTGACCAGAGTACCTTCTTCCATATGTTTGGGGAGTCTCCCACAAGACTTTTGGCAAACACCAAACATGTTTGCTTATTATTTTCTTAAGCAATGGCTTGTTTCTGGCCACTCTTCCGTAAAGCCCAGCTCTGTGGAGTGTACGGCTTAAAGTTGTCCTAAGTACAGATACTCCAATCTCGCTGTGGAGCTTTGCAGGTCCTTCATGGATATCTTTGGTCTCTTTGTTACCTCTCTAGTTAATGCCCACCTTGCCTGGTCTGTGAGTTTTGGTGGGCAGCCCTCTCTTGGCAGGTTTGTTGAGCTGCCATATTCTTTATTTTTTGTTGCGGTGCCACATTCTTAATGGTGCTCCATGGGATGTTCAAAGTTTCAGATATTTTTTTTAGAACCCAACCCACAACTTTTTTTTTTGTCTCTGACCTGTTTGGAGAGCTCCTTGGTTTTCATGGTGCCGCTTGCTTAGTGGTGCCCCTTGCTCAGTGGTGTTGCAGACTCTGGAGCCTTTCGGAACAGGTGTAAATATTCTGAGATCATGTGACACTTAAAAAGTCCAGATGTCACATAATTAGATTGCACACAGGTGAAGGTAATTGGTTGCACTAGATCTTATTTAGGTGCTTCGTAGCAAAGGGGGTGAATACATATGCACACACCAATTTCCATTTGATATAATTTTTTGAAACAAGTTATTTTTTTCATGTCACTTCACCAATTTGGACTACTTTGTGTATATCCATTTCATGAAATCCAAATAAAAATACATTTAAATTACAGGTTTTAATGCAAAAAAAAATTAGGAAAAACGCCAAGGGGGATGAATACTTTTGCAAGACACTGTAGGTTGGTTTGGGGGGAAAAAAATAGCTATATGCTTAAGTTCAAATGTATCTTCTCATAACACATTCACAAAAAGCTAGTTACCGGCATAGATGGTTCTGACAAAGGTGTCAGGGGCTTTGATCTCAATAATGTCTGAAATAGGAGCAACATCCAACTTGGCAGACACTCTGGGGGGGAGATTCTAGAAAAGACAGGTTGGTAAATAAGCAGGGATATAAGGCAATCTGTAACGATCAGCCAAAGATGCTCTACAAATAAGTTCCAGAAACCATGGCATGAATAAAAAAATACAGCATACTCATAACAGCTATATTTTTTTACACTAGGCTTATGAAACCAAATCCATCCTACGAAATAAATAAAGTCATCTGCAGGCAGATCGCTTTCCTAAGAAGTGACAAACGACCTGAAGGTACGTACAGTTGAAGTCGGAAGTTTACATACACCTTAGCCAAATACATTTCAACTCAGTTTCAAAATTCCTGACATTTAATCCTTGTAAAAATTCCCTGTCTTAGGGCAGTTAGGATCACCACTATTTTAAGAATGTGAAAATGGCAGAATAATAGTAGAGAGAATGATTAACTTCAGTGTTTATTTCCTTCATCATATTCCCAGTGGGTCAGACGTTTACACACACTCAATTAGTATTTGGTAGCATTGCCTTTAAATTGTTTAACTCGGGTCAAACGTTTTTGGGTAGCCTTCCATAAGCTTCCCACAATAAGTTGGATGAATTTTGGCCCATTCCTCCTGACAGAGCTGGTATAACTGAGTCACGTTTGTAGGCCTCCTTGCTCGCACATGCTTTTTCAGTTGTGCTCACAAATGTTCTTTAAGATTGAGGTCAGGGCTTTGTGATGGCCACTACAATACCTCGACTTTGCTGTCCTTAAGCCATTTTGCCACAACTTTGGAAGTATGCTTGGGGTCATTGTCCATTTGGAAGACCCATGTGACAAAGCTTTAACTTCCTGACTGATGTCTTCAGATGTTGCTTCAATATATCCACATAATGTCCCCACCTCATGATGCCATCTATTTTGTGAAGTGCATCAGTCCCTCCTGCAGCAAAGCACCCCCCACAACATCATGCTGCCACCCCTGTGCTTCAAGGTTAGGATGGTGTTCTTCGGCTTGCAAGCCCCCCCCTTTTCCTCCAAACATAACAATGGTCATTATGGCCAAACAGTTCTATTTTTGTTGTTTCATCAGACCAGAGGACATTTCTCAAAAAAGTATGATCTTTGTCCCCATGTGCAGTTGCACACTGTGGTCTGGCTTTTTCATTGAGGTTGTGGAGCTGTGGCTTCTTCCTTGCTGAGCGGCCTTTCAGGTTATGTCGATATAGACCTCGTTTTACTGTGGATATAGATACTTTTGTGCCAGGTTCCTCCAGCATATTTACAAGGTCCATTGCTGTGTTTCTGGGATTGATTTGCAGTTTTCACACCAAAGTACGTTCATCTCTAGGAGACAGAACGCGTCTCCTTCCTGAGCAGTGCAACAGCTCCGTGGTCCCATGGTGTTTATACTTGCGTACTATTGTTTGTACAGATGAACGTGGTACCTTCAGGCATTTGGAAATTGCTCCCAAGGATGAACCAGACTTGTGGAGGTCTAGAATTTATTTTTTGAGGTCTTGGCTAATTTCTTTTGATTTTCCCATGATGTCAAGCAAAGAGGCACTGAGTTTGAAGGTAGGCCTTGAGATACATCCACAGGTACACCTCCAATTGACTTAAATGATGTCAACTAGCCTATCAGAAGCTTCTAAAGCCATGACATCATTTTCTGGAATTTTCCAAGCTGTTTAAAGGCACAGTCAACTCAGTGTATGTAAACTTGTGACCCACTGGAATTGTGATATAGTGAATTGTAAGTGAAATAATCTGTCTGTAAACAATTGTTGAAAAAATGACTTGTGTCATGCACAAAGTAGATGTCCTAACCGACTTGCCAAAACTATAGTTTGTTAACAATAAATTTGTGGAGTGGTTGAAAAACAAGTTTTAATGACTCCAACCTAAGTGTATGTAAACTTCCGACTTCAACTGTATATAAAGGGTCTTATAACCTTACTTTCCCAAATGCAGAAGCTCCAGCACAAATATGGGTGAAGTTGAACTGCTTCTGGGTTGCCAGTATAAGTGGAGTCAATTCCTCTGTGGAAAGACATGCAAGTTGCTGTTAACACCACACGCAAATAGATGTTTTATTTTTTATTACTCAGATTTTTAAGTAAGATGCTGAAGTAAAACTTCCAACTCATTTACAGCTTCAGTGAATCTATTGCCTGTATCTGCTTCACACTCTGGATATACATACCTGGCAGAGAGCCTTTGTAAGCATCATTTTGAGCAATCAGAACTGTCTTCACACCTAGGACTTTGCTGACTTCCTGTGCAACCTGAAGAGATGATAAATATACAGCAAATCAATCCCTTGAAGAAAACCACTAAGCGTCTAGGTCTGGATCCATTTCACTTCAAGCGCTATTTGACAGCCTCCATTTTAATTTAAACAAAACTTTATATACATGATTGCTCATGGAAGAAAGAGTTGAGTTTGATATAATTTAAAAGGTTACAAAACAAGGTTGTCAAACTGCTTTATAATTTCTTGAAAACAAACCTCAAGAAATTATACATCAAACGTCAAATTCACGTTGTAGTTTAGACCCTACTTTACATCTGAAGTTTGTGTTGTGCCCGCCATCGGTTGAGACATTCTTGAATACAGGGTGTGTCATTTCAATCATAGAAATGTAATTCATAGAACGGACATCCCTTCAGACCACTGCAATTTAGCTGGTACACCATTGACATTTTTATTGAAATGTTAATTTTGAATTACTCCCATAAAGATGGCCGATGGTCCAAACACTGTCGAATGTCAGCATAAATGGTCATGTCTATTCTATTATTTCTATAATTGCAATAGGTTTCCGATGGAGGATTGACAGTATAATATAAAATCAACAGATATTCCCATTCAAGTCAACATTCTTTGATGTGTGGACCTTTAACGATCTAAATTTATCTAAAAAAACATGAAACCTACCCTGTATTTAAGCGCATGTTGGGTCTCAACCTATGGCGGGCACAACACAAACTCAAATATAAAACTTACTGTATGTGAATGACAAATCTGAGTTGTGTTTTTTAGCTAATTGACATTTAATGGGTAAACCCTGTTTGTAAGCTTTTAAAAATATATAAATCTCAAACGTTGATCTTTTCCCATAAATATTTGCCCATTGTAGAAGTGCTCAGAAAGTTACTTTTTGTACCTGAATGCCAAAACATTCATTATGCAAAATAGGTCAACCTTGAGCACTTTTTTATCTAAGTGGACACATGTTTTTAGATTTTTTTGTTACATTTCATTTTCAATAAATGTCAAATCTCATTTACGTATGTGTACACCCCTTCAAATTAGTTGATTCGGCTATTTTCAGCCACACCCGTTTTCCGACAGGTGTATAAAAATAGAGCATACAGCCATGCAACTTCCATAAACAAACATTGGCAGTAGAACGGCCTTACCGAAGAGCTCAGTGACTCAACGTAGCACTGTCATAGGATGCCACCTTTCCAACAAGTCAGTTAGTCAAATTTCTGTCTTGCTAGAACTGGCCCAGTCACCTGTCAGTGCTGTTATTGTAAAGTGGAAACGTCTAGGAGCAACAGCTCAGCTGCATAGTGGTAAGCCAAACAAGCTCACAGAATGGGACAGGGGAGTCCTGAAGCACGTAAAAATCATCTCTTCTCAGTTGCAACCCTCCTACAGAGTTCCAAACTGCCTCTGGAAGCAATGTCAGCACAATAAATGTTCATTGGGAGCTTCATGAAATGGTTTTCCATGGCCGAGCAGCCTCACACAATCCTAAGATCACCATGCGCAATGCCAAGCATCGGCTGGAGTGGTGTAAAGCTCGCCGCCATTGGACTCTGGAGCAGTGGAAAAGCATTCTCTGGAGTGATGAATCACACTTCACCATCTGGTAGTCCGACAGACAAATCTGTGTTTGGTGGATGCCAGAAGTACTCTAATTACCTGAATGCATAGCGCCAACTGTAAAGTTTGGTGGATGAGGAATAATGGTCTGGGGCTGTTTTTCATTGTTCGGGCTAGGCCCTCCTAGTTCCAGTTAAAGGAAATCTTAACGCTACTGCATATAATAACATTCTAGACGATTCTGTGCTTCCAACTTTGTGGCAACACTTTGGGGAAGGCCCTTTCCTGTTTCAGCATGACAATGCACCTGTGCACAAAGCGAGGTCCATAGAGAAATGCTTTCTTGAGATTGGTGGGAAAGAACTTGACTGGCCTGCACAGAGCCCTGACCTCAACTCCATCAAACACCTTTGGGTAAAATTGGAACTCCTATTCGCCCAACATCTGTCCGACCTCACTAATGCTATGGTGACTGAATGGAAGCAAGTCCCCGTAGCAATGTTACAAAATCTAGTGGAACGCTCTCACAGAAGAGTGGAGACAGCAAAGGGAGGGACCAACTCCATATTAAATGGCCATGATTTTGAAATGAGATGTCCGAATAGCAGGTGACCACATACTTTTGGTCATGTAGTGCAAGTATTCACACCCGAGGAATAGATCTTCAAGCCGATTTAAGTCAAAACTGTAACTAGGCCTCTCAGGAAAATTCAATGTCGTCTTGGTAAGCAACTCCAGTGTATATTTGGCCTTGTGTTTTAGGTTATTTTCCTGCTGAAAGGTGAATTTGTCTCCCAGTGTCTGTTGGGAAGCACACTGAACCATGTTTTCCTCTAGGATTTTACCTGTGCTTAGCTCTATTCCGTGTATTTTTAGCCTAAAAAAACCTCCCTAGTCATTGCCGATGACAAGCACCATGTTTTAAAATATGAAGAGTGGTACTCAGCAGAGGTCGACCGATTATGATTTTTCAACGCCGATACCGATTATTGGAGGACCAAAAAAAGCCGATACCGATTAATCGGCCGATTTTTAAAATATATATATATATATATATATATTTGTAATAATGACAATTACAACAATACTGAATGAACACTTATTTTAACTTAATATAATATATCAATCAAATCAATTTAGCCTCAAATAAAATTAAACATGTTCAATTTAGTTTAAATAATGCAAAAACAAAGTGTTGGAGAAGAACGTAAAAGTGCAATATGTGCCATGTAAAAAAGCTAACGTTTAAGTTCCTTTCTCAGAACATGAGGACATATGAAAGCTGGGGGTTCCTTTAAAAAGGAGTCTTCAATATTCCCAGGTAAGGAGTTTTAGGTTGTAGTTATTATAGGAATTATAGGACAATCTCTCTCCATACAATTTGTATTTCATATACCTTTGACTATTGGATGTTCTTATAGGCACTATTGCCAGTGTAACAGTATAGCTTCCGTCCCTCTCCTCACCCCTACCTGGGCTCGAACCAGGAACACATCGACAACAGCCACCATCGAAGCAGCGTTACCCATCGCTCCACAAAAGCCGCGGCCCTTGCAGAGCAAGGGGAACAACCACTCCAAGTCTCCGAGCGAGTGACGTTTGAAACGCTATTAGCGTGCACCCCGCTAACTAGCTAGCCATTTCGCAATGGTTACACCAGCCTAATCTCGGGAGTTGATAGACTTGAAGTCATAAACAGCACAATGCTTAAAGCACAGCGACGAGCTGCTGGCAAAATGCACGAAAGTGCTGTTTGAATGAATGCTCAGTCAGACTGCTCTATCAAATCATAGACGTAATTATAACATAATAACACACAGAAATAGGAGCCTTAGGTCATTAACATGGTCGAATCCGGAAACTATCATCTCGAAAACAAGACGTTTATTCTTTCAGTGAAATACGGAACAGATCCGTATTTTATCTAACGGGTGGCATCCATAAGTCTAAATATTCCTATTTACATTGCACAACCTTCAATGTTATGTCGTAAGTACGTAAAATTCTGGCAAACTAGGCAGCCCAAACTGTTGCATATCACCTGACACTGCGTGCAATGAACTCAAAAGAAGTGACACAATTTCACCTATTGCCTGCTAACCTGGATTTCTTTTAGCAAAATATGCAGGTTTAAAAATATATACTTCTGTGTATTGATTTTAAGAAAGGCATGATGTTTATGGTTAGGTACAGTCGTGCAACGATTGTGCTTTTTCGTAAATGCGCTTTTGTTAAATCATCCCCCGTTTGGCGAAGTTGGCTGTCTTTGTTAGGAAGAAATAGTCTTCAGAGAGTTCGCAACGAGCCAGGTTAGCAGGCAATATTAACTAAATATGCAGGTTTAAAAATATATACTTGTGTATTGATTTTAAGAAAGGCATTGACATTTATGGTTAGATACACATTGGTGCAAGACAGTCCCTTTTTCACGAATACGCACCGCATCGATTATATGCAACGAAGGACACGCTAGACAAACTAGAAGTATCATCAACCATGTGTAGTTAACTAGTGATTATGATTGATTGATTGTTTTTTTACAAGAGAAGTTTAATGCTAGCTAGCAACTTACCACGGCTTCTTACTGCATTCGCGTAACAGGCCGCGTGGAGTGCAATGTAATCAGGTGGTTAGAGCATTGGACTAGTTAACTGTAAGGTTGCAAGATTGAATCCCCGAGCTGACAAGGTAAAAATCTGTCATTCTGCCCCTGAACAAGGCAGTTAACACACCGTTCCTAGGCCGTCATTGAAAATAAGAATGTGTTCTTAACTGATTTGCCTAGTTAAATAAAGGATAAATAAAGGTGTAAAAAAAAAATCTAATAAAATACAAAATTGTTATGAAAACTTGAAATCGGCCCTAATTAAATCGGCCATTCCGATTAATCGGTCGACCTCTAGTACTCAGTGATGTGTTGTGTTTGCCCCAAACATAACACTTTGTATTCAGGACATACATTTATTTTCTTTGCTACTTTTTTTGCAGTTTTACTTTAGTGCCTTGTTGCAAACAGGCTGCATGTTTAGGAATATTTGTATTCTGTACAGTCTTCCTTTTCCCACTGTCAATTAGCTTAGTATTGGAGTAACAACAATGTTGTTGATCCATCCTCAGTTTTCATATCACAGCCATTAAATTCTAACTGTTTTAAAGTCACCATTGGCCTCCACTCCGGCACATGAGTTAGGAAGGATACCTGTAACTTTATAGTGACTGGGTGTATTCACTGCTCGACTGAGGGACATTACAGATAAATTGTACAGTTGGGGTACAGAGATGAGGTAGTCACTCAAAAAGCATGTTAATTAAACACTATTATTTCACACAGAGTGAGTTCATGCAACTTATTGTGACTTGTTAAGCAGCTTTACTCCAGAACTTAC
Organism: Oncorhynchus mykiss; assembly: GCF_013265735.2. Lineage (NCBI taxonomy): Eukaryota > Metazoa > Chordata > Actinopteri > Salmoniformes > Salmonidae > Oncorhynchus > Oncorhynchus mykiss. The sequence goes on from NC_048565.1 coordinate 31,443,490, forward strand.
TTAGGCTTACCATAACAAATGGGTTGAATACTTATTGACTCAAGACATTTCAGCTTTTACTTTTTAATGAATTTGTTTAAAAAAAAATGTCAAACATAATTCCACTTTGACAATATGGGGTATTGTGTGTAGGCTAGTGACACAAAATATAAATGTAACCCTTTTTAATTCAGGCTGTAGCAACAAAATGTGGAAAAAGTCAAGGGGTGTGAATACCTTCTTTAGACACCATCTGATCAAACCCAAGATTTAGCATACCTTTGCACAGTCTGTTCCAGCAACTAAACAGGGCACGTCTCCTCCTAGTTTCTTGGCTGCAGTAATAGCACTCAGCGTAATGGGGGTCAGCTTGTCATTGTTGTGCTCTGCCACCACCAAGGTGCTTTGAAACCTCTGGGAGACCAGACTACAGAGGAAATGTATTTTTCAGTAAATGGCATGACATAAGCGTAAACATAACTGCTCTCATGCCAATCAAACTTGAAAGCTACCATTACGATATGGACAATTCAGCAACATTGTGTAGTCCAATAAACAGCAAGGCATTGAATCAAACAGGATACTACAGATTCTGTTCAGGTGTACCTTTTGGGCGAAAACAACATCTAATGGGTATTTTTTGGAGGTCAGCTATAGCAGAAAGTGTGAGCTACATAACACAGAAGGGGAGGAAGGATCTGGGACAAACCCTTCTGTAAACAAGCCGATATGACATCCAAGATATGCACTGGCTTATACAACATTTTGACCGGGAGTATCAATCCTATCACCAACCTAAAACAGGAACAGATATATCTGAACCTGTGTCTGAAAGACAATTTGAATTACCAGAGTAAAGGTCATTCACACAGCAGTCTATCCAACGTCACAGCACAATACAGTAGCAAATTGGGAGTAAATAGTAGCTATACATTAAATTATGGTCTTCATTGAAATTGTGCTTCAATGGCTTTAAAGTTATTGCATCATTGAAGATTGACATGTTTTTACGTTTCGTAACTCATTGTTTACGAGGTTGCATAAGCTAGCTAACTAGCTACAGTAACAGCTAGTTAACGTTAGCTACATTTTCAGCTAGCTAAGGTATGTGAAGCTGGCTGTGAGATCAAATATGATCTGATTTTCAAAACTATGCAATGTACTTTTTTCATATGTATTAATAAAGCAAGGAAAATCAATTAACCTTTCTATGGTTTCGTGCACGGGAAAGATAAGTTAGACATATAAGTTAGCTAGCATAGCTATCAGGCACCTACAACACCAGTTTGTACTATGTGTGCTTTTTTTGTATTTGCCACATTGCGAATGAATAGCAAGTTACTTAGCTAGTTAGTCTGATATAATCATTTGCGTGTAACGTTACATACCAACTGTTTGAAATGTGTTTTCTTGATAGCTCTGTGCATCTTTCACTCTGCTCCTCGATGCTCACCTCTTGAATGAACTCTGACAGCTGTAGAATGTTCTGGATTGACTACAAATGTCTGGTTTGACTACAATCACTTCCGTTTTGGGTGGAAGCAGAATAACCAAAGACAGTACAGTGTGAAGAAAGGCAGAAATGTATTATCCAATAGGTGTCCGTGCGAGAGTTGCAGTGATGAGACAATACTGTAACTACCAATTGGATACCACAAAATTGGGGAGAAACGGGGTAAAAAAATAAAATCAATAAAAAATCCCTGATCACACAGGTAGGCGACGTTGGTTAGTTTAAACTCATGCATGTAACATGTAATCGGGTCTAACTCATGGTCTCCGCCAAACTGGGCATGTATCTAAAGCACTCCTTATATATAAAGTTATTTTTGACGAAAAGGAAAACGTGTCAGTTTGTCACCTTCAGGTGGTTGTAGTAATGACATGTTCAACTACTTAAGACATTGTTTCGAATCTAGGTTGTGCCTTTAGACTTATAGATAATTAACAACTAAGGAATACTTTTCCCACTTCTCTCATTGACTTCTCAAACCTAGGACTGGTCTGCTTGGTCTGTTTCGAAGTATTCCCTATTGCGCCTCCGGGTATAGAAACTCAATTGAATAACGTTGTATTTCAGAAGACCATCCTAGATCCTGCCTGTACCACTTGGGTGCATGATGATGACTGGGTAGATGGATGTGGGCAACAGGGAAAACGACATACTATTTATCAACAGCAAAGTTATTACAACTATACATTCAACCCAGATCTGTAAACAAACTGAATTTAAATGAGTAGATGGCAAAGTTCTATGAGAAGGGTATAGCCAGTAAGACAATGCACACCAAATAAAGTTTGATAACCAATCTGTTGCCTAGACCCTACCTAGGCCACATGAGTCAACCCTGGAGTTGTAAGCGCCATGCTCTACCAACTGAGCCAAACGGCACCCACACAGGATATGTGATAAGGGACATCTTTCCACCCAGGCAAAAGCTAAGTCTTATCTTAAATCGAGTCCATGAAGAAATATGCCTTCACAAATACTTTGAAACTGCACCAGTACGAAAACTCTAAACTCTCTCCTAATGTTTAATTGCAGTATTGGGACAGGTCTACATTGTGAGGAATACATATATCAATTACTGTAGGAGGAATTATAATTTTAATCTCAATGGGATCATCTGTTGGCAATCTAGCCTAATGGATAACTAAATTAATGATGAATACAAAAGTTTCCAGGATCAGGGATGGATGGCAAACATCAACATGTAACAAATAAAGACTTAGTAGCCATTCACAAAACAAAATTATATTATCATAAACATTAGTCTATTTATGCCTCTACAAAATTGGTCCTGACTCTCTGTGGTCACTAAAGATCCCATGGTATTTATTGTAAAAGTAATCTAGTGTCCTGGCTAAATCCCTAATATGTCCCTCATACCATCATGGCCATCTAATCATCCCCAGTTTCCAGATGGCTCATTCCTCTCCCCTGTAACTATTCCACAGGTAGTTGCTGTAAATTAAAATGTATTCTCAGTCAATTTACCTGGTAAAATAAGAGTAAAATAAATAAACAACAATAAATGACCTTACTATGATTGTTTTCAATTAAAATAGTTTAAAATAAACAAAGAGCAATTTCTCAAGTAAGAATTTTGATAGGACTGGGAGTGGTCTGAGTGGGGAGGGAAAACTGAAAACAGGGCAGAGAGGTTTGGAACTCTCTTTCTTTTTGGTCTATGAACTATTTTACCTGTGATGTCACCAGGCAGGCCAAAACTCCATCCCACCAAATAAGGCTGAAATTTCAGGCAGGCTTTTCAAGCAGCTAGTACACTAAAATGGCATTATCAATTTCACAGTATTATTCCAACCTCATAGCGTGTAAATACAGTGCCTTGCGAAAGTATTCGGCCCCCTTGAACTTTGCGACCTTCTGCCACATTTCAGGCTTCAAACATAAAGACATAAAACTGTATTTTTTTGTGAAGAATCAACAACAAGTGGGACACAATCAGGAAGTGGAACGACATTTATTGGATATTTCAAACTTTTTTAACAAATCAAAAACTGAAAAATTGGGCGTGCAAAATTATTCAGCCCCCTTAAGTTAATACTTTGTAGCGATTACAGCTGTAAGTCGCTTGGGGTATGTCTCTATCAGTTTTGCACATCGAGAGACTGACATTTTTTCCCATTCCTCCTTGCAAAACAGCTCGAGCTCAGTGAGGTTGGATGGAGAGCATTTGTGAACAGCAGGTTTCAGTTCTTTCCACAGATTCTCGATTGGATTCAGGTCTGGACTTTTACTTGGCCATTCTAACACCTGGATATGTTTATTTTTGAACCATTCCATTGTAGATTTTGCTTTATGTTTTGGATCATTGTCTTGTTGGAAGACAAATCTCCGTCCCAGTCTCAGGTCTTTTGCAGACTCCATCAGGTTTTCTTCCAGAATGGTCCTGTATTTGGCTCCATCCATCTTCCCATCAATTTTAACCATCTTCCCTGTCCCTGCTGAAGAAAAGCAGGCCCAAACCATGATGCTGCCACCACCATGTTTGACAGTGGGGATGGTGTGTTCAGCTGTGTTGCTTTTACGCCAAACATAACGTTTTGCATTGTTGCCAAAAAGTTCAATTTTGGTTTCATCTGACCAGAGCACCTTCTTCCACATGTTTGGTGTGTCTCCCAGGTGGCTTGTGGCAAACTTTAAACAACACTTTTTATGGATATCTTTAAGAAATGGCTTTCTTCTTGCCACTCTTCCATAAAGGCCAGATTTGTGCAATATACGACTGATTGTTGTCCTATGGACAGAGTCTCCCACCTCAGCTGTAGATCTCTGCAGTTCATCCAGAGTGATCATGGGCCTCTTGGCTGCATCTCTGATCAGTCTTCTCCTTGTATGAGCTGAAAGTTTAGAGGGACGGCCAGGTCTTGGTAGATTTGCAGTGGTCTGATACTCCTTCCATTTCAATATTATCGCTTGCACAGTGCTCCTTGGGATGTTTAAAGCTTGGGAAATCTTTTTGTATCCAAATCCGGCTTTAAACTTCTTCACAATAGTATCTCGGACCTGCCTGGTGTGTTCCTTGTTCTTCATGATGCTCTCTGCGCTTTTAACGGACCTCTGAGACTATCACAGTGCAGGTGCATTTATACGGAGACTTGATTACACACAGGTGGATTGTATTTATCATCATTAGTCATTTAGGTCAACATTGGATCATTCAGAGATCCTCACTGAACTTCTGGAGAGAGTTTGCTGCACTGAAAGTAAAGGGGCTGAATAATTTTGCACGCCCAATTTTTCAGTTTTTGATTTGTTAAAAAAGTTTGAAATATCCAATAAATGTCGTTCCACTTCCTGATTGTGTCCCACTTGTTGTTGATTCTTCACAAAAAAATACAGTTTTATATCTTTATGTTTGAAGCCTGAAATGTGGCAAAAGGTCGCAAAGTTCAAGGGGGCCGAATACTTTCGCAAGGCACTGTATATATCTGCAACACAAGAAAATCTAATTTTTGACTGCACTGGGCCAAAGGTGAGGGTCGATACAAGTTCACAGTTCGATTTTCAGGAAATGGTTGATGTTGCCACATGGTCTTATGAATAAAGACATCTTGAACAAATAAACCAATAATCTGATGATATATCATGCAGTTCTTTGCAATAATGTAATTATTTAGGGTGAGTATTGAAAATGTGCTTTCTGGAAAACCTTACAGAATCATCCCATTGTCAGAATCATCCCATTGTCAGAATCATCCCATTGTCATGTCCCCAACATGATACTATTCTAAATAGCTTTGGAACTCTACTGCAATATATAAAGGAAAAAGGAAGAAATATTAAACACAGGATGGATGATGTCTTCAAACACAAATTGTTCTGAGACCACAGTTTTTCAGTTGATACTGGCAAATTGGGATACATTGATTGGCAAAGTGGGACACTTAATTATTTATTATAAAGAAGGAGAAATGAGAGAATATATATCAGTAATTTCAATATTTTAATGATAAACATCCATTATTAATTCAAATTAAATATATTAAAACATTCTGTAGGTATTTTTGTGGAACATTAATAATTATAATTTATTGTTATTATTAATATCATCATACTTGATTATAATTATATGCCCTACAATACCAGTCACAAGTTTGGATACACCTACTCATTTGAGGGTTTTTCTTTATTTTTACTATTTTCTACATTGTAAAATAATAGTGAAGACATCAAAACTATGAAATAACACATATGGAATCATGTAGTAACCAAAAAAGTGTTAAACAAATCAGATTTGCCTTGATGACAGCTTTGAACACTCTTAGCATTCTCTCAACCAGCTTCACCTGGAATGCTTTTCCAACAGTCTTGTAGGAGTTCCCACATATGCTGAGCACTTGTTGGCTGCTTTCCCTTCACTCTGCGGTCCAACTCATACCAAACCATCTCAATTGGATTGAGGTCGGGTGATTGTGGAGGCAAGGTCATCTGATGCTGCAGTCCATCACTCTCCTTCTTGGTCAAATAGCCTTTACACAGCCTGGAGGAGGTGTTTTGGGTCATTGTCCTGTTGAAAACCAAATGACAGTCCCACAAGAGCAAACCAGACAGAATGGCGTATCACTGCAGAATGCTGTGGTAGCCATGCTGGTTAAGTGTGCCTTGAATTCTAAATAAATCACTGACAGTGACACCAGCAAAGCATCCCCACACCATCACACCTCCTACTCCATGTTTCACAGTGGGAACCACACATGCAGAGATCATCCATTCATCCACCCCTTGTCTCACAAAGACACGGCGGTTGGAACCAAAAACCAAATGACAGATTTCCACCAGTCTAATGTCCATTGCTTGTGTTTCTTGGCCCAAGCAAGTCTCTTCTCTTTTTTGGTGTCCTTTAGTAGTGGTTTCTTTGCAGCAATTCAACCATGAAGGCCTGATTCTCGCAGTCTCCTCTGAAAAGTTGATGTTGAGATGTGTCTTTTACTTGAACTCTGTGAAAAATTTATTTGGGCCGCAATTTCTGAGGCTGGTAACTATAATGAACTTATCTTCTGCAGCAGAGGTAACTCTGGGTCTTCCATTCCTGTGGCAGTCCTCATGAGAGACAGTTTTATCATAGCACTTGATGGTTTGACTGACCTTGTTTTAAAGAAATGACGGACTGTCGTTTCTCTGCTTATTTGAGATGTTTTTGCCATAATATGGATACCGTCTGTATACCACCCCTACCTTGTCACAACACAACTGATTGTCTCAAATGCATTTAGAAGGAAAGAAATTCCACAAATTAACTTTTAACAAAGCACACCTGGGTGGCAGGTAGCCTAGTGGTTAGAGCGTTGGACTAGTAACCGAAAGGTTGCAAGATCGAATCACCAAGCTGACAAGGTAAAAATCTGTCATTCTGCCCCTGAAAAAGTCAGTTAACCCACTGTTCCTAGGCTGTCATTGAAAATAAGAATTTGTTCTTAACTGACTTGCCTAGTTAAATAAAGGCAAAAATAGAAATTCCAGATGACTACCCCATGAAGCTGGTTGAGAGAATGCCAAGAGTGTGCAAAGTTGTCATCAAGGCAAGAATCTCAAATATAATTTTTATTTGTTTAACTTCTTGATCCCTTTAGAGGGATCATTTTCATCAACACCCGCTGAATTGCAGCGCGCCAAATTCAAATTAAATTACTACAAATATTTAATGTTCATGAAATCACAAGTGCAATATAGCAAAACACAGCTTAGCTTGTTGTTAATCCACCTGGCATGTCAGATTTCAATACAGCTTTCCGGCAAAAGCATAACAAGTGTTTATGTAAGAACATCTCTCTCAGTAGACAAAATAAACACAAACACTAGCAGCCAAGTAGATTGGTCACAAAAGTCAGAAAAGCAATAGATTAAATCGCTTACCTTTGATGATTCTCGGATGTTTGCACTCACGAGACTCCCAGTTACACAATAAATGTTCCTTTTGTTCCATAAAGATTATTTTTATATCCAAAATACCTCCATTTGTTTGGCGCTTTATGTTCAGAAATCCACAGGCTCGAGCGGTCACGACATCGCAGACGAAAATTCCAAATAGTATCCGTAATGTCCAAAGAAACATGTCAAACTTTTTTTGAATCAATCCTCAGGTTGTTTTTAAAATATATAATCGATAATATATCAACCGGCACTGTCGCTTTTTCAATAGGAGAGGGAGATACAATGGCTGCCACACTGTTGTGCAAGCAAAACTCTGCGAACACCCAGCTATCCACTGACGCGATGTTATCTTTCTCGCTCATTTTTCAAAATAAAAGCCTAAAACTATGTCTAAAGACTGTTGAAACCTTGAGGAAGCCATAGGAAAAGGAATCTGGTTTATATCCCTTTAAAGGGAGGCAAGGCATCCAATTGAACAGAGACCTTTCAGGAAAAACAGCGCTTCCTGGTTTGATTTTCCTCAGGTGCAATATCAGTTCTGTTATACTCACAGACAATATTTTGACAGTTTTGGAAACTTTAGAGTGTTTTCTATCCTAATCTGACAAGTATATGCATATTCTAGTTTCTGGGCCTGAGAAATAGGCCGTTTCAAATGGGTACATCTTTTAGCCAGAAAATCCTGCCTACACTCAAGAAGTTAACACTTTTTTGGTTACTACATGATTCCACATCAAATCAAGTTGTCACATGCACATGTTTAGCAGATGTTATTGCGGGTGTAGCGAAATGCTTGTGTTTCTAGCTCCAACAGTGCAGTAATATCTAACAATTCGCAACAATACACAAACCTAAAAGTAAAATAATGGCAATTAAGGAATATATAAACATTATTAGAGTGACTAGTGTTCCATTATTAAAGTGGCCAGTGATTTCAAGTCTATGTATATGGGGCATCAGCCTCTAATGTGCAGGGTTATGTAACCGGGTGGAAGCTGCCTAGTGATGGTTATTTAACAGTCTGATGGCCTTGAGATAGAAGCTGTTTTTCAGTCTCTTTGTCTCAGTTTTGATGCACCTGTACTGACCTCGCCTTCCGGATGATAGCTGAGTGAACAGGCAATAGCTTGGGTGGTTGTTGTCCTTGATGATATTTTTGGCCTTCCTGTGACATTGGGTGCTGTATGTGTCCTGGAGGGCAGGTCGTTTTTCCCCGGTGATGTGTTGGGTAGACCGCATCACTCTCTGGAGAGCCCTGTGGGTGCAGTTGCTTTACCAGGCGGTGATACAGCCCGACAGGATTCTCTCAATTTTACATCTGTAAAAGTTTGTGAGGGTTTTGGGTGCCATGTGTTGTTCATAGTTTTGATGTCTTCACTATTATTCTACAGTGTAGAAAAGAATACAACTAAAGAAAACTGTTGAATGAGTGGGTGTTTCTAAACTTTTGACTGGTACTGTATATGTAATTGTGTAGCCAATAAATACAATAAAATGAACATCTAGGCTTACAGTATCAGCACAACATTCTCAACACTACACTCTAGTGGACATTTCATAGCATGCAACCTGAAATACCTCTCACACCTCAATTTGAATGCCTTTTGTTATTGTTACAAGAGTCAAATACAGCAAAATAAAAATAAAATGATCCTATACCTGTATGGTTATGAATATAGCTTGCTAGGGTTTTTGTTGGTGAGTTAATATATTTCTAAGTCAAATGCAGCTATGCTAGCTTTTGCTAGCAAGCTAGCCTCTCTGGGATAGGGGGCGGTACTTTCGCATCCAGATGAAAAGCGTGCCCAAAGTAAACTGCCTTCTACTCAGGCCCAGAAGCTAGGATATGCATATTATTAGTGGATTTGGATAGAAAACACTCTGAAGTTTCTAAACCTGTTTGAATAATGTCTGTGAGTATAACAGAACTGATTAGGCAGGCGAAACCCAGATCACAATCCATCCAGGGAAAATGTTTTTGAGGTCAATCTGTTTTCCATTGGTTTCCTATGGCAAGCCCGTTTTAGTAGAAATATGTTTGCAGTTCCTATAGCTTCCACTAGATGTCAACAGTCTTTAGAAATTGGTTGATGTTTTTCTTTTGAGAAATTAAGAAGTAGCCATTTCTTTTCTGGGTGTATAGCCAAGTGTACTCTTTTGTTTGGGGCGCGTGACCTGAAGCTCGCTCCACTTTCATTTTATCCGCTATTGAACGCAGTTTATCCTGTATTAAATTTGATCAATTATTTACGTTTTAAAATACTTAAAGTTGGATTAGGAAAGTTGTTTGAAATGTTTGGACAAAGTTTACAGGTAACTTATTAGATATTTTGTAGTCATGCTGGGCGAGTTGGAACCGGTGTTTTTCTGAATCAAACGCGCCAAATAAATTGACATTTTGGGGATATAACGATGGAATTAATCGAACAAAAGGACCATTTGTGATGTTTATGGGACATATTGGAGTGCCAACAGAAAATGCTACCCGTCCAACCTGGCTAACCCTACTTTCGTTTTTGCCTTAAGTAACCATCTGTCTTATGTGATCATACCAAACGTGACATATCAGACTAATTTTAGCGTCCAGGATTTACGTTTACTATGTCACCTCTAGTCTATGAGACCAGGCTGCTGGAGACGTGTGTCCACAATGATGAAATCATAGCCATTGAACCTATTGTTTATCATCACATACTTCCTCATTAACAGGCATGCATTAATTGTTGGTTATGTTAAAGATATCCATTACAAATGTTAAATGGTGCACTTTGCTACCTGTTCCTTAACCAATAGTGTATATCACATGCAAAAAATTGATGGGTTTTCCATGTCAAAACGTGTCTTAAAACGTACTGAAAAGGGTAAATATTTTCTAAAGATTTCTTGATTTATATATCCGGACAATACTAATCAAATTTGAATTTTGATTATACAATATTGCAGAATGGGAACATCTTGTTATTATACTTATACATTTACAAAACGAAATTCAGAGTAATCTAATAAATGTCAGTTCATGGAATGCGTGGCAAAATAGCTTCTTCATTTATTTTTTGGAGAGATTTTGTTAGATTTCTATAAATTGACAAAATAATAATATTGACTAAATAATTTGGCTGTTATTAAAAACATAAACAACAAAATGGTCCTTTCTGCTCCAAAAGGACCTTTCTGCTTCTTTTCCAGTAGAGGGCTCACTCATAGAACTCTAGCTCCTATGAGGTCTCTAGTCTAATCTTACTTTATGAAATCCAGGCTTTTAATATGATTTTGCAATGCATATTATACGTTTTTGTATTGTCACCAGGAAAAATAATAATGATAATAAAAAATTATATTAAGAATATAAAAAATGAATAGGTCTGCATAATCACTATCATCACCGTAATAATTATCACAATCATAAGTGTAGAAGCATAATCATAACAATGAAGTTCAACTTTCCACTCAATTTAGGCGAATTTGTGTGTGAAAATCTCTTTATGTTAAGAAAATAAACGTTTTTAGTATTTAGACTTTTTTGTCTTGGGTCTTTCTTAACATTCACTATATTATGCAACATATTTCAATGAAAATGCCAAAACTCAATTTCGAATTTCTTTAAATTACCTTTACAACTTTTCTTCCAGTTCCATGCTTTTTAAACAAAAAAGAAAACGCTGGCTTGGACACAACAAAACACGGATGGAGGGGGTCTATGTTGATCTAGTAAGCCTACAGCGATTCTCAACTGGTGGGTCGTGCATTTAAAATGTGTAGAAAATGATAATTAACTTTTGTTTTTTTTATCATTTTACCTCTGAACAATTTTTCTTTAATCAGTCTTTTCAATAGAGTGTTATTAGCAGCGCTATTTAGCAGAGTTTGTTGATTTTTTGGTCTCAAACCAGTGAGTTTAGCATTCTTCATCAAGAATATGGGCAAAATGTATTTTTTGAAAATGAAAAGGTAGGACTGTTGTTCCCTTGTCATATAAATTGTACATTTACTATCAATATAGCATTAAAATCGTTTTCCAGCTATTTGGGTCCAGAGGCAAAAACCAGTTGAGAACTACTGATCTAGTAAGTAGTCTATTGTTTCATAGTCAAAGCCTTTGCATAGTTTACCCCCTCCCCAAACGCACAGAGGTCCAGGTTGACATGTGACGTCACTCTGCGCGTGGGACATTGCTCTTCTCTTCCCACCTCTCAATCGAGGAATAGAAGTTAGCAGTCAACCAGGAACGGGACCGGGCAGTCTTCCACTCAATTTCTTAATCTATCGGCCTGCACTATCCCTCCTGTATGGTGGATATTATATTAAATTCTTCTTTCTTGGGTGATATGGGGGATCATTCCAAAAGTAAGTAAACATTCGTGTCCCTATTTTAATTTTGACCCAGGCACATTTAAGATTGATTTGATCGTTAACAATATTGGGCTATTATTGGAACATTTCACGATTTTTTTGTTTGTTGCATTGGTCAATTTCGATAACTGAAAAGGGTGATGTGAATACATCTTAGGTCTACGGCCAGTTATACCCGTATATAGCTACGGCCCTTCGTTCTGGAAATGACAAGGATAACAAAACAGGACACGACACGGTTGCATGCTGCAGAGTGGACACTGGACGAACATGCGGGGATTTAGCGAGTATATCTGGTGATTACATTGGTGTAGGTGGTGGTAGCATTAATATACTGTGCATTCGACAGAGAAGTCTGGAATCGCAATGTGTGTGGGCTGTGGGAGTCAGATCCACGACCAGTATATCCTGCGGGTCGCCCCGGACCTGGAGTGGCATGCTGCTTGTCTCAAGTGCTCGGAATGCAGTCAGTACCTGGATGAGACGTGCACTTGCTTCGTCCGAGATGGCAAAACATACTGCAAAAGAGATTATGTAAGGTAGGAGTTGACTAAATTTCCTCACTGACGTGATTTCAGAGCTTTGGAATTTCCAAAGGCCCCAATTGTGAAAGAAATTGTAGTTAGGCCTACTGAAGTGGACATGTATGAGAAATTGTTCAAACTGCTTGTTGACACTAAACAGTTTCCACATGAGAGAGAATAGCACAACCTAGTCAAAGTTTCTGGTTTATTTGGTAAAAATACAATCAAAAAAGGTCGACTTTTGTCGTAGGCTATTCGTCTCCTTCATCTGACTAAATTGCATGTTTTTGTTATGCATTATAAGATATTGAGACCAATGTTCCTATGTCCTTTTCAGATTATTTGGGATTAAATGTGCAAAATGTAACATTGGCTTCTGCAGCAGTGATCTGGTGATGAGAGCTCGTGACAACGTTTACCACATGGAGTGTTTTAGGTGCTCGGTGTGCAGCCGGCAGCTTGTGCCGGGGGATGAGTTCTCTCTGCGGGACGAGGAGCTGCTCTGTCGGGCTGATCACGGGTTACTTCTGGAACGGGCCTCAGCGGGAAGCCCCATTAGTCCGGGAAATATTCTCTCCAGGTCTTTTCATATTGCTGGTCAGTGAACGAATAATGGTGGTAATAATAATAACGAGAGTATAATATTAATATTAACGTTAATAACAACGAAAGGATATAGCATAATAATAATAATTGTAAAATAATATATTTTTTTATAATAAGTTATTATTATTATACGTGTCTGCAATATGTTCCTTTCACTGATCAAGTGTGCAGACTTTTAAGCCTATAGGTTTATTACATTACTTTCATTGGTAGACTAAACATTAATTAAAACATATTGGGTGTTGTTTGTATCTATTAAGTTGTTAAAGCTATTAGACTAAAGTGTATGTCAATTCGTTTATTTTGAAAACAATAAGGTAACATTTTGGCTGTGTAAAGGGGGTATGCAGCAATGGTCGATATATTTTTGTTAATTCAAATACTGAAAGTTTTGAGTTTGTAGGTGTGAAGTTAGAAAAATACAGAATAAAAGACGTCGATCGAAATATGATTATACAACAACAAATAAATTAATGTTAAATGGGAGGCATTTTAAATTGTATTTGTAATTCACAAAATGTTTTTGAGTTAGTATTTGAAGGGATATTCAAATATTGTATAGCCTGTTTAATTAAAGTTTACCAAATAATCTTATCAATTATCACGAAATGACATGATCGTCGTTATTATTATTTTTGGTTGAGTACATCTTCACTGAGGAATGTGGGTGTTTTATATGATTGTTTTTTTATTTTTCTTTGTGAGTTTCCTATGCTCCTGCCTTGATTGTGTAATTACTAGGGAGAAGTAGGCAGAATAAGTGTATCTATCATCAGTTATGATTGCTTTTCTAAATTTGGCTCAGTCAGTGGAAATTACATTTTCAAAGATATTTCCTTTTTAATATTTGTCCCACAGATCCTGTGTCAGTTCGACAGCCTCCTCATCGGAACCACGTCCACAAGCAGTCAGAGAAAACCACTCGGGTGCGAACAGTATTGAACGAGAAGCAGCTTCATACCCTTCGGACCTGTTACAATGCCAACCCAAGACCAGACGCTCTTATGAAAGAACAATTGGTAGAGATGACCGGTCTTAGCCCGAGGGTCATCAGAGTTTGGTTTCAGAACAAACGTTGTAAAGACAAGAAGAGAACTATATTCATGAAGCAACTTCAACAACAGCATCACATCGATAAAACTGTAAGTTCATTTAGACATTATAATGCAACATAAACTAAAAATACAGGTGTTATTTAATAGGGCGTGCCAAATAAAATGTAATGAATGCATATTTTTATTTAACTAGGCAGTTAAGAACACATTTTTACTTACAATGATGGCCTACGAACAGTGGGTTAACTGCCTTGTTCAGGGGCAGAACGTCAGCTTTTTACCTTGTCCGGGATTCGATGGCCCAATGCTCTAACCACTAGGCTACCTGCCGACCATATTGCACTTTGAATGTTGAGAAAACCAGATGGATGGTGGTGAGATGTTTGTTGTGATACATTTTAACTGTAGAATCTTCAGGGGCTGACGGGTACACCTATGGTGGCAGGCAGTCCAATTCGACACGACAACACGGTCCTAGGGAACCCAGTAGAGGTGCAGACTTACCAGCCCCCCTGGAAGGCCCTGAGCGAGTTCGCCTTGCAGAGTGACCTGGACCAGCCCGCTTTCCGGCAGTTGGTAGGCACACACACACAATCATTTTGCAATAAATGTGTGTTTATTCAAATATCATCCACTTGATCACTGAATGGCATATCTCGATTCAGATGAGAGAATGCGATTTTATTCAGTCAAATATTTCTAAATTAAATAAATGCTTTTCAGCATCAAATTCGAAGGCTGGTCGATTTACATGAATATTCATATTGGCCTAATATTTGCATTGGACTTCATCGAAACATAAGGGTCAATATCAATATGCAATAAGCAATATTGAGAGAAGAAAAACGCTAATTAAAACAACCGTTTCCATCGCAGGTGTCTTTTTCTGAATCGGGCTCCATGGGTAACTCCTCCGGTAGTGATGTGACCTCCTTGTCGTCGCAGTTGCCCGACACCCCGAACAGCATGGTACCAAGTCCGATGGACACGTGAGACCAGCCCAACAGTGACGCTTCGAACTCCAGCATGCTCCCGCGTGCTCTGCATGAGAATTGGCTAGTTAACAGCTTTGAGAGGAAAAGGATTTCATCTTATTTAAAGAACAATAACGCTGGATTTGTCTATGAGGATGCACCATTTGTTCACGGAGGGACTGGTCTGCATTGCTCAGGATCGGATGAATTTTAAGTTACCAGCCAGTGACAACCAAGGGCTATAACTAAAGCGGAGGCTGAGCCTCGGATCTTACCTACATGGTTGGACATAGCCTACGTGAGGATTATATCTACAAACATTCAACTTTATTATGAGTCGATAGCTTGTAATGATGAACATATCAGAACATTATCCATAGTGGCCAACAGTTGTATAGTTTCATCTATGTAAGTTTCCTATGTCGGGTTGCGACCATGACTCTGTAGATGTGCATGATTTCTAGAGATTATTTAAAATCAAGCCCTGTAAAATATTGTAATTAAGTGGATGGGATACAGATTGTGGAACCTTTCAAGAAAAAGTAAGTTATTGATATTTATTATGCGAAAATGTAGGCTATCGTATTAAACCCATATGGACGGTTTCATGTCTAATGAACTCTGCATGTGAAATCTCATAGATGCAGTAATTCAATCAAATATTAACTGAAATTTCAAATGGACAAAATAAATCACTATGTATTTATGAAACGGCTATTTCATGGTGGTTTTGCGTTGCCATAAGCCTATGGGCTTAATCTAAACTATGTAGCCAGGGTGAAAAACGTTTGAGATGTAATAGGCCTATAGAATGTCAAATTCATTTCGAACCATCCAAAATAAATCACTGTAATGTCAGTTAAGACCACAATCTTTCACAGAATCGCGTTAGTCATTAGAGAAAATCAAATTGATGGAAGGTATCATTTTAATGGCATATTCAAAAATCGTAACGCAACAGAATCAGTTGGTCAAATGCAAGCATTTCTACGTTGAGGCCTGTTTGTTAAATACAATTGAGGATAACATATTGTTTATTTAACTGTCCTCCACATATGGATTTGCGATGTGATCATTCCAGTTTCACTTGTAAAGTCACAAGTCTAGACAGAGGACAGGGCTCGGCGGCTCCTTATCTACGCTTGGCATCATCTGCAAACGATACATTGAATGGAACCACAACAAACCCACCTCTCTCTGTCGCTGGAGTCTGTGCTGAAGGGGACTCCCACCCTGCGAACGCATACTGGCATGTCTTGGGTTTATTTTCCTTCCAGGCAAAATCCTGGATAGCCTCTGGACATGGAGTGCAGGTCAAGATACTGACGACATACTAGACCTCAACAATCTGTTGTTGTGGATGAACTTTCTGATCAGAGGACGCAACAGCATTCTAACCTCTTAATCACGATCGGAGACATGATCAGTCTTTCAGCACAGTACATAGTAGTAGTCCTAGCTAGGTCTCTTTATGTGACTTCTGGCATCAAATCAAAAAGCCACTAGGCCTATCCTGCCATGCATAGTCTTTTATGTCAATAATTGTAGCTATGCAACAGCCTACTGACCAACAAATTCTGCCCTTGTACCCCACCTAATCTTTCCTCTGGAAATATTTCATAATCGTGGTTAAAATGCATTTTAGAAACAAAGCATAGATTTGAGATACAGGCCTAATCAAATTATTTCCCCCTTAAACATAATATATACACATTCATATTCACTTGATAAGTGTTTTGCATATAAGGAAGGCAATGTCTGGAATAAAAGTTTAGAACTTTCAAAGTCGCACAGAAAATAACAGCATCCATAGGCCTCAAATGTTGGAATTGCTTTATCCATTAGATAGGCTATGTAGTTAGTTTTATTGTTGCATATTTCTGTCATTTACACAACTCATTAATTCGTCCATAAAGCCATTTAAGAGGGGGGGTTGCAAGACAACTGGCAAATAAAGTGCGTAATGCCTTTTGGCACGTCAGATCATGGTTTTACAGTTATCTAATTTCCATTTGATCAGATAATTATATAGTATGAAAATCTGCAATTCACAATCAGCCATTTAGCTGTATCTGATAGACATTAGTCCAAACAACAGCCAGCATTCGTTAATCCACTGTTGCGCTCCAAGCTGCAGAAAGAAAATAGATGCTGTAATTTCCTCCTGCGTCATTTCAGGATTTCACCTAACCGATAACAAATGATAGGAATCTAATGGACGTAATCAGTTGTCATAATTCTGATGTATAAATAATTAGGCTACTCCACAGTTTGGGGTAGGGGTAGGGTACACTATTTCAGGGAAATAATAGACCTAGGCTACTTTTCAAGCGGTAGGCCCATTGTAGAGCTGCAGTATGCTGCATGTGAAATGCGTTTAAGAGTCTTATGCATTTACTATCCCTTAATATGAGAGGCCTCTTCAGTTGATATTAAAGTTGAAGAGACACTTGGCAAGAATTGTGAGAATATACCCAGCCCTGTATAGGTTTATGTACTGAAAATAATTATTCAATATTGCATTAATTTCTAGGAGTTATCTTTCAAAAAATATCCACTGGTATGTCTCCTTGCTGGGAGCTCTGAATTAACTGTTGGGATTGATTGAGCTGAAGGCAAGAGCAGAGGATTGACTGGGTCTGCAGAACTGAGTCTGGTATAGAGATGGACCAGCCATTTTCTTTTACCCCAGCTCCTCACACCACCTGGGATATTAATCACTATTACAAATGTTACAATGCTGTACAGGCAGAAAATTACACAGGCAGAGAGGCTACAGTCAGTAGTTCTCATTAATTGTCACTTGATCAGTAGACATAGGGGAAATCATTGAGACTTGAATGAGTGAGCCGCACAGTCTCTAGATAAAAATAACTGGAGGACAATGAATGATGCCTAATAATAAATAATTTATTAAATGGGATAAAAATGTAATTTACTAAATCAATTATATTTTGTAAGTTCTTCACAGCATAAAGGCAAGAACAAGGGAAACATTTGTACTTGAAATCAGGACAGCTCCTACTAGAGCAAATCTAAAATGTACAGAATAAACATATATAGACTATGCAACTTACATATTGAAGTACAAAACTGCCCAACGCCTGTAAAATAACTACAGGGAAAAAAACATTCTGATCAGGTCATTCACATCTTAACTGTATATGAAAATATTAAAAGGAATTAACAGGAAGTACACAGTATTATTGATGAACATGTTATGTAATCTAACCATTATGAGAGTGCTTTTGATGATCTCTGCTCTCTTCTGCTACGTTGTCATTCTATCCACAATAGAAACACAACACGAAAGCAAATTACTTGGTTGGACAAGGAACATAATTATTGTGCGTGACTCACGGTAAAATACACAAGATACTCACTTCCAACTCAAACTTTCGTGCAAATCGCCCATGGACATCGATGGATGACTTACACAAACATTTTAGTTATACATGTGCATCTCAAGTTAGGATTTATCCCTCGTCTTCTAGGATTTCAAGAGTTTTGGGAAGGCTAAGACTGCATTTTTTAAAGAATAAGCCCATATGCAGACTTCAAATCTAAATGGGAAAGTATGTAGTGTAGAATGGAGGGTTAAGTGTCGGTTTCTACTTTGTAGTGTTTTTTATGTATATGTGCGTGTTAGAGGTCGGCATGCAATTCTGGATTAGTCCTCCTGCTTTTTGAGGAAGAACTGCAGTGCTGATTCCCATTGGTCTCTGGGAAAGCGGTCGGACAGCTCACAGTAATCCAGTGGCTGAGAGACTCTGTCTGCATGGTGACAAACCATAGAACATTGTTTTTTGTCTGAGCAAGATGCCTCACGATTATACACTAATATTCAAGAATTACAATCGTCAATTGACCAAAACAATTTATGTAAATTCATATTTTTCAATTGAAAACACTGTCCTGTGACCTTTTTAAAAATAATTGGTGAATGCATTAATACATTTTAATGCAAAACTATCAAAACAAATTAAAAGTGAAAAATGGCATTGAAGAATACCTACCTCCTTGTTGCATTCTGTTGTCTGGATGGTTCTCACTTGAGGCACCGTCCTGGAGGAAATAAAAGAGGAATATGTCAGAGTGATCCACAGTATTAAGACAGGAGTAGGGGAGAGGCCAGACACCATTGCTCACCAGCTGTGAAGAAATGGAACATTTTATCCACCATATCTAAGCCAACCATAACTCATCATGCTTGAAGCTAACCAACCTAAATAGGTACGAACAGATAACTTTACCTTAAACAAACTTTTGCATACATTTTGCAACTTTCATGATGCCGGATTTGATCCTGACAACGGTGTGTTTTGAACATCCGAAATAACTCAGTGTGCTAAATGCTAAGAAGTTAACATTTAGAAACAATGCCAGGGAAACTAAACCAAAGCACGATTGCGGACATACTGTCCATAGACTGCTTATAGGTTAAGGAAACCAATATGTAATTTTGTAATTTGGGTGAACTATCCATTTAATACTATTAAAATAGCAAAAGTACTAGCAAAGCAAATTTTTGCTTCATCTCAGGTTAATTCTATAATAAATAATGACACAGGGAAGGAGGAATCTATAGATCTTCCCACTGTTTGGCTGAAATTACAATAGCCTGTCCCTCTATTGTGCGAGATAATCTTAATGTAAATAATGGTGGTAGCTAGGTGGTGAGAGGCGATGTTGTCAGAGAAGATGAAGGAGACAGCCTGTTTACTGGAGGCTAAACCACTGGCAGGTAAATCCACTGAGGAAGCCATGTAGATGCTAAATATCCACCAGGAGAAAAAAGGTCCAATGCAGCCGCTTTGATCTCAATATCAAATCATTTCTGGGTAACAATTAAGTACCTTACTTACTGTGATTGTTTTCAATTAAAATAGGATTAATAAGTAACTAAAAGAGCAATTTCTCATACAAGGATTTTGCTAGGACTGTCTGGGAGTAGTTTGGGAAAATGGAAAACTAGCTTTTAATGGCTGAGAGGTTTGTAAACTCTTTCTTATTGGTCTATTGACTAATTTACCACCTGGGGATGTCACCGGGCAGGCCAAAATTCCATCCCACCAAAACAGGCAGAAATTTCAGGCAGTCTTTTCAACCAGCCCTTGCACTAAAAGGGAATTACCATCATTTTCACAATTTCACAGTATTATTCCAACATCAGTGTGTAAATAAACACAGAGTATACCAAACATTAAGAACACCTTCCTACTATTGAGTTGACCTCCCCCCATCCTTTTCCATCAGAACAGCCTCAATTCGTCGGGGAATGGACTCTACAAGGTGTCGAAAGCATTCCACAGGGATGGCCCATGTTGACTCCAATGCTTGACATCAATAAGGGATCATAGCGTTCACCTGTTCAGTCAATGTCATGGAAAGAATAGGTGTTCTTAATGTATACAGTGCTTTTGGAAAGTGTTCAGACCCTTTGACTTTTCCACATTTAGTTACGTTACAGCCTTATTCTAAAATGGATGACATTGTTTCCCCCCCCCCCCAATCTACACACAATACCCCATTATGACAAAGCAAAAACAGGTTTTTAGAAATTGTTGCAAATGTATAAAAAATAAATAACTTAAACATCACATTGACATAAGTATTCAGAGTACTCAGTACATTGTTGAATCACCTTTGGCAACGATTACAGCCTCCAGTCTTCTTGGGTATGACTCTACAAGCTTGGCACACCTGTATTTGGGGATTTTCTCCAATTCTTCTCTGCAGATCCTCTCAAGTGCTATCAGGTTGAACGGGGAGCGTAACTGCAATGTTAGATCGGGTTCAAGTCTGGGCTCTGGTAGGGCCACTCAAGGACATTCATAAAACTTGTCCCGAAGCCACTTTTGCGTGGTCTTGGCTGTGTGCTTAGGGTTGTTATCCTGTTGGATTGTGAACCTTCACCCCCAGTCTAAGGTCCTGAGCGCTCTAGAGAAGGTTTTCGTCATGGATCTCTCTGTACTTTGCTCCATTAATTTTTCCCTCGATCCAGACTAGTCTCCTAGTTCCTGCCACTGAAAAACATCCCCACAGCATGATGCTTCCACCACCATGCTTCACTGTAGAGATGGTGCGAGGTTTCCTCCTGACGTGACACTTGGCATTCAGTTCAATCTTGGTTTCATCAGACCAGAGAATCTTGTTTCTCATGGTTTGAGTCCTTTAGGTGTCTTTTGGCTAATTCCAAGCGGTCTGTCATGTGCCTTTTACTGAGGAGTGGTTTCAGTAAGGCCACTACCATAAAGGCCGGACTAGTAGAGTGCTGCAGAGATGGTTGTCCTTCTGGAAGGTTCTGTCAGAGTGGCCATTGGGTTCTTGGTCACCTGCCTGACCAAGGCCCTTCTCCCCCGATTGCTCAGTTTGGACGGGCAGCCAGCTCTAGGAAGAGTCCAAACTTCTTCCATTTTAGAATGATGGAGGCTACTGTGTTCTTGGTGACCTTCAATGCTGGAGAAATGTTTTGGTACCCTTCCCCAGATCTGCGCCTGCAATCCTGTCTCGGAGCTCTACAGACAATTCCTTCAACCTCATGGTTTGGTTATTGCTGTGACATGCGGTGTTAACTGTGGGACCTTATATAGACAGGTGTGTGCCTTTCCAAACCATGTCCAATCAATTGAATGCACCATAGGTGGACTCCAATCAAGTTGTAGAAACATCTCAAGGATGATCAATGGAAACAGGATGCACCTGAGCTTAATGTCAAGTCTCATAGCAAAGGGTCTGAATACTTAAGTAAATAAGGTATTTCTGTTTTTTTTTTTAATACACTTGCAAAAAATTCTAAAAACCTCTATTTTATTTGTCATTATGTGGTATTGTGTGTAGATTGATGAGGATTTTATTTAATCTATTTTAGAATGAGGCTGTAATGTTACAAAACATGTAAAAAGTCAAGGGGTCTGACTAATTTCCGAATGCACTGTATACAATACAGAAACATATTTTTTTTTACTACACTGTGCCTTTAAACCAAAAAGACTGACTAAACCGGTGGCTCTATTATGTATTTGCTCTGTATACATTAAATGTGCTAGTTCTTCAGAAAATGAAAGCTTCGCCAAAACATCAGTGTGTGTGTTACCTGTATGAAGGTGGCCAGTAGCACACAGCTCATCTCCTGCTGCAGGATAACCTTGTTCTGGGGATTGTTGTAGCAGGCTGAGATGAGTGAAGGGAAGAGCACTTTGATGAGGCGCGGGTGGCTGAAGTACTGGAAGGGTAGCTGACACAGTTTCTGCAGCACGCTGGGCTGGCGGCCAGACTGCACTATCACCTGGAACACAAAGAGCAGGGCCAGTCAGCCAGTGCCGCCCGTAAATCACTGCCCTGCACCCCTCCCACCCATAAATCTGCCACTAAAACAACACACAAACACCCATTAGGAGGAGAACTGGAGGGCACAGCATCCCACCACACAATTACAGGCTATAAAACACAATGATGGGATGTTTTGCTCTTCCTTTGTACTGCAGGTAATTTCCGAGCTGTTGTGAAATGGGGGCAACAAGAAATAGTAATGTGAAATATCTTCTTGATGAGAAATATCTTGACTTCATTATCAAAATATATAGGCTTTTATGTATTACCTGGTAACAGTTATCTCCAACTGTGTGAGTGTCACTGAGATATTGAAGCCAACACCAGACCATATCCCTGTGGATGTGCACTGTGCAGCTTAGGTTAAGAGGGCATGCACTGCGTAGGATTGGGGGGGAAGGGTGAACAGACCTCCACTGTAGCCTTGCCACCACCACTAAGAAATGAGCAATACCATTAATGGAGTTCTCACCCGGCTGACATCCTGCTCCCCTTTACCAGCGGCCAATCAATCACACAATTACATCCGGCCCACCAATATTAAAACCAAATCACGTCCAGCCTAGTTTGATTAGAGCGGGAACTGGTCCAAAGGAAGGGGTCCTGGCCTAATGCTCAGGGCATCTCCCCAGAGCCTGGGAAGGCCATCAGCACTTCTCTAAAAACTGGAGGGGGGGGGGTGTCACCACAGTAAATCCTGTCTGGAAAAACACCCCACTGCTTTACAGGTACAGAGACCCAGGCTGGGGCTCAGCTGAAATAGGAACCAGACGGGCAGGGTGAGGTCCCCTGGCCACAGTGACATAAATTCAGAGGATTTACAAGATTTGGAGAATACACTTAACAATACTCTTCCAATGCATTCTCTCTTTGATAATGCACTTTAAGGTTTAAGGGTAGGATAAACAAAGCGATAATTCACTGCTTTTATAATTTCAAGGTGAAGCTCCTCAAAGCTCTGTTCTACAGCAGTGTTCAAAGGGCCACAGGCGATGCCTCTTCCTATTAATGTCTGTAAAGATTCTTTACTGACCAGCTAAAACAAAATAGGCTTTTTAGGGGAGTTTAGTCTCCACTGGCACGCAACTAAAGCAAATTCTCAATGAGGTTAACAAAGATGAACTCACAAACATGCAGGTTCACTAGGAGGATACCGAAATACCCTGTATTTTCACTGTCATGTAATGCAAGAATAATCTAACGTTAACTCCACTGTACAGAAGGAAAAAAGGGGAAGATCTCTATTTTGAAAACAATCAGCTGCTTATTTTCATTTTAGAAGCTAGCTGCAGGACTTCGCAAGATCCTAGATCACCGAATCAATCTTTACCGTTGCAACACTGCCGGAGGAGGAACGGCCAGAGAAGGTGGTCATACATTTGATTATGAGATCCCAGGTAAAGGAATCTTTCATCAGAATATTGAAAAACACACTTCAGAAACACTGCAGACTAACAATTTGTTGTTGCAGGGCCTGCTTTTGGACATCATAATCCTGAACTTTCATAGGTCTCAGAGATTCAGAAGTCAGCGTCTGTGTTGGGGCCGATGCACTAAGGACTCAACCTACAAACCATACAGCAATCTCATAATCCTCCACTATGCAGTGTTCCATCCTCAGCTGCCTAAATAAATTGCCCACCCTCAAGTGCCCTCTGCAGGGAGGCATACAGTGCCTTCAGAAAGTATTCATACCCCTTGACTTATTCCACATTATGTTGTATTATAGCCTGAAATCAAAATAGATTACATGTTTTTTTCCCCCTCACCCATCTACAAACAATAGCCCATAATGACAAAGTGAAAACTTTGTTTTAGGATTTACATTTATTGAAAATAAAATACGGAAATATCTCAGTCACACAAGTAATCACACCCCTTAGTCAATACATAGAATCACCTTTGGCAGTGATTACAGCTGTGTATTTCTGGGTAAGTCTCTAAAGCGCTTTGCACACCTGGATTGTACAATATTTGCACATTATTCTTTAAATTCTTCAAGCTCTGTCAAATTGGTTGATAATTGCTAGACATCCATTTTGAAGTCTTGCCATAGATCTTCAAGCTGATGTAAGTCAAAACTGTAACTAGGCCACTCATGAACATTCAATGTTGTCTTGGTAAGCAACTCCAGTGTATATTTGGCCTTGTATTTAAGGTTATTGTCCTGCTGAAAGGTGAATTTGTCTCTAAGTGTCTGTTGGAAAGTTGGACTGAACCAGGTTTTCCTCAAGGATTTTGCCTGTGCTTAGCTCTATTCTGTTAATTTTTATCCTAAAAAACTCCATAGTCCTTACCGATGACAAGCATACCCATAACATGATGCAGCCATTACCATGCCTGAAAATATGACGATTGGTACTCAGTGATGTGTTCCATTTACCCCAAGCATAACGCTTTGTATTCAGGACATAAAGTATATTAATTTGCCAAATTTTTTGCAGTTTCACTTCAGTGCCTTATTGCAAACAGGATGTTTTGGCATATTTTTATTCTGTACAGGCTTCCCTCTTAATTAATACAGTTGCCATGCTCAAAGGGATATTCAATGTTTGTTTCTAGATTTTTTTTTACGCATCTACCAAAAAGGTGCCCATCTTTGCGAGGCATTGGAAAACCTCTCTGGTCTTTGTGGTTGAATGTGTTTGAATTTTACTGCGAGACCTTAAATATACTTGTAGTTGTGGGGTACAGAGATGAGGTAGTCATTCAAAAATCATGTTAAACACTATTATTGAGTTAATTCACATTATTAGGTGACTTGTTAAGCACATTTTTCCTCCTGAATTTATTTAGGCTTGCCATAACAAAGGGGATGAATACTAACAACCTTTAATTAATTTGTAAAATTGTCTAAAAACATAATTCCACGTTGACATTATGGGATATTGTGTGTAGCCCAGTGACACAATCTCAATTGAATCAATTTAAAATTCAGTCTAACAACAAAATGTGGAAAAAGTCAAGGGGTGTGAATACTTTGAAGGCACTGTAAAACAAGGCCAGCTGGCAGCCAAAGGTTACCTAGTCCTACAGAAACCAAGTCTACAGGCAACTTTTCAGGACTCTGTAGGCATCACCCCAGGTGAAGAGCAATGACAGTGCCCCACACGGTGTTCCTGTCCACTGGAAGTATCTATTCAAACCCTGACATCATAAAAAGGTCCAGCAAGCGTCTGTCTGAAGCCATGAATCAAGCCGCAGTTTAACACAGACCCGTAAAGCTCAAGTGCCTGGTGGTTCTGGTCTGTCTTAACTACAGAGATCTGCCTTTTCAAACAGGCATGCTCTTTTATGACTCGCCATTACATAACCACTTTGCTGTCCACAGACAACAGAGAGTGTGTAAAGTTAATGTTCCGAAACGCAAACAAAACCTTGGGAAAGCCCAAGTTGAAGCGGAAACCAGGCGGTATGGACTATCCAAATAAAGTGTTACCAAAAATAAAACTCTCATGCAATAACCAAGGTTAGCTAGCTAGCTAGATTTGACAACTTCTAAGAGTCAGAGTGAACCTGTACTGTAATTCCAGCACATTAAACATTTTAAATGTGAGATTCCTCCACACATAGGAAGACTACCGTGGATGAATGGACAGTGGAGTAGTCTCTGTTCCGCATGCTGTCTAGACAGACCCAGACACCTCAGCTAGAAGAACCATGCCAGCCTTCAAAACAGGGCAACAAACCTGAAGCTCTTGCCCACAACACAAGTCAGACCCTCTGCCAAGCCTCCCTCTACACACTGGAGTTACCCTAGTGAAGGAACGGCCCTACTGATAAGAGAGAGGGGCAGATGATATTAGAGGACACAGAGTTTTTTCAGGAAGACAAGCTACTGCTGAATGTGCCTCTTAACAACTAGCTACCACCTGATTGAGATGATGTAAATTGTCAACTGACAATCAGATGTCGACATGGACATTGACTTAAGATATCCCCTGGACAAGAAGAGAAGATCCCACCATGGCTTTTAAGAGACAGACCAAGGGTATTCATCTCCTATAAACCACATGTGACACGGTGTTTGCCAAATAACGTGTAATTATTCTAGATCTATCTGCCTAATAACCATGTCAACTTACAGCAGATGATGCCGTTCTGAAACTGCCAAGAGCCACAATCAAAATGAGTCATTCTGCAAATACAACTTCTTAAAAAAGATATGGAAGGTTTATGGGGAAAATGTCCCCTTAACTACACTGAAGTTAGTTGGACCTGGGCCCTCCCAATATGGAGTGTGTAAATCATCTACAGAGCTAACAATCACCCTTACCTGCCAGTCACCAGTCTGAGTTGGTGTGTGTTTACTGTGGTGTATAGTAGGAGACATAGGGTGCATTCCCCAGCACTGGGTTGGCTCCCCAGGAAGGCGTGAAGGTTTAGGGTTATGTTGGCAGTAATGGGGAGTTGATCAGGGATTACAGGTGCAAAGCTGTGAGCTGGAGTCTGAGGCAGAGGAAACACCTTCGTACAGAATGGGAAGGACAGGGGCTGGTCTGGCTGCAGATAACACTGATGTGTGGGATGTCAGTCTGGGAAGGGGCCTACTGCAGTTCACAAGCAGATAGTTTTCTATTTTACAGTAGACTTCTTAGTGAACTGAAATATTGTATCCGAGTAGTAAATGCATTGCAAGTGTCGGGATGAATTAATGTCAATTTAAGTCAATTTGGGAAATTGCATTAAGCTCCTGAAAACTTTCCATAGTCTGGAACTGGTCATGAAATGGAAAGCAAGCAAAGCCAGGGGTCTGGGTTAACGTGTCAACATCGCTAGCATTTACTGTTCCTACATTTTAAAGAACCTAGAGATCATCACCATGAATGACTCACAAATGGATCACTGGAAGGTTGGGAAGAAAAAGTCACGGGAGCTTACCGGTACTTATCCCCTCATGAGACAAGGAACATGGCAGTGACAAAACGAGTTTCATTTAGCCCCTTTTTAGTGTGACTGTCTCTATGGGTTCTCCCAAAAGACAATGAAAACATATGGCCACATGGCCCTGTGAGCCGAAACACTTAAGCACACACAAGGTTACATATGTCACTCTCCCAACGGATTTCTATGTGACAGGCTGAGTTATTCATACCCTCAGAGCAGGGAGAATATATATCTACAAAGACCGTCTTCAAAGTTCTACGTTTTATGAGCAGCAACACATATAAACAAAGGCTGGTGTGCCTGCCTGCCGACAGTGAAGCAGCAGTCTGTGTGACCGCACGGGCGGGCCTGCTTTTGTGCTCTGCCAATGCTTACATTAGTCTGAGAAAAGCTAAAGCTACTCCAAATATTCCCCTCTTCTCCATCCATCCTGCTCTTTTCAGGGCCCAGATCAAATGGACAAATTCCAGGAACCGTGCCACTGGCCAGGATCAGTCCACGAAGGTTGCTCTTCACATTTCCTCACATTTTCTCAAAGGGTTCTCACACCTATCAAATAAACAATAAAAAGGAACAAGTCCTAAACACTGATTTCACTCTCTGGGATGACATTGGAGTAGATAGACAAAGGCTACATATAACATTTACTAAATTGTCAGCAGCTTGTGCCCTGATTGGAAGTCGCAGGTTGAAGACTTTGCATTAGGGCATTTCAAATTAGCAAAGTGCGCTGGTCATAAATGAATATGCAAAGGTCTGCTACTCCCAGGCAGACTGTTAGGTTAACTTTGCTGGGCAAGTACAAAGCCCAATCATCTGTCACCCCCCTAATTCAATCATCGGTCCTCATTCAATTATCCAATATAATATGCAAATCAGGCCAACAAATGCTAATTACGTACATCTAAATAATTAAATTGGATAGGAGAAGCAGAGGAGAGCTGAACTGCCATAAAATGGAGACAGATTCTTTAATTAGGACTAAAACATCATGGATATTAGAAACTGAAATCCGCCTATAAATTGCTGCGTGGTTGACCGCGCCTGTGAGGACATTAAAAAGGCAGAGGTTTGAGGTAAAGCTCGATGGCTGGCACTGAGGGTCAGGCTTCACTTAACTAAAGCCTGGCCAACT
This sequence comes from Oncorhynchus mykiss, assembly GCF_013265735.2. Classification (NCBI taxonomy): domain Eukaryota; kingdom Metazoa; phylum Chordata; class Actinopteri; order Salmoniformes; family Salmonidae; genus Oncorhynchus; species Oncorhynchus mykiss. The sequence goes on from NC_048565.1 coordinate 31,471,731, forward strand.
GTAGCACTTGTAAGCTGCTCAGGGGCTCAGTAGACAGACCATGCATGACAGCCAATTACACAGCAGCCAAGTCTGCTCCATCACATCCTGCTCACAGCCACATAGGCCCAGTAGCCTTAACACTAGGCCTGGGCCAACACAGCAAAGCACACAACACTAGAGAGAACTGGCAGCTCCACTGGGACAGAACAATGGACCATGCTACTGAGGGACAATAGAGCACCCACAGCCCAACAGCACAGAGGTGGCAACATATGAATATTTAAAGAGGTGGCTCTTGTTGCTTTTGTATGAACCACAAAAAACTACACCCTCTCTTCATCTAATGATACGTTTTCAGAAGCATATAAAGGAAACAGAAGTATCATTATATGGACAGACTGTTGCAACAGGGCCACAATGCCAAACCAGATACCATTCATCTCATATTTCTGAAACAGAACAGATACAGTGGGAACTGAAATGATTGACACCCTTGATAAAGATGAGGAAAAAATGACTGTATAATATAATCATTCAAATACTGTCTTGGGGGTATGTCTAAAATGAGACAATACATTATTTACCATTCATTTCTATTGGGCACAAAATAATCTGAAATACAACCAAAACGAACTACAAATGCATCCAACAAGTTTGTAGTCACAAGCTTGATGTTGTCATTGCATGCTAGGAATATGGGACCTAATACTACACTTTTGACTACTTTATATAGAATAATCTTTAGGGGTGTCAAAAAAGGCATGAAACAACAACATTGACTTTATTACATATTTGAGTATGTGTGTGTGTGTGTGTGTGTGTTAGACCTTTACCTGGTTGTCAGGGTGGTTGACGGTGAAGTAGCCCACACAGATGATGACTTCCTGCAGCAGCTCTTCAGAGGAGTGCTGAGAGCAGTACCACAGCAGGGAGCTCACTATGTGACGGAAAGCAAGGGACAGGCCCTCGGCACCTAGAACAGTCTGAGACAGCACAGAAAAAACATCAGCATTCAAACACCACAAAAACCACAAACACAAAGCAGACACAATCTAGCTGGAGGCAGTCACTAAATCTAAGTGGATAGCGAACAACAACCGTCCTAAAGAGTAGAAAATCAACACGATGATGGTAATATAAGTGAGGCTGGATTTGCTAATTAAAAGAGAGGAGAGGGATTTGTGTGCTTTAGCGGGTAGAGATTCAGACTGGATGATGCAGTGTACAGGGACTCCTGCTAGGGGGTCTCTCCCCAGCACCAACACCAGAGGGTCCTACCAGAGGGACCCCAATCCCCAGAAAATGAGATGCTATCAGAGGTCCACAGACAGTATTTATTAAACATGTCAGCATGACTGAGCACCACAGGGTAAGCAGAGAAAAAACACACTGGAATCAGGTTGGGGTGTATGTATGAGGTTTTGGGACTGATGGAGGGGAGGAGGTAAACAGTCTCCTAAATTGTACCTACCTGAGAGGCCCACTCCTGTTAGCAGACCTGAGCCTTACTGCTGTCTACACTCTCAATATAACACCCTGCAATACTGGAGACATAGAACTCTATTTCTCCCCAAATAATAATTAACCATACCACATCAGTCTTAGGACAGCGAGACAAACTGAACCCTATATTTTGTTAGTGAATGAATGCAAAGGCTGAATATACTGTCTGTTTTGATGGGCACCAAAAGGTTGGTGATGAAATACTAAAATATTTTATTAATTTACTTGAAAATAGAAATAAAATTTTTGCTAAATAACTCATCACCAGCAGTGTCCTTTTCAGCTTGAAATCCCCTCTAACCACATTATTTGGTAGTTGATTCTGGGGCCTAGCAAAATGTCCAATGAGAAGAGAGAGCAGCTCAGCATCTACTGTAGTGCTTATTAGTCGGCACTAGTGTGGGGTAATGTGAACCACAAGGTGATTACAACACAGGCCACAAAAAAACATTATTTAAAATGTTCATAAAAACGTTGGCACTGAAAAGCTTTGAGTTCCAGCTGTTATGAATAGCCTGAGCATGGCGGAGCCGAGGGAGAGCAGCCTCTGTGTTAATTACCCACAGGTATTAAAATAATTAATAACTCTCCCACTTCCTCCCTTACGCAGTTCTGTTTATGCGCTGCCTGAGCACAGTGAAGCTGTCATTCTCTCTTGATCAGAGCTGGTAATGTATGGCTCGGGCTACAGCACTAATCACTCAGGTCCATCCGCATTTCTGACCCACAGTGCTCCATTTAACCTCAGCAACTGACCCTCGGTCAGGGGACACTCATGTTTATGTCCGAGAGGTCAGGTTTATCCTGAGGATAAATACTCCAGTCCAATGGCACCAGCTCCAAGACCTGGCCTCTGCTGCCTGTCGATCAGTTACACATGGCCTTGTTGCTGCCAGGAAGAGGAAAGAGGGATATTTGTGTTGCCTGATGCTTGTGCACAGGGATATCAAATCAAATTGTATTTGCCACACACGCCGAATACAACAGACCTTACCGTGAAATGCTTAACCAACACTGCAGTTCAAGAAATCGAGTTAAGGAAAGATTTACTAAATCATAATGCATAGATAAACAGCGTGTAGGGGGGAGGGTGCAAATAATCCAGCTGGCCATTTGATTAATTGTTCAGCAGTCTTATGGCTTGGAAATAGAAGGTGTTAAGGAGCCTTTTGGTCCTAGACATGGCGCTCCGGTGCTGCTTGCGGTAGCAGAGAAAACAGTCTATGACTTGGGTGACTGGAGTCTTTGACAATTTTTTGGACCTTCCTCTGACACCGCCTAGTATATAGGTCCTGGATGTCAGGAAGCTTGGCCCCAGTGATGTACTGAGCCATACGCACTACCCTCCGTAGCGCCTTACGGTCAGATGACGAGCAGTTGCCATACCAGGCGGTGATGCAACCAGTCAGGATGCTTTGATGGTGCAGCTGTAGAATTTTGAGGATCTGGGGACCCATGCCAAATCTTTTCAGTCTCCTGAGGGGGAAAAGGTGTCTTGGTATGTTTGGATCATGACATTTTGTTGGTGATGTGGAAACTCTCGACCGGCTCCACTACAGCCCTTTCAATTTTAAATGGGGGCCTGGTTGGCCCTCCTTTTCCTATAGTCCACGATCAGCTCCGTTGTCTTGCTCACATTGAGGGAGAGGTTGTTGTCCTGGCACCACACTGCCAGGTCTCTGACCTCCTCCCTATAGGCGGTCTCGTCGTTATCGGTGACACGATTGTGTCATCAACAAACTTAATGATGGTGTTGGAGTCGTGCTTGGCCATGCAGTCGTGGGTGAACAGGGAGTACAGGAGGGGACTAAGCACGCAACCCTGAGGGACCCCAGTGTTGAGGATCAGCATGGCAGATGTGTTGTTGCCTACCCTTACCACCTGGGGTTGGCCTGTCAGGAAGTCCAGGATCCAGTTGCAGAGCTAGGTGTTTAGACCCTTAGTTTAGTGATGAGCTTTGTGGGCACTATGGTGTTGAACGCTGAGCTGTAGTCAATGAACAGCATTCTCACATACTGAGGTGTTCCTTTTGTCCAGGTGGGAAAGGGCAGTGTGGAGTGTGATTGAGTTTGCGTCATCTGTGGATCTGTTAGAGTCATATGCGAATTTGAGTGGGACTAGGGTTTCCGGCATGATGGTGTTGATGTGAGGAATGACCAGCCTTTCAAAGCACTTCATGGCTACTGACGTGAGTGCTACGGGGCGGTAATCATTTAGGAAGGTTACCTTTGTTTTCTTGGGCACAGGGACTATGGTATTCTGTTCAAAACATGTAGATATTACAGACTCGGTCAGGGAGAGGTTGAAAATGTCAGTGAAGACACTTGCTAGTTGGTCCGTGCATGCTTTGAGTACACGTCCTGGTAAACTGTCGAGCCCCGCAGCTTTGTGAATGTTGACATGTTTAAAGGTCTTGCTCACATAGGCTACGGCGAGCATGATCACACAGTCGTCCGGAATAGCTGGTGATCTCATGCATGCTTCAGTATTGCCTTGCTTCAAAGCGAGCATAAAAGGCATTTTGCTCGTCTGGTAGGCTTGCGTCACTGGGCAGCTCTCGGCTGGGATTCCCTTTGTAGTCTGTAATAGTTTTCAAGCCCTGCCACATCCGATGAGCATCAGAGCCGGTGTTGTAGGATTCAATCTTAGTATTGTATTGATGCTTTGCCTGTTTGATGGTTCTGGATTTCTTATAAGCATCCGGATTAGTCCCGCTCCTTGAAAGCGGCAGCTTCCTGCTTTGTTTTTTGCTTGTAAGCAGGAATCAAGAGGATAGAATTATGGTCAGATTTGCCAAATGGAGGGTGAGGGAGAACTTGAATGCATTTCTGTGTGTAGAGTAAAGGTGGTCTAGAGTTTTTTTTCCTCTGGTTGAGGAACGGATTTAACGGATTTAAGTTTGCCTGCATTAAAGTCCCCGGCCACTAGGAGTGCCGCTTCTGGATTAGTATTTTCTTGTTTGCTTATGGTCTTATACAGCTCGTTGAGTGTGGTCTTAGTGCCAGCATCAGATTGTGGTGGTAAATAGATGGCTACGAATAAAATAGATGAGAACTCTCTTGGTAGATGGTGTGGTCTACAGCTTATCATGACTTCTATAATATTAGCGCACCAGCAGTTATTGACAAATAGACACACCCCAGCCCCTCGTCTTACCAGACATAGCTGCTCTGTCTTGCCGATGCACAGAGAAGCCAGCCAGCTCTATATTATGAGGGTGCTAGTCAATAAAACTGTGAGAGAGGACATTGGTGACAAGGCCTTTTCATGGCACCCCCTATTTGGAATGTCTGTCTGTGGAATGTGTCCAGCATAATACACCTACGTAACCAGCAAGACCAGTATATACTGTATGGTATGTGATGTGCCGGTATTGAAAAACCTGCCCCGCAGGCAGCATAACCCTTGGAATTAGAGTCACTGTAATTAACACCACCTACTGGACCTGCAGGATGAGGGATTCAAGTGTGAGAATGTGTGCGTGTCTCTCTCTGTGTGTGTCCTGTACCTCAGTATGAAGTGGTGTGTGTGTGTTACCTGGAAGGCAGACAGGTCGAGCAGGGCGAAGCTGTTGAGGAAGCGGAGGCCCGTTAGGGCCACCTGGATGACCCCTGGGGCATAGGGCTCCTGTGGGCCCTGGGCAGCCGGCTCAGGCAGGGCGGAGCTGTGGAGCAGGATGCAGTACAGAGTGTGTACCACACCCACCAGGTCTGTGGACTGCAGCAGGGCCGTCAGCCCTGTGGGGTCTGTACGCTTGTTGTCAAATATACTGGGAGAGCTGCAAAGGACACAGGCAATATAAATAAACATGTGACATGATCATTTAATTTCTGCTCAATGAACATAGTGACAGTGAAATGTTATATAGGGAAATTAATGGGATCTGACCACATTAGAAGTTCTCCAAACGTATTATTTATTATTATTGATTAAAATGCTTCACTTCATTCTAAATCAAGTAAAAGTTCAATTCACAACATAGCTTTTGTCTGCCCTCACCACAGTGACCAGAGACTCAGGATGTAAGAGTGAAGGCAGTCTGGTCCCTGTGGCTTCTAGATTTACTCGCTAGACCAGGGTTACCCCTTCAAATATAAATAATAGGGCCTGCCCCATTTACACTGGATGCCTATCGGGTTAAGTGGAGTAACTGGTTACACTGAGTGAGAGGGAAGTGCAGTCTGGGGGCTGTGTGTGAGAAGGTGTCTACGCTCAGCTGTGCACTGAAGATTATTTAGGCCTAATCAAGGATGATCGCAGTTAAAAGCTTGGTCATTATCACTACAACCACAGACTGAGAAATTCCTTAATGGTACAGCAGTGACACAGAAATGTGACTGTTATTTTAAACCAGTTCAGAATGTGAGTTTGAGCCTCCAAGCTGGGCAGAATGAACACAGGAATGTGGAAGTAGCTCTGACAGCTCATGGCAGTGGCTCATCCATGCCCTTGGCTGCAGAAAGCTTCCTGGCAAGGTGCTGTGTACTCAGGCACATTTAATTAAGGTCCACCTTACATGATTGAAAGCAGCATGTTAGTGTGTCTTAGCAAGGAGGCAGATTAAAAGGGATTGGTAACATCATCCTCTCAGCACACATCACAGGTGAGAACAGAACGGGAGTATAACACTGATGGGATGGAAGGAGAGATCGCTCTGAGTTCCTCAGCTGCCCTCTTCATAAAACTGGAGGCCAGTCAATGTAAACTTCTATAGCCAGACTAACACCTGGCGCATAAGAGGAGTTTACCCTGATTAGTCCATGCTTTATAGATGGGAAAAGTATTCTGTTTAGCTGAGACTAAATACTGTACAAAATTTACATCGAAGTCAATGGCATCAGGGAAAACATGTCAAATGGCTGCCATTGTTTTACAATTAGGATTCCTGCAAACCCACGAGTTCCATAAGCTTGTGCTGACAGGGAATTTAAGAATACCCCTGCTACACAGGATGTGATTTGCAGGCAGAGAATAAAGGCTGTTTGACCTCTGGATGGAACCCACTGTATGTTGGCCAACAGCTCTGTGTGGAAATTCCTAGCTCTGCAAGTACATGGTCTCTAATGCCAGTTAAACCCCTCGACACAGCAACTGGCATGGCAAAAAATATTCCAGGACCATGGTATACATTCTCTCCAGTATAATCTCCTGAACACACAGAGGACAGGGTAAGAATGGAGATAGTTGGCTGGATTAGCAGGGTGTTGATTATTACGCAACACTGCTCGGTGCGCTCATTAAAGTGGCGAGGTTATGGCGCTGTGTTTTCTCACAGATATTCAGTGACACAGTCACAGCAGTGCTCCCTGTGTTGGTGTGAAGCAGCTGGGCACTGTTACAGCACACAGCAGCTGGAGAGGAGAGGTACACAAGCAGTACAGTGTGGGCACAGGAACGATACAGTCACAACATCTACATTATGTGATAAAGACACGGATGGGTTGTTCAGCAACAAAACCGATGCGTGTGCAACGTTTGGGCAAAACAACTGTCAACGCCAAAGGATTATTGAGATGGGAACTGTATTGTCTCCAAATGTTTATTGAAAACATAAATAAATGTACACAATAAGCACTTGTCTCTCAAATACATTGTTACAGTTGTTGGCTAGCTAGCTAGCGAATTTAAGCCATATTAGCATAGACGTGTCATCAGTCGAAACACTTCAAAACAAGACATGGTGTAAGAACAAGATGAAACGAGCCACTTAATATTCCCCACATGGCAGCTTTTTGTCATTGTTTCTAGCCATTTGACCGTTCAGAATCATAACACACACAGCCCCAACGATGCAAACACCTTTTCGTGACTTTGTCAGGCAACCCGTCTAGAATGCAAGGTTTTGGCAACAGACCAGCAAAATTTAGAGTTAAAATACCTCTGTTCTAATTCAAACAATGACACAACAGAAACTAAAGGGATAAAATGTGCCCATATGACCACTGATGATATTTAACTATGAGGGCAGCATTCCTGTACTAAGGGTCATGCTATCTTTGTCGGTATTGTGTCTCAGTCTGTATGCTTAGCCTCTGTCAGCGGCGCCATTGAGCCTCTCTCGGGGCAGGTCACAGTAACACGTGGGTGGGCTTCCCCTGGCGTGCTGGAGGCAAGGGTTTATGGTGAGTGACAGAGCACGGGGGTCAAGTAGATGCCTATCTCGATCAACAGTAACGATGGCCTTGCCAGCGCTCAGACTAAAGGAAACCACAGAGTGTGATTGAAAAGGAGGCAGTGTCTTTGTTTGAGCTCCAACAACAAGTCTTTATGGGATGGCCGGGCGGACTTAAAAGATCCAACGGTGAGTCACTCCTGTCATTAGTCTTGTGAACAGCCGTGCATGATCACAGGGATGTCTGGAGAGGAGGGTCATAAAGGAAGGAGACTGCTGCCACTCACCGGCCGGTCACAGCGAAGCACAGCTTACACATGGCGTGCAGCAGAGCGGTGGCCTGCTGGAGGAAGGCAGACATCTTGGGGCTCTCGTCCACTGGGCCCTGGACAGACAGGAAGCAGCTGTACAGCTTATCAATCAGACCCATGTTTACCACATAGCTGAGGGAGGGACACAAACACAAAAGGAGGATAAGAGTGAATCCACATGAACAAAACTACAAACGACAAAACTTTCACAATGAATGAAGTTTGTCCCGGTGAAATATGTTTTATCCTAACAAAGGCCCTCACTGATAGGAACTCACCGACAGCACAGTTGAAATGTTATCTCGCCCTCTGTACTCCCTGTTATTACTGTGATATTTGTCTTGCCAATGGCAGGTCTCATGACCATGTTCCCTCTGCTCTCTCAGCCACATATCACTGGTAACAGCATCATTAGAGGGTGGCTGTGCCCCCGTGCCAGCCCAGAGACAGGCCTGACTGTCCGCTGACCTGTGGATGCCTCACGGCTAAGGTATGCCTCTCCCACCACTGCTCAGCCCCCTTTAGCCCATAGGGACAGACAAGGAGGCTCAGCTGTCAATCACAAGACCTCCCAGATGTACCAGACAGCTCAGTCAGGAATCAGGAAGCCAGCCACTGTTCTACGCTACAGGCATCCATCTATTCCTTTCCCTCTCCGTCTCCGCTTAGCTTACTCCCTTAACTTGCTAGCATACCTTTTTCTGTTGGGACTGTCAGTCAAAATGGCAGCCTTCTCCAGTCAGGTAATTTAAAAAAAATGTGAAACCTCCACAAAAGGTCATCTGACACTTGAACCACGGCAACTTGCTATGACTATCCTCTTCCACAGCTTCACCTAAGCTGAAAGGAGCTGGACCATAGTCTGTTTGAAAAGCAGTTTAGTGTTTCCCCTGTGTTTCACAATTGATGCGCTACACACATCTGTACATTTCTGACACTTGTAGGAGATAAGTATAGTACAAAGCCTGGTGAGTGATTGGTAATAAGAAATGAAGACGTAGAAGTGGAATGCTGATGTTCTCTTTCTGTGTGATCTACAGTTCACCATAATGAGAAAAAGTGTTGCAAAAGCTACCATATTTTTTTATCTTATTTCCTCCCTACCATTATATACATTATTTGAGGCAGTTGAGGTAAATCGTCCATTGCTTTGCAGGGATTACTAGACACCATTTGTCCTCAAGATCTCCCCTGTCTCCTGGGTTACGACTGGGACATAGTATGAGAGTTGGGCCTGTGCAGATGCTCTTGTCTAATTAATCATTGGCTGTGGGAGGGGATGGTTGGAAGACTCCACTCTTCCTGAAGGCTCGGGCCTGCCTTTCCTCACCGCCCCACGGTGCCAGGAGAGACAGCCCATAGCCCTTGCTACTCAAAAGCCAAGTTCAAGGGGATGTTGCAAACTTCCAGGAGTGTTCTTTGTTTATGTTGCCCTAAGTAAAAAAATGACTTATTACTTCGCTGAAGATTTTGATCCAGAATGTGTGAAAAAGTACTATTTGGACACATGCCAGAGGATGACCTCTCTCACCCTCACTCAAAGCCCCTGAGCAAGGAGGAAACAAATACAAACACTGGGACCTATTCCAAGGGCGCTGACATTTTGTAGGCTATTTCTGACAGCAACTAAGTTATAATATCAGTGGTTCCCCCATCAACCCTGTCAGTAAGAGAGTGGAGGGGGGACATAGGAGGTGGTGGGAGAGAGGTACAGTGAAAGGGAGGAGGGCCCCAATAGAGCGGTGTGTGGTTTGAGAGAGAGGAAGAGGAAGAGCTTACCTGATGAGGTCCTGGGCGCGGGTGTTGAAGGGCTCTATAGGGGAGGTCTTGGTGTCTGGTGACATGATGCGAGGGGCGTCCCCGCGGCCACAGTCAGGGACATAGGGACGGAGAAGGCTCAGGACAGTGGCGCTGGTCTGCAGCAGGCCGGTGGTCAGTCCCTCAAACACCTGCTTGTTCACACTGCGACCAAATATGGTCTTGTCTTCATCTGGGACGAACAGCTGAAGGAGGAAAAGACTGGTCAGTCAAGAGCTCTAAACCTCCACCATGTCACAGACCAGTCTGTACCAGTAGCTCAATACCTGCATTCTCAAACAAGCTTGTATAACATACTGTACAGTGCATTCAGAAAGTATTCAGACCCCTTGACTTTTTTCCACATTGTTACGTTACAGCGGATCCTAAAATTGATTAAATTGTTTTTTTCCCCTCATCAATCTACACACAATACCCCATAATGACAAAGCAAAAACAGGTTTTTAGATATGTTTGCATATTTATTCAAAATAAAAAAATGACCCCTTAAGGGTGATGAAGTTTGAGAGTGAATTAAACATGTTCAATTTATTTAATGAGCTTATTCTCTCACTGCCCAGAATTTAAGACAAGGGTTTAGCTATCTTGGACTTAAGAACAAATCCAAAAACGTAATTTTCAAGAATCAAATTTCTTCAACTTTTTGCTTAAGGGGATAGATAGTATAAAAGTATCGATTTGTACTGTAGGTAGCACTAGCTAGAGCTAGTTGGCTTCTTTTTAAAATGGTGAGCCAACATGTTTTTAGCAATTTTACTTCACTGACCAATCAAAACTTGTTTTCTCATGCTCTCTCTTTTCTCTCTGCCAGCAGACATATAGTGAGCAATAGGTTTGGAACATAAAATTGCAATAAAACCACAGTATTGTATCGCAATACATTTTTAATCGTGATAATCACAATACATATCGTACCAGTACCTAAGTATCATGATAATGTTGAACTGTTAGGTCCCTGGCAATTCCCAATCCTAAAAAGGTATGGAGTTCCTGTGACAGGAGCACAGAGTGCATGTCCCCTTTTAGATAAAGTGCCTTCAGAAAGAATTCGTACCCCTTGACTTACTCCCCATTTTGTTGTGTTACAGCCTGAATACAAAATGGATTAAATAGATTTTTTCACACTCATCTACACACATATCCCAATAATGACAAACTGAAAACATGTTTTTAGATTTTTTTTGCAAATTTATTGATAATGAAATCTCATTTACATAAGTATTCACAACCATGAGTCAATACTATGTAGAAGCACCTTTGGCAGCAATTACAGAGGTGAGCTTTCTACACCTGGATTGTGCAACATTTCCACATAATTATTTTCTAAATTCTTCAAGCTCTGTCAAATTGCTAGACAACCATTTTCAGAAATATCTAATTTACATACACTACCGTTCAAATGTTTTAGAACCACCTACTCATTCAAGGGTTTATCTTTATTTTTTACTATTTTCTACATTGTAGAATATTAGTTAAGACATCAAAACTATGAAATAACACATACAGAATCATGCAGTAATCCAAAAAGTGTTAAACAAAACAAAATATATGTTATATTTGAGATTCGTCAAAGTTGCCACACTTTGCCTTGATGACAGCTTTGCACACTCTGGGCACGCTCTCAATCAGCTTCACTTGGAATGCTTTTCCATCAGTCTTCAATGAGTTCCTTCAATGAGTTCAATGAGCACTTGGCTGCTTTTCCTTCACTCTGCGGTCCCAAACCATCTCAATTGGGTTGAGGTCGGGGGATTGTGGAGGCCAGGTCATCTGATGCAGCACTAAATCACTCTCCTCCTTGGTAAAATAGCACTTACACAGTCTGGAGGTGTGTTGGGTCCTTGTCCTGTTGAAAAACAAATGATATCCCATCTGGTTTGCGCTTAGTGGGACTGGTGTACCGCTGTAGAATGCTGTGGAAGCCATGCTGGTTAAGTGTGCCTTGACTTCTAAATAAAATCACAGACAGTGTCACCAGCAAATTACCCCCACACAATACAACCTCCTCCTCCATGTTTTACGGTGGGAAATGCACATGGAAAGATTTATTTTCACTTTTTTTTAATTTTTTTTAAATATATATTTATATATATATACACTTAAGAACAAATTCTTATTTTCAATGACAGCCTAGGAACAGTGGATTAACTGCCATGTTCAGGGGCAGAACGACAGATTCTTACCTTGTCAGCTCAGGGATTTGATCTTGCAACCTTTCGGTTACTAGTCCAACGCTCTAACCACTAGGCTACCTGCCTCCCCAGATCATCCGTTCACCCACACTGCATCTCACAAAGACACGGCGGTTGGAACCAAAAATCTCCAATTTGGACTCTAGCCCAAAGGACAAATGTCCACTGGTCTAATGTCCATTGCTCGTGTTTCTTGGCCCAAGCAAGTCTCTTCTTCTTATTGGTGTCCTTTAGTAGTGGGTTCTTTGCAGCAATTCGACCATGAAGGCCTGATTCACAGTCTCCTCTGAACAGTTGATATTGAGATGTGTCTGTTACTTGAACACTGTGAAGCATTTATTTGGGCTGGTAGCTCTAATGAACTTATCCTCTGCAGCAGAGGTAGCTCTGGGTCTTCCTTTCCTGTGGCAGTCCTCATGAGAACAAGTTTCATCATAGCGCTTGATGGCTTTGCGACTGCACTGACATTTTTCGTATTGACTGACCTTCATGTCTTAAAGTAATGATGGACTGTCGTTTCTCTTGACTTATTTGAGCTGTTCTTGCCATAACATGGACTTTTACCAAATAGGGCTATCTTCTGTATACCACCCCTACCCTGTAACAACACAACTGATTGGCTCAAACGCATTAAGAAGGAACATAATTCCACAAATGAACTTTTAACAAGGCACAACTGTTAATTGAAATACATTCCAGATGACTACCTCATGAAGCTGGTTGAGAGAATGCCAAGAGTGTGCAAAGTTGTCATCAAGGCAAAGGGTGGCTATTTGAAGAATCTGAATTATAAAATATATTTTGATTTGTTTAACACTTTTTTGGTTACTACATGATTCCACATGTGTTATTTCATAGTTTTGATGTCTTCACTGAAGAAAAGAGTAAAAATAAAGAAAAACCCTTGAATGATTAGGTGTTTTGACCGGTAGTGTAAGTATTCACACTCCTAAGTCAATACATGTTAGAATCACCTTTGGTAGCGATTACAGCTGTGAATCTTTCTGGGTAAGTCTCTAAGAGCTTTGCACAACCGTATTGTACAATATTTGCACATTATTCTTTTAAAAATTATTCAAGCTCTGTCAAGTTGTATGTTGATCATTGCTAGACATCCATTTTCAAGTCTTGCCATAGATTTTAAAGCAGATTTAAGACAAAACTAACTTGGCCACTCAGGGACATTCACCTTTTTCTTGGTAAGCAACTCCAGGTTTGTCGTGGCCTTGTGCTTAAGGTTATTGTCCTGCTGAAAGGTGAATTAATCTTTCATCTAGTTGTGTTGTTTGGAATATTTAATTTTGTACGGGCTTCCTTCTTTTTACTCTGTCAATTAGGCTAGTATTGTAGATTAACTACAATCTTGTAGATCCATCCCCAGTTTCTCCATCGCAGCCATACATCTCTGCAACTGTTTTAAAGTCACCATTGGCCTCATCGTGAAATTCCTAAGTGCTTTTCTTCCTCTCTGGTAACGGAGTTAGGAAGGACACCTGTATCATTGTAGTGACTGGGTGTATTGATACACCATCCAAAGTGTAATTAATAACTTCACCATGCTCAATGGGATATTCAATGTCTGATTTTTTATTTTTACCCATCTACCAATAGGTGCCCTTCTTTGAGGGGCACTGGAAAACCTCCCTGGTCTTTGAGGTTGAATCTGTGTTTGAAATTGGCAGCTCGACTGAGGGACTTTACAGATAATTGTATGTTTGAGGTACAGAAATGAGGTAGTCATTAAAAAAAATTATGTTCAACACTATTATTGGAAACAGAGTGAGTCCATGACTTGTTAACAAAATCTTTACTCCTAAACTTATTTAGGCTTGCGATAAAAAAGGGGTTGAATACTTAATGACTCAAGACATTTCAGCTTTTCATTTTAAATTAATTTGTAAAAATGTCAAAAAACACAATTCTACTAAGACATTATGGGTGCTTAGGACAGTGACAAGTAAATGTAATCAATTTTCAATTCAGGCTGAAACTAAATGAGGAAGAAGTCCAGGTGTGTGAATACTTTCTGAAGGCACTATAAGTGACATTTTGGTGTGTGTGTTGTAGAAATAAGGAGATGGTCAGGTAAAACGTCTGAAAACATCTCATTTAGACTAATGGTTAGGGCAGCATGCTGACAGCGTTAGTAAATCCACCAACATTCTCCACAAATCTAAATAAAAAGAGGGACAAGCACCGACGGCGGCACTTGCTACCCCCACCCGCTAACCCCACCCGCTAACCCCACCCGCTAACCCCACCCGCTAACCCCACCCGCTAACCCCACCCACTTCCAAACACAAACACACGTGCGCACGCACGTACACACACACACATTTTTACAAGGACTATTCATGGGCCCCATATTTGTCACTATCCAACACAACTTGAAAAGTTAGCATTGTGCTGTTCAACATGTCAGTCGTCAGAGCAGCTGTGGGAATATGTTTTATATAAACTGAAGCATACAGGCTAATCTCCCCCTCTGTGCCCTCAGGAAATATGACAGCTTTGGATTGGAACTCAGGACTGCGAAAAGAAGCCCCAATAGAGTTCATGCATGTAGCAAAGGCCATGTCTGTGCCTCGTCTGGTTCTGTGAAGTGTGCAGCCGCCACCGTTAGATGTTTGGAGTCGGCTGATGTTTACAGTCTCAGAGAGTGCTGAAGGATATTGGCTGACAGGTAACCCAGCCGCCATATTGCCTCCCTGACAGGCTGCTCTTTCCCCTCCCTCTCTCATTCCCTAATCTGCGTGGCTAAGCCTGTGGCTGGGCCAGGATTTATACTGTAGCGTGTGTCTCTCTCTGTCTTTTATTAACACAGTGCCAGAAAGGAACAAATGCTGGTGATGAGGTCCTAGTTTTTCAGCACTTAAGTGTTGCATGTAGCCAGGAGGAGAATTTACAGAGACATTGGAAGGGATTCTTTAAACAGCCTGGTCCTTGGGTAAACTGGCTGCAATTCTGATCATGCCATGTCACCTTCATAAGTATCACACAGACTTTAGTGACTCAAGCTAAAATAATACGTGTTGTTTGAGAGAACATATATGTTAAGTAATGTTAACATATCAATAATGGTAGTAATAGGAGATGTTTTCTATGGTGTGGTGAAAGGACACTTACTGTAAGCTGATGTAGCAGCAGGTCCATGAGGAAGGCTATCTTGTTGCTGAAGATAACATATGTGCAGTTGAGGTGGCAACGAGAGCATGCCAGATAGTAGGTGTTTATCGCAGCACATAGAGACCTGAGAGGAGAGGGAGAACAAGATGAATCACTTGTCACAAGTAAAACTAAATAGTTCAAGGCAGAATGTTACGCTCTATACAGCTCATTCAAAACAACACGAGATACAGTGTAGGAGTTTATCACGGGCATTGACATGGCTCTCAAGTGATCAAGAAACCAAAACACACTACACCAAATGTGTGGTTCCTTAAAATGTTGTTTTATCTTTGGCAGAGTTGAAAGCATATACATCACTGACAGCAAGAGACGGAAAGCAACATTCAGGAACCCAGTTATATTAACTACTACTTATGCTTACAACGAAACTACCTCACTCGTCAACTCCTTATCCAGAGTGGGACAGTAATAAGACAAGAGATCTGCATAACCAGAGAAGCTGCTGGATGGAATCTGCAATCACAGTGCCGGGCAGTCCAATCTGGAGTCAGATCCTGTAGTGTTTCCTCTGTGGAGATAAGGCCATTCCTCTCAGCAGCTCTTCAGCTCAGAGCCCCAAGGTACAGCCAGACAGAGCAGAGCAGTGAGCGGGACATGCCTCTGTATTATGTCTGCTTTAAACAAGCCCCAGAGACGATTAATGCTACAGATACCTGATGAATCATTCTACTCTTGACTGCTGCTCCCCCTCGCCCTTCTTTCATCACTTAATATTTTCTGACAACTGTATATTTTAGCCAATAGCAGAGTGGCGTGTCCTATCTGCTCGGAGGAAGAATGGAATCTGGCTTTCCTATTCTAAAGTAGGCCATGTTTATTTCAACTGGTAAACATTTTGATATCTACCGCAACCTTCACATCTGCAACGCATTTCGACTCCAACCTAGTCGGCATATAGAGACAAAATATCAGAGACTGATGTAGGCCTAGGTGGATAGGTCTGCCAATAACTTCCTCGTGACCAAAATATTCCAGTTGTTTCATATGCTAGTGGGCAGATCTGTCATTTGCTCCATATCATTATTGACAATGTAGTGTAAAGCTGTCAGATATAGAATGTGGTGATAATCTGAGAAGCATTACATTGTGAGTTATGGGAACATTTCCAAATAGTGGTTAAGCACGCCAAAACCTGCTTACTAAACATTTTTACAGTAAGCATCTTACTGTATGGGTATCATATGCCATATGTGTATGGGCTTTCTAGCAAAATACATTTTTTGGGTCTTTTCCACCACCATTTATCAACACATTCCTGAGAAAACACAAACCACACCTGGTGTGTTGATTCCGGTTTCTGCCAATCACTACTTAATGACATTGTTTTATGTGTCAAGCACCAAAACACACTCATTATGTTATATTGATATAAAGTATATTATAAGGGGCGGTAGGTAGCCTAGTGGTTAGAGTTGGGTCAGTAACCAAAAGGTTGCTAGATCGAATCCCCAAGCTGACAAGGTAAAAATATGTTGTTCTGCCCCTGAACAAGGCAGTTAACCCACTGTTCCTAGGCTGTCATTGTAAATAAGAATTTGTTCTTAACTGACTTGCAGAGTTAAACAAAGGTAAAATAAAACAAATAAAAAAGTATTGAAATGGAGTGGTTAGGATAAGACAGCCATCATGGTTGAGTGGAATGATAACACAAACTCTATTGGGCCAGAGTGAAGTAACGTGAGAACCCCACCAAACTGTGCTCTCTGGGCAGCCGACCAGCACCGGGGCTGCCTGCCTGACTGATCCCCCCCCCGCCCCCAAAAAACAGATCCATGATTGAGTAACTCGGCAAGAAGTCCATTTTTCACTGACATAATACCACCATCATTAGAAAGATGGTACCAATTGAATGAAATACTAGTTTTCCTCTCAGTCTGATGCCGTGCTGCTTTTAATAAGTCCATATCAAATCAAATGTTATTTATCACATGCTTAGTAAACAACAGGTGTAGACTAACAGTGAAATGCTTACTTACAGGCCCTTACTAACAATGCAGATAGAAAAGAACTAGAACAATTAACGTACAGAGATTAAACCAAGACATTGTCATTCCCATGCCTGACACAGTGGGGAGAAAGTCCGTTTCATATGAATATTCCTTCAGGTACTGTGATGGAATGTAAGGTGTCCTTATTGAATTAAACAAGACGCAATAGAAGGGTGTCAGGTCACCTGGTCAAATGACAGGGTTGGGCTGATCCTGTTACAGCTTCGACATGAAAAGGCCTGGGAAATCTATAAGACGCTATACAAATTATGAGGAGAGGGATAGCATCAGAGCAGTCAAACGGAATATGAACGACAACCTTACAAAAAAAAGGCAAGGTCAATATTTAAAAAAGATCTTGTAAATATTAGGCTACAAAAGCAACGCATGAAATAGGCAAACACCATCTTCAGTGTCCATAAAAACCTGTCAACCATAGCACCCTGTTTCTTCACCGTGTATAAATAGAGGTTGCCCTGCCCAGAATGTCTTTATCCATGTAGGAAGATGGGGGGAGAGGCCAGTCCCCAGGTGGCTGCCACTCTTAACCAGCAGATTAAAGGGCACATCCCTAATTTATTTACTCTAATCTTATTAGAGAGAAAAACAGCCGTCGACTGCTTCCATTCTCTACAAGAAACCCATGTGAGAGGAACCAAGATGGATCCAAAGGAAAATGTTGCTGTACAAGTTAACATTGCAAATGTATGCTGAAAATGATCCAACTCACTATATAGAATGCACATTTTATTTTATAGCAATCATTATATTGATGATTTTAGTCTTTAATTCAATTCCATTCCCATTAGAATCACCACTAGGTTTGCAAAAGGAGGGTATATTAAAGGAAACTTTTGAACGTTTACTGGTAAACTACAAGAATTGTGGTAATTTAAGGATTTTATGTAATTTTTCACAAGACATCTGGTGGCCCTTTTTGGTACTTCAAATGATCCTCTTTGGCCTTCTTGTGTGGCCTCGTCACATGTAAAATAAATACAATAATCAAATAAGATGATTAAAAAAAATATATATAATAGAATGACAAATCTGTAAAACATTATCCTAAATATAAACCATACATTTAGTGAAAACTAGGTGTTTAATATCAGGGTTTTGGCATGATATATCCTATATATATCATGCTGAAATAAAGGAGTAAGTTATATATACAATGAAAATAATACCATTGTTGATTAATTATTTTTTTCATTCATTATTTTCTCTTGAACCATATGGTCCATCTACTAGAAACTCATGGACACAGATCTATTTT
This sequence comes from Oncorhynchus mykiss, assembly GCF_013265735.2. Classification (NCBI taxonomy): domain Eukaryota; kingdom Metazoa; phylum Chordata; class Actinopteri; order Salmoniformes; family Salmonidae; genus Oncorhynchus; species Oncorhynchus mykiss. Next base: position 31,490,102 of record NC_048565.1, read on the forward strand.
TTTATACTATATATGAATAATAAATAAAAAATATATAAAAAAATTCTATTCACACACATTTAAAAAAATAAATAGATCTAGTAGATAGACCATATGGTTCAAGAGAAAATAATTAATGAAAAAAATATCTAATCAATAATGGTATTATTTTCATTTGACTCCACAACTCTTCCAACTACTAACATTTACAATAAAGAAATATTGACACATACATACACACACGTATATATACACACACACGTATATATACACACACACACACACACACACATACACACACACATATATATACACATGTATAAAATTACCAAAAATACCATAGATTTACATAGATTACCCGTTAATTTCCCAATTTCCAGAAGATTCGGGTAACTTTGGTAAATTACCAGTAGCTTTGCAACCCTAATCACCACACTCTCAACCAGAGTCAGATCTGGAGTCATGAACTTCCACTGACTTCTCACAATCGACTCAGTTAACTACTCATGTAATGAGCATGCAATTGCTTTGTAACACAGCTAATCAGGCATGTTTTAGGCCCGCTAAACAAATGGCGACTGTCAGAGGTACGTTTGAGTAATGTCCTTACAGCAGCTCATGCAATGAGAAATCTCAGTGATCCATCTTTAGCTCCCTCCCACCTAATTGAGCTTAATTAGCATGACACCTGATATCCTCCCTGTCCCTGGAATCTGTCGCCGCGCCCCCTTGATGACAGCCTATTTCAAAGATTTTGAGGAGCAATTTGGTAAGGGGCCATGCTATTCCGTCTCGTGTTACCCATGCACTATGTAGGCGGCGTTGGTTGATCCACGTATGCCAGTCCATCCTAACAGGCAGCATACCTCCACAGCTCTGGGTGCTCATTTGACAGCATGCCACACCCACTGCCGGACCCAAGGATTTGGTGCCTGCACCAACCGCCAGACTACACCCAGCGGGAGATACAACAGGTACATTGTTCATCTGGGATTAATGAAACCTTATTTTGTAGACGCGGGATTAGGTTCCACTGATGGCCCATACGGTTGCGGAGAGAGAGCAAGAGAGAGGAAATAGGAGAGAGGAGAGAGAGAGAGAAGAATAAGAAGCCTGGAGAGATGTAGATAATTAGCAGTGCAATCTGCTCACCTACTCTAAACTGCTTAACCTCAGACGGCCGGCCACAGCAAACCACCCTCCTGTTCTGATGAGGCCATAGACACACAGCCACCTCAAGACAGGAGCTATTGTAAAGGGCTAGATAGAGACTAAAGACACACAGACTGGACTAGAGCACACAGTATTCTGGGCCAGCCCCCTGGGACAACCATACACCATGGAGCCCTGTGGGGATCACCGTGGGTGGCCGACAGGCTCGGACATGACAAGGGGGCTGGGGGATTGGGAGTGTCACTGATCTCTGTGGCTGAATTAAAACTCTTAAGTTTAAACCATCCCAGAATCCATAGAGTATCCCAGGGGCTGATAGACAGATGGCTGGGAAGGGAAAAATTAGAGCACAGGTCAGGACCCCCCGCAGTATAGTACTGCCCCAATATCCCAGAAAACACTTAGGGCTCAAGACAAAACAGAAAACAAAACACAACAGAAACTGCACAATAGTTTAGGGTACTGGGAAAATACCCGGTAGACTCCCCTTACAGGTAAATGTTTCCAATTTTCAGAAGTCGTCCCTTCTTGCAAAGATAATAGAACATCATCCATGTAAAAGACTCTTTATGCTTTTGTTACTGGGTTATCAAGCAGGAGATCGTTCCACCTGAACCTCAAGCTCACGTTTCCCAACATCTCAGTGCTTTTCCTATGTGCCCAGTCAGGCCTGACCATGGCAATGCTGCAGAAATCTGACCAACTTCCAGATCAGGTTGAATCCCTGCTTTTCAACAGGGAAAATGTGTGTTCATGGAAAGAAAACTAACCCTAAGCCAAAATACAAGGTGAGGAGCAAATCCATTTCCTGGTGCTGTCAAACAATCCCTTCATTCACTGCTATCTAAATGACACTTCCTTTGATTCTTCTGTTGATCTTTCCGATACCCTGAGTGCTTCCAAGACGTTCCACACTGGCTGGGTATGAACTGGGAGTAATCTGATGAGCTTTCATGCATCACACACTCACACCATATAACGACATCCTGAAATGAAACCTAAGGTAGCAGCTTTGATTACACAGCATACACTCAGTCATGTGACTGAGGTGGGTAACTAACTATAAGAGTGTTTTAACATGCAGTGTCCTAGCATAGCAGTGTCACTGGACTATTCATTTTTATTCGTTTAATTTAACCTTTATTTAACTAGGCAAGTTGGTTAAGAACAAATTCTTATTTACAAAGACGGCCTACCCCGGCCAAACCCTAACGACGCTGGGATAATTGTGCGCCACCCTATAGGGACTTCCAATCATAGCCGGTTGTGATACAATCGAAACCAGGGTCTGTAGTGACGCCTCTCGCACTGAGATGCAGTGCCTTAGACCGCTGCGCCACTTGAGAGCCTTCTCGGGAGTTAAGACCTCTCTCTAAAACTAAAAAGCTTAAAAATAAGCCCGTTTCATTTTCAATGTGGTAGAACAGAGAGGACACTTAGATAAAACAGATACCAGATACCACAGTCAAACTGAATTGTATCATCAAGTGTTCTCTCCCGATTCTCTCAAATACAACTCAAAAAGTTATACGACCTCTTCAGCCCTTCGGGTGGGTCAGTCTGTCTGTCTGTTCTGACGTTAGCTTCTCTTCTCTTGTGCTGAGCCCAGACATCACTGGGAGAAACTCCCCCCAGTCCTGTCTCTCTCCTCCTCTACTCCCCAGTGACCCCTACTGGGAGACACAGGGACATGTCCCATAAACACACAGTAGTTGACACAAGGTTGGAATACTTGAAGAATGTATCCATCTTTCCTTGACAGAATTACACATCTGAGAAGTGTCAGATTTGTTAAAGTAGTGATGTGGAAACTTTGCTTTTGCTAATTAAATCATGCAGGGATTTCCCCAAAGTGAGGAAGGATGTGCTAATAAATATTGAAAACAGGGCCAGAACGGCACCACCGTTTACCCCCCCCCCATCTAACCACACCTCCAGACTGGGGCAAAACATTTCCTCAACATATAATAATAATGATGAAGATAAGTGTCTCCAGAGGCAGAGAGAGCAAAGCTGTGGTTTTGCCTGGTGAGGATCTGTGATCATTTACAGCTTATTTTAGACAGCTCTGCCCCCTCCTCCCCAAGGGAGCACAACACACTCTCCACTCAGAATCACAAAGAGAAAACACATTCACACAGAGTAGGGCTCACACTTGCAAGGCCTTGAAGAAGATACGTAAAGCTCAAAGAGCAGTGATACTAGCAAGAGCAATGTGCGGGTTTCTTCTTTTTTCTCTCATCTTATTCAACTGTTGCCATGCACCTGCTGCAGAGATAGCTCAGATGTGCGAGTGCCTTTTCAATTTTGAGAGAGCATTGTTAAAATTCCTCCAACAATGGATGTATATTTTTTTCTGTTTCAACTAGCAGGTTTCTTGTTTTTTTCTCAAAAATACTCCCTCACCTTGCGATTTGAATATGTAAATTTAGCAGAAAGAGTGTGATAAAGGTAATCCAGGTGGAGAACAATTGGTGGAGAACAATTAAGGATCATCTTCACACACAATACCATTTGGTTTATGGATGACTTTGCAGGTAAAAATCTCTGGTATATCATTTATACTGTGTTATATTGATGTTAATGAGAGTTGTTACTCTGCTCGTCTAGACATGGATCCAGCGGCCACAGGGTTACACAGGGACATTAGCCGAGCCTCAGAGGAATTAGCTCATTAATGTAATGGTAACAAGTAGGAGTGGGCCTCCCAGGGGGGTAATATTACCCAAGCATCTCCGACTCTGCAGTTGACTTTTTTGTAAATCACTCAGCTTATCTGAGAGGAGGCGATCAATACGGCAGCATTACTGTAAACAGATAATGTAGCAAGCGCTGGGGTTAGCGTCTATCTCACAGACGCCGACCATTACGCCATACAGCCACCCAGATGAACAACAGTGATTAGTGGACAGACGGGCCATGTCCTTGTGTTGGATCTCATCACTGGCTCCCAATATTCCCATCCCTTGCCCTGAATCCCTTACATTTCCCCCATATTGTAAAGGTGTGTGTTTATATATAATGAATGTGGGTGTAATACATGTTTAACCATGTACAGGACTATTATGAGTGTGGGCTTGATTTTTTATTTTATTTCTGTTTTTAATTGAACCTTTATTTAACCAGGTAGGCTAGTTGAGAACAAGTTCTCATTTGCAACTGCGACCTGGCCAAGATAAAGCATAGCAGTTCGACCTATACAACAACACAGAGTTACACATGGAATAAACAAAACATACAGTCAATGATACAGTAGAAAAAAATAAAACAAAAAGTCTATATACAGTGAGTGCAAATGAGATAAATTAAGGGAGTTAAGGCAATAAATAGGCCATGGTGGCGAAGTAATTACAATATAACAATTAAACACTGGAATGGTAGATGTGCAGAAGATGAATGTGCAAGTAGAGATACTGGGGTGCAAAGGAGCAAGATAAATAAATAAATACAGTATGGGGATGAGGGAGTTGGTTGGGCTGTTTACAGATTGACTATGTACAGGTGCAGTGATCTGTGAGCTGTTCTGACAGCTGGTGCTTAAAGCTAGTGAGGGAGATAGGAGTCTCCAGCTTCAGTGATTTTTGCAGTTCGTTCCAGTCATTGGCAGCAGAGAACTGGAAGAAAAGGTGGCCAAAAGGATGAATTGGCTTTGGGGGTGACCAGTGAGATATACCTGCTGGAGCGCTTGCTACAGGTGGGTGCTGCTATGGTGATCAGTGAGCTGAGATAAGGCGGGGCTTTAACTAGCAGAGACTTGTAGATGACCTGGAGACAGTGGGTTTGGCGACAAGAGTGAAGTGAGGGCCAGCCAACGAGAGCGTACAGGTCGCAGTGGTGGGTAGTATATGGGGATTTGGTGACAAAATGGATGGCACAGTGATAGACTACACCCAATTTGTTGAGTAGAGTGTTGGAGGCTATTTTGTAAATGACATCGCCAAAGTCGAGGATCCGTAGGATGGTCAGTATTACGAGGGTATGTATGGCAGCATGAGGGAAGGATGCTTTGTTGCGAAATAGAAAGCTGATTCTAGATTTAATTTTGGATTGGAGATGCTTAATGTGAGTCTGGAAGGAGAGTTTACAGTCTAACCAGACACCTAGGTATTTGTAGTTATCCACATATTCTATGTCAGAGCCGTCCAGATTAGTGATGCTGGACGGGCGGGCAGGTGCGGGCAGTGATCGGTTGAAGAGCATGCATTTAGTTTTACTTGCATTTAAGAGCAGTTGGAGGCCACGGAAGGAGAGTTGTATGGCATTGAAGCTCGTCTGGAGGTTAGTTAACAGTGTCCAAAGAAGGGCCAGAATTATACAGAATGGTGTCGTCTGCGTAGAGGTGGATCAGAGAATCACCAGCAGCAAGAGTGACATTATTGATGTATACAGAGAAGAGAGTCGGCCTGAGAATTGAACCCTGTGGCACCCTCATAGAGACTGCCAGAGGTCCGTACAACAGGCCCTCCGATTTGACACACTGAACTCTATCAGAGAAGTAGTTGGTAAACCAGGCGAGGCAATCATTTGAGAAACCAAGGCTGTTGAGTCTGCCAATAAGAATGTGGTGATTGACAGTCGAAAGCCTTAGCCAGGTTGATGAGGACCATGCCTCAGGACTACCTGGCATGATGACTCCTTGCTGTCCCCAGTCCACCTGGGCGTGCTGCTGCTCCAGTTTCAACTGTTCTGCCTGCGGCTATGGAATCCTGACCCGTTCACCGGATGTGCTACCTGTCCCAGACCTATTATTTGAGCATGCTGGTCATTTATGAACATTTGAACATCTTGGCCATGTTCTGTTATAATCTCCACCCGGCACAGCCAGAAGAGGACTGGCCACCCCTCATAGCCTGGTTCCTCTCTAGGTTTCTTCCTAGGTTTTGGCCTTTCTAGGGAGTTTTTCCTAGCCAACGTGCTTCAACACCTGCATTGCTTGCTGTTTGTGGTTTTAGGCTGGGTTTCTGTAGAGCACTTTGAGACATCAGCTTATGTACGAAGGGCTATATAAATAAATTTGATTTGATGAGTACGGCTGCACAGTAATGTCTCTTATCGATGGCGGTTATGATATCACTTAGGACCTTGAGCGTGGCTGAGGTGCACCCATGACCAGCTCTGAGACCAGATTGCATAGTGGAGAAGGTACGGTGGAATTCGAAATGGTCGGTAATCTGTTTGTTAACTTGGCTTTCGAAGACCTTAGAAAGGCAGGGTAGGATAGATATAGGTCTGTAGCAGTTTGGGTCTAGAGTGTCTCCCCCTTTGAAGAGGGGGATGACCACGGCAGCTTTCCAAACTTTGGGAATCTCAGATGATACGAAAGAGGTTGAACAGGCTAGTGATAGGGGTAGCAACAATTTCGGCAGATAATTTTAGAAAGAGGGTCCAGATTGTCTAGCCCGGCTGATTTGTAGGGGTCCAGATTTTGCAGCTCTTTCAGAACATCAGCTATCTGGATTTGGGTGAAGGGGAAATGGGGAGGCTTGGGCGAGTTGCTGTGGGGAGTGCATGGTTGTTGACCGGGGTAGGGGTAGCCAGGTGGAAGGCATGGCCAGCAGTAGAAAAATGCTTATTGAAATTCTCAATTATAGTGGATTTATCGGTGGTGACAGTGTTTCCTAGCCTCAGTGCAGTGGGCAGCTGGGAGGAGGTGCTCTTATTCTCCATGGACTTTAGTGTCCCAGAACTTTTTTGAGTTTGTGCTACAGGATGCACAATTCTGCTTGAAAAAGCTAGCCTTAGCTTTCCTAACTGGCTGTGTATATTGGTTCCTAACTTCCCTGAAAAGTTGCATATCACAGGGGCTATTCGATGCGAATGCAGAATGCCACAGGATGTTTTCGTGCTGGTCAAGGGCAGTCAGGTCTGAAGAGAACCAAGGGCTATATCTGTTCCTGGTTCAAAATTTTTTGAAAGGGGCATGCTTATTTAAGATGGTGAGAATGACCCGGCATCCTCTACTGACGGGATGAGGTCAATATCCTTCCAGGATACGCGGGCCAGGTCGATTAGAAAGGCCTGCTCGCTGAAGTGTTTTAAGGATGGTTTGACAGTGATGAGGGGTGGTCGTTTGACCGCGGACCCATTACGGATGCAGGAAATGAGGCAGTGATCGTTGAAATCTTAAAAACAGCAGAGGTGTATTTGGAGGGCAGGTTGGTTAGGATGATATCTATGAGGATGCCCGTATTTATAGATTTGGGGTTGTACCTGGTAGGTTCATTGATCATTTGTGTGAGATTGAGGGCATCAAGCTTAGATTGTAGGATGGCCGGGGTGTTAAGCATGTCCCAGTTTAGGTCACCTAGCAGCATGAGCTCTGAACATAGATGGGAGGCAATCAGTTCACATATAGTGTCCAGGGCACAGCTGGGGGCAGAGGGTGGCCTATAGCAAGCGGCAACGGTGAGATATGTCTGAGGGGACGGGTTGATGTGCTCTGGAAGAGGGTTATCACAAGTTCTGTCCCAAGCTCATAGCTCTCAGGGGCCCAACAACAACCCCAGGAGTAGAGGCAGCACTCTACTCTATAGCATGGAGGACAGAGAGAGCAGAGACAGCTCAAAGACAGCTAGCCTATCACAACCTGAGCCCACAGGTGCTGGGTAGACAGGAACTGGCAACACGTCGTCTGCTTTGCAACTGGTAACATCATGAATATACTGTTATTATGTACTATTCAACATATAATACCACTTTATCAAGTGGAACACATACTAAGAACTGTCAACAGAACTGGATAACTTTCTTGAGCTTTACTTTAGGAAGGTTACATTCTAACATTCCTATTTGTGATGACCCCACAGGAGTGACCTGCCCCTTCATGCTTGAAAGTTGTCCTCAGTCTTATGTATATTTCTAGAAGATCTGAAGAAGTTATTTTCAACATGTTCAGACAAGGTGGTAATTGAGTCCTGAAAGAAGGTAACAGGGAGGCCATTCCTTTGTCACTAGACATGGCACACTTCAGCTCTGGATTGGACTAGGAGCCCGGCAGAGGATGAAATAAGTACCTCTGATCTTATTCAACTCCTCTTCCTCTGTACGCCAAGTGGCTGTCTCAAAGCGTAGGAACAACAGTGAGTGTGGGTGTAGTCTCCCGCTTCAACAAGAAGAAACAGTCCAATTGTGAGCTAAAGACTCCTAGCTACCTACAAGTAAAAACCTGTCCACCCAATTTAAGTTAATAAAATTCCTCACGATACGGAAGTCTGCTTCAAATTCTCCAGGATTAGTGATGGAGTGAATCATTTTTTTATTTAAAAAAAATCTATAAACACGAGATGGCCATATTTAAAAGCATTAGAAATATAAGAAGCATTTGTCCATTAGTAGAGGTTTGGGAAACAGTAAATGCTAATGAGTGTAGGAGAGAGGCCATTCCAGTCCATTAGAGAGTTCCAGTGTTGTGAGAATGGCGGTCTCTTCGAGGTTATCTACTGGCAGGCCACACTAACTCCAGACCCACAACTCAAAACCACGACAGAGTCCTTCTGATGGATTAGACACATGGCCTTTCTGTATATCAACAGAAAAGAATGAACACAAAATAGATGACCAAAATGTAATCCCTTTCTCCTTCAAAAAGGGTGCATTATTATTCATGATCCATTCTGAAAGTATTGATTGAGATACGAGCACTATAAACAGAGAAATAAAAGGAAGGGTTGAGGTTACCTCACTCACTTTACGCAATTGCAAAAACATCACAAATTGTAAACAGAGGAGAGCTGTCACGGAGGTCAGAGTGTGGAACATGTCTTTAGAGGCTTACACAGCAGCTGGTAAGGCTCATGGGTTTTAAGTGGAGGTCCGGTTGGACGACAGACAGTGAAATGTCGGCTCATGACTCATGAGAGCAGCAATAGGCCAGGATATTGGTTGTGAAGAGTATGGGAATATGGGGATGGGGATGGAAAAAGGACAAAAAAATACAAAATGTCAATTTCAATGGATTCATGAAGTTGTATTGTATGGGGACCGTGGAGGTTCCAGCCAAAGTAATTTGACATCCCGTACACTTCCTCACAGCTGTCTCAGCAGAGGTGACATCACGAGAGGTCAGCAAGATGCATTATGACCAATGACGATGACCCTCACAGAGCCACAAGCAGCAGCCACATACACTTCATGACCAATTTGTATTAAAACATAGTGTCATTATACACTACTTGACCAAAAGTATGTGGACACCTGCTCGTCATCTCTTTCAAAAACCATGGGCATTAATATGGAGTTGGTGTCCCTTTGCTGCGATAACAGCCTACTCTTCTAACTACCCTACTCTTCTGGGAAGACTTTCCACTAGATTTGGGAAAATTGCTGCGGGGACTTTCAGCCACAAAAGCAGGTCGGGCACCAATGTTGGGCGATTAGGCCTGGCTCGCAGTCGGCGTTCCAATTCATCGCAAAGGATTTCGATGGGGTTGAGGATCAGGGCTCTGTGCAGGCCAGTCATGTTCTTACACACCGATCTCAACAAACGATTTCTGTATCGACCTCGCTTTTTACACAGGGGTATCGTCATGCTGAAACAGAAATGAGCCTTCCCCAAACTATTGCCACACAAAGTTGGAAGCACAGAATCGTCTCGAATGTCATTGTATGCTGTAGCGTTAAGATTTCCCTTCACTGGAAGTAAGGGGCCTAGCACGAACCATGAAAAACAGCCCAAAATCATTATTCCTCATCCAAACTTTATAGTTGGCACTATGCATTCGGGCAGGTAGCATTCTCCTGGCATCCGCCAAAGCCTGTCGGACTGCCAGATGGTGAAGCGTGATTCATCACTCCAGAAAACATGTTTCCACTGCTCCAGAGTCCAATGGCGGCAAGCTTTATACCACTCCAGCCAACACTTGGCATTGAGCATGGTGATCTTAGGCTTGTGTGCGGCTGCTCGGCCATGAAAAGCCATCTCATGAAGCTCCAGACGAACAGTTATTGTGCTGACGTTGCTTCCAGAGGCAGTTTGGAACTCGGTCGTGAGTGTTACAAACAAGGACAGACTATTTTTACAAGCTACACGCTTCAGCACTCGACGTCCCGTTCAGTGAGTTTGTGTGGCCTACCACTTTGTGGCTGAGCCGTTGTTGTTCCTAGACTTTTCCACTTCACAATAACAGCAGTAGCAGGGCAGAAATCCGACGAACTGACTTGCTGGAAAGGTGGCATCTCATGACGGTGCCACGTTGAATGTCTGAGCTTTTCAGTAAGGCCATGTCAATGTTTACCTATGGAGATTGCATGGCTGTATGCTCAATTTTATACACCTGTCAGCAGCGGGTGTGGCTGAAATAGCCGAATCCACTAATTTGAAGGGGTGTCCACATACTTTTGTATATATAGTGTAGTTTGTGTAAAACCCTCTAATCTGAATAGATAGTGTATCAAAAGACAGTGTGCGTGGAGACTAGGTTAGCTGTATTTGAATGTAAAAGCTGGAACTCACTTGATTGGAATGCGTGAGACTGCGGTGGGGGTGGAGGTTGCAGTGACTACCTGCAGAATCTGTTCCAGAGTAGAAAGTCCCCCTCCCACCTGGAATGCCACTTGATCTTCATTGTTCTGTGGAGGGAGAGAACAAGAACCGCAGTCAGGTAACAGGGAGCCGGATGGACAAGGGTATCACCTTGCTCTCACTGAGGACCCAACGGCTCTTTTCCCCTCATCCCCCACTTCCAAAGGGGAGTTGGGAGTGAAATCTGAAAAACACAGCGATCCCCAAAGCATTCCTGTTAAATCTCAAAAGTGCACAACCCCAGCTCCACCCCCACGCCAGCCAAGTCTCAGTAGAGGACAGTTACTCTGCAGAACTCCACACACACACACACACACACACAAAACCAGGGTGGTCTGTGCTCACAAACACAGGCCGAGGAGAGACTCTAGACAAGTAAATAACTGAGAAATCAAACAAAAACTACTAAAGAAAATCATCAATCAAGATAAGAGTCTTGGATACATGCTGAATTGACTGTTTATTTATTCCAATATGAAAACAGCTATAACTCTGACCGAGGTAGTGCACCCAGCTGAGGCTAGCACATGGGATTTAAAATGTATAGTAAACAATTATCATCATTAAACTGATCAACATGTTTAGTCTAACACAATACAGTGGTCCATAGAGTGAGTCATAGATCTAGCGATCAAACGGGCCCTAAATAAGAAGAGGGCCGTGCCCTGCTGTTAGGATAGGAGAAACGAGTCAGAACTCTTGGCATTTGGTCAGATGCTGCTGCAGCTACACAGTCCCATAAATCAACAGTTCCAAAGCCCAGAGCAAGTGGCTGCTATCAGGCATGTTAGTGCCTGGGTCGACCGGGAGGATAGGGGCTGCAGGGCATCAGGGGAGGAGTGGGTGCTGATGGAGGGCTTTCCTCACACGGACGGAACAGCCAGGGGGGTGCACACCTCACCACATCACGCAAGGACGGACGGAGGTACACTGGAGGTTGCTTCTACACCTAATGAGGTCACCGTCTCCCAGGTAGTGTGACAGCCTCTATATCCAAGCACTTCAACGTGTTTTTGTTCCACAGATAAGGGGTTTGCCAACAAGCCTGAACACATTGAGGAAGCGCTTTGCAAAATTATATATAAGCCCTTCATCTGTCACTCACATGGAGTGCCAAGGCACAAGTCCTCAGGATCCGGTGACAAGTAAACACTGAACTCGGCTAGGGTTAAAGTATTTTGGACCAACACACTGAAAAGCACACCAGAAAAGCTCCTGCACTGAGGATTATAGAAATCTCTCCAATGGTCCAATCAGCACCGTGTGTGGTTGTATTCTGTTTGTAAGAGACCAACCTCCTTTTGTGGAGGTTACCAACACTCTTCATACTTAAATCACGATGGTCTCTAGCACTGAGCTGGGTTTAACCCACTCTTAACTCACCCATCAACACGCCCATCTAAAAGCTTCTGGGCTAAATGAGAAAAAGGCAGCTCTTTCATGGTAGTAATCAAATGGTCTTCTAAGGGAGTTAACTGGGACCTGCCCAGTCCTGGCTGTCTGACGTTAAAGCCAGACTGGGACATCTTGGCTGCGTCTGCCTTGGCAGCCTGACAGATCAATCTGCTGTGGCGATGGAAAAGAAGAAGAATGGGTGGAGAGGATTAACCTCCAATCATTTTAGGCAACATCTTAAGGCAGTCTACGTCTGCAATAACCATGGCATCCCTACCAGAGAGGACCAAGAGGAGACCTATCTGCTGATGTGGAGATATAAATCATTCATTTCTCAAAAGCACACCATCAGATCTAGGCTATCAATATTGGTGTTATCGGTGCAGGAAACCGTACAGTATTCAGTGAGTGGTCCTCTCTGTGGTGTTTCTCTAGCTTTAAGACTTTATACTCTGCTGCCTCAGTACGGTGGATGGCAGTAGAGCAGAGCAGGAATAATAGGCCTTCCTGTTCCAGATCAATGAAGAATAACATTTCAACTGCAAGAACTAAAGAACAGCGGAATTACACGCCATATTAAACTGAACCCTCTGGAACTTACTTTTCAGGTACAGTAACTAAGTCATACAGGGAAACAATAAAGCTGTTGTTCATTAAATAACCCCTTGAACCACGCTGGGAACTGTATAACAACGTTAAGGTGAGATCTCCATAGGATGTGTGATGTAGTAACTGTTGTATCTATTGTTGCCAAATGATTATTTCATATAGCCAACAGGCTTCTGGTTCCAAAGTCATGGTCACAACATCTGCATTTGATAGATCTTTTCAACAAGCCACATCAGAGAGAGGCAACAGAAAGTCTGTTTGTATATGATTAGGGACAGTGGCTGTACACACTGAAACAAGGTGACAGTGGCTGTACACACTGAAACAAGGTGACAGTGACTGCCTGTTGATAGAGGCTCAACACTCGCTCCTGAATGAAAACCAAAATGTTGTAACACAGCACTATCCTGCACTGACAGACAAAGATACATCTCACTTAATCTCCCATTCCATGTTCCTATGAAGCAGTGTGAGATCTGTCTGCATCCTGTCACTCCCTGCTTGCCAAACTTTTATTTATTTAACCTTTATTTAACTAGGCATGTAAGTTCAGAACAAATTCTTATTTACAATGATGGCCTACCCCGGCCAAACCCTAACCCGGACGATGCTGGGCCAATTGTGCGCCGCCCTATGACCCTCCCAATCATGGCCGGTTGGGATACAGCCTGGAATCGCACCAGGGTCTGTAGTGAACCCTCTAGCACTGAGATGCAGTGCCTTAGACTACTGCCCCACTCAGGAGCAGACACTCTGATGTCAGTGTAATATGATGAGGGGCTCATTTATTCTAGAGAGAAACCCCCAACATGACTGAAGACTTGAGGAAAGGTGAGGGGGCAAGGACAGACAGCCGAGTCCAAACTGAATTATACAGCTGGAGGAATCTTAAACAATTATTACCCCTGGTGACCATTATTACCCCAGCTAATCAGAAGGCCAGTCAGCTGCTAATTCCTGTGTCTGTGACAGAGGTGCTTTTGGGATGAGAGGGAGAGAGAGGGAGGGCCAGCAGGACATCTCTTTGTAGTTACCTCCCACCAGCCACTCTAATTAGACACAAAGGCAGGGAGGAGGGGATACACAGGAGGGGAAAGCCCAGATCCTCTGGCCCCACCAACAGACGCTGGGGAACAACTGACTTGGGAGTTCATTATGGGTGTGACACAGGACAGCCTCAAACTGGTTTTCCCATCACGCAAAATAACAGATGGAGTGAGCGGGGCAGACATACACTTCCGTACATGCATTTCATCTTGGACCATGACTAAGACATAAACTTGCAAAAAAAAACCTGTGAGGAGTAAACAAAGTTGAGTAATCTAAACCAGCATCAGCATGTACGAGAGGAGTGAGAAACCACAACAAGACTGCTGGGGTAAACATTTAGAGAGAGTAAGAGTTTGTATGTTTATCGGGTGTAATGGAATGCTGTTTGGTACAATAAAGAAGGATGATTGGTTGAGAGACTGTAAATGGGAAACAAGTCTGGTGGAATTTATTCTATAAATTGGACTGACATTCATTAGGGACTAGTGAGGCGCAAAATCAGACGCACCACAGAAACCACAGCCTATGGAGGAACTACAACACAGAGGGATTTCAATGTATGACCCCGATTAAAGTTACAAAGAGTAAGCCATCCTTGGAACATATGAACTAAAATACTAAAAGGGCATATTCATAGACTTCAAGCAAACCTGTCCTGGTTAGGTCAGAAACATGTTGTCAAATGAAATGATTTCCCTGACTTTTTTTACTCACTTTGGCAGCAACAACAAAGGCTTTAGTCCATCTGATACATAATATATTACTCCTTCTGAACTCACAATACAGGTAATATGAATGGGTAATATTCTGGCCAACGTAAGTCTGCCTATTCATTTATTGTAGTAAAATCCTTCAAGGATGGAAGCAAATAATTGTAGTTACCTGGTATTATTTAGTTGTTATGGTAAAAGGGTATGGCGACATTCCAAATCAACTACAGTAGGCTAATCCAGAACCATGTATTTAAATACATGTTTCTGGGGTAGTCCAATAGCTTTCAAGACTAGCTTAAATAAACATAAACTTAGAATTCAAATCTTGACACTTATTGTATAGACAACATGAGTATTGAAAGTCATTGGAGTATAATAATCCTTATCCCTAGCCCCCCCAAAAAATACAAGAATTATACTAATCATCACAAAATATGCAATTTCTTAAAAAAATATTTGTAATTAACCTGGTTGTGAAAAAACTAAGGCTGGGAATTGCCAGGGACTCACGATACAATATTATCACAATATTTAGGTGGCGATACTGTATGTATTGCGATTCGATACTGTGATTATTACGATTCGACGTTCCAAATATATTGCTGAAAACTATTTTGCTCCCTATTTAAAAAGTAGATAGAAAACAAGCTGTGAAGAAAACAAGCTATGAAGGAAAAATACTGGAATTCTTGTGCAGGTACAGCAAACTAGCGCAAAAAATACTATTGTGATATTGTCAAAACTATTTGATATGATATACAATCAAAAATAATATCCCGATATGTAATTGTATTGCATTTTTTCCGCCCCCAGCACATGAAAAACTACTAATTCATCAATTTGAATGCTTAATGTGAGCCCCGGACCAGACTATCGTGGAATAATAATACGTTTCCTGACACACTTGTCCATCATGTCAGTTTAGTTCTCCTAGTCTCTGACAAGTTCCTTAGATCTACTTTCTCAAATGTTTGTTTATGGACACATGTAACACTCCCAATCTAAGCCAAGGGGAACAAAGAAAACCCTCCCAGAGGGGGTGAGGAATTGAGAAAATTGTGATTTTCATCTACAGGACCACTATACTAGTCTAAGGTGAGAATTGCATTCAGTGTAAAGGAATCAAATATATACAGTTGAAGTCAGAAGTTTAAATGTATTTGGCTAAGGTGTATGTAAACTCAGTTTTTCACAATTCCTGACTTTTAATCCTAGTAAAAAAAATCACTGTCTTAGGTCAGTTAGGATCACCATTTTATTTTGAATGTAAAATGTCAGAATAATAGTAGAGAGAATGATTTATTTCAGCTTTTATTTCTTTCATCACATTCCCAGTGGGTCAGAAGTTTACATACACTCAATTAGTATTTGGTAGCATTGCCTTTAAATTGTTTAACTCGGGTCAAACGTTTTGGAGAGCCTTCCACAAGCTTCCCACAATATGTTGGGTGAATTTTGGCCCATTCCTCCTGACAGAGCTGGTGCAACTGAGTCAGGTTTGTAGGCCTCCTTGCTCGCACACGCTTTTTCAGTTCTGCCCAAACATTTTCTATAGGACTGAGGTCAGGGCTTTGTGATGGCTACTCCAATATCTTGACTTTGTTGTCCTTAAGCCATTTTGCCACAACTTTGGAAGTATGCTTGGGGTCATTGTCCATTTGGAAGACCCATTTGCAACCAAGCTTTATTAACTTCCTGACTGATGTCTTGAGATGTTGCTTCAATATATCCACATAATTATCCTGCCTCATGAAGCCATTATTTTGTGAAGTGCACCAGTCCCTCCGGCAGCAAAGCACCCCCACAACATGATGCTGCCACCCCTGTGCTTCACGGTTGGGATGGTGTACTTCGGTTTGCAAGCCTCCCCCTTTTTCCTCCAAACATAACAATGGTCATTATGGCCAAACAGTTCTATTTTTGTTTCATCAGACCAGAGGACATTTCTCCAAAAATTATGATCTTTGTCCCCATGTGCAGTTGCAAACTGTGGTCTGGCTTTTTCATTGCGGTTTTGGAGCAGTGGCTTCTTCCTTGCTGAGCGGCCTTTCGGGTTATGTCGATATAGGACTCGTTTTACAGTGGATATAGATACTTTTGTACCGGTTTCCTCCAGCATCTTCACAAAGTCCTTTGCTGTTGTTCTGGGATTGATTTGCACTTTTCGTACCGAAGTACGTTCATCTCTAGGACAGAATGAGTCTCCTTCCTGAGAGGTATGACGGCTGCGTGGTCCCATGGTGTTTATACTTGCGTACTATTGTTTGTACAGATGAACGTGGTACCTCCAGGCGTTTGGAAAATGCTCCCAAGGATGAACCAGACTTGTGGAGGTCTACACTTTTTCTTCTGAGGTCTTGGCTGATTTCTTTTGATTTTCCCATGATGTCAACAAAGAGGCACTGAGTTTGAAGGTAGGCCTTGAAATACATCCACAGGTACACCTCCAATTGACTCAAATGATGTCAATTAGCCGATCAGAAGTTTCTAAAGCCATGACATCCTTTTCTGGAATTTTCAATGCTGTTTTAAGTCATCATAGTGTATGTAAACTTCTGATCCACTGGAATTGTGATACAGTGAATTATATGTGAAATAATCTGTCTGTAAACAATTGTTGGAAAAATTACTTGTCTTGCACAAAGTAGATGTCCTAACCGACTTGCCATTACTATAGTTTGTTAACAAGAAATTTGTGGAGTGGTTGAAAAATGAGTTTTAATGACTCCAACCTAAGTGTATGTATGTAAACTTCCAACTTCAACTGTATATACTACCGTTCAAAAGTTTGGAATCACTTAGAAATGTCCTTGGTTTTAATTGCCAAAAACTGAAGATCTCGTAAAACGCTGTGCCTTAGACCGCTGTACCACTCAGGAACTTGGGCCTTTCACAAAATCTGGACACAGCTGATCTTGGCTGCATCCGTCAACTTTAGGCAGGCTCCTTCAGGCCCCATATTGTTGTTACTCTGCTACTCCATTCCCCCACATCCCAGGTAGAACCAGTCACTGGTTGGCTACGAAGGGGAGCCCAACCAGCCCATGACAGCTGGCAAATGAAAATGTAAATACAGTCTCCATTCTCAGAGTGCAGTGTTTCTGACAGTCCCTCAAGTGTCATAAACGCTGTCCATCTCAGGCCAGCCTTTATTTGAAAGCAGTGAGAAACATTTGGGCCAGTGTGTAAATATGTGAGCTCATTACCAAGGTAAGAGAGGAGAAAGTTAAGAAATTATACTGGAGAAAAATGATAGAGAGGAAAAGCTCTCCACTCCCCAACAAAAAGATCTAGTTTGACACAAAATAAACCATTAGTGGTCACAGAGGGAGAGGCGTGCTGGGGTCGGAGACTAGGCCCAGCCCAGAGAGCAGCAGCGAGGGGGGTGGTTAGCCTGACTAAGGCTGCTTTGGAGGGGGGAGTGTTGGGTGTTGTCTAAGGAATTAGCAGAGAAAGTGGAGACTGAATCAGATATCGTAGAGAAAAACAAATCTCTAGGTGAGTCAATTACACACGAGAGATGCTTGTTAGGTCAAATAATCTAAACGGTCCCGACTCAGGGGGCAGACACCCATGCTGACGGAGACTATATTTATTTGACTTTGTCCAGGGATTAGAGGAGGAAGTGCCTCCCAGGCTGGTTCACAGGCTGGCCCCCATGTCCCACCCCACCCCCCTCAGTCCAGGCCTCACTCTGCTCTGGGCTGGGCTAACGGGGGAGTTTAACAGTCATACTGAATGAAGTCTAGATTAAGCTCTTCCACCTTCCACCCCTCTACACAACCAAAACTAATGCAGAGTAGGGCTTTCCTCAATTGTTTTAATGCTCTATAAATATGTGAAGAGCTTTAACCACACGGTAAAGCCCAAACAGAGTTGGCTGACCTACCAACCCCAGTGTTGAATGGAGGAGGGCTCCTGGCCCAGTGACCCCTGACCTCCCATAGGGAGAGTATGGAGCTGAGGGGAGGAGCCCCCCCTGTTAGCGACAGCTTGAACACCATCACACTGGACTCCTCCTCACCAATTACACTGTGCTGCTGTGCTGTGCCACCCACCCTTGCCACCTCTCTCGCCCTCTGGGGAAATTCAGTAATAGCCTCTCCACCCCTCCCCCTGTCAAGGACCAGACACCATCATCTCTCTATCCTCCCGCCCACCAAAATGCACAGTGTGCTTTATGATACCTTGAACCTTGGCAGGAGAATGATGGCTTGTCACTCACTGTATGTTCAGCCCTTCACAAACACAGTGACAGGTGCTCCATTCATCCTCCTTATTGATGAACACACACTGGGTGTGCTGGGGCTTCACTGTCAATAGAACTCAGTTCAACTCCTTAAAATGCCATCCAACGAAGCCTATCTTCTACAGTGGGTCTCTCTTATATTCCTAACATCGATTTAAGTCAACTGTTGTCATCAATGTCTGTCATTCATAGCTTTCTCAATAAGCATTGACAGTCAATGGACTACCTTATATTATGGGTTTTCAACCAGGGATCCGCGACCCGAGGCAATGAGCGGGGGGGAAGGGGGGGGCCACAAATGTTTTATTTTATTTATTTAAATGTTTTTCCCGAATATTTCTACCAATATAATAAACACATTTAGAAGCATCCATGAATAAATAGGCTACCAGTGTGATAACTGCAGCTGGATGCTGGTAAGCTTTCTTGACTTGGACATACATGGCTAACCTTTGTTTAACCAGCTACACAGCTGCTCTTAGCGAAAATGTGTTTGAGTTACCTTTCGAGCTTATAGACTATGTTAGAATTTACACTTCCTCTTCCAATTGTGATGTGGGAAGGTCAAAATAATAAAGAACCATCTACCAAATCTATTCATTTAAAAAGGTTAATTACTCCTCCTTGCCATTATCATTCGACTGATGATTTTGTAGATTTTTTTGCTAACGTATGATGAGGGTCCCTGGGTCGATGGTTTGCCTGGGAGCGGGTCCCTGGGCGAGAAAAAGCTGAAGACTCCTGCCTATATTCCATTGTAACTTGAGATCCTTTGGATTACATCTTCTAGGAAAACCTTATGTAATTGTATAAACCCACAAATACTTCTGAAGCATACAAATGTTTGCCTGTCCAGTGATGGGTAGCTCCTCTATTAGTAACATGTGGCCAATGAAAACACATAGCTGATCTGGCCTGCATTACAAATAACCCCGGGCAAGGAGTTGGGGAGTAACTGATACTCTACACTAGGACTGAGAGACACACAGATAGAGCTGCAGCCAAACAGAACGCAGTTGAGAGAACTGCCCCCCTCCCTCCCTAACACCGCTCCACACTCTGACTCTAAGCTCTGACAGAATGGCAGACAAGGAGCAAGTCTCAGTAGTGTACTACAGCTAGGTGTTAGTGATGTACCTGTTTCTCCAGGATGCGGGAGATCTCTCCCAGGGTTCTGTCCAGGCCTGACACCCTGGTGTTGGCCCACTGACCACTGTCTTGGCCCTGGAGCTGCTTGACCAAGTCCTTCACCAGACGCTGGAGCCTGGGGAGGAAGAGAGGGGGAGAGGTTAAGTCCTGTCATTCATCCATCTATTCATCCACGCATAATTATCATTGTATCACTACAGTTAAATAGAAGAGATAGAATGCATAAACGTGTAGTTGGAACTTACTTGGCCTTGTATGGGGAGTCGGGGACTGTCTTTGCCTCCATTGACGTCTCATACTCCTTTGCCCTACAGAGGAACAGAAGAGCTCTTTGAATAAGAGGAAAAGAGTGCCCCAGCTTTCATTAAAAATGCAGGGGAGGATGAAAAGTCTGAAGGAACAGAAAAAGGTCAGGTTAAGACTGAGTGTTTATTTTGCCTGTCAACTTTCCCCCCAGTAACTTGGCTCAAAATAATGTTGCATTAATTCTACAGGGGCATAGTGCCTCATTGCAACCTGCTATTTTCATTCATAATGACATTCCACCCTCATCACTTTACAATGGCATATCACATTCTCTGTTCAACTGTATTGTTAAATAAATATGAATGGTATGCTTTAACTTGGGTAGCAAATACATCAGTGTTTTGAATCCTGGACATTCACAGATTATGGAGGACATCAGGACTGTTCTCTGTTGCATTAGACCAGCAGAAATGGCAAAGAAGACAGGCTCTACTAGTAGCACACAGAACATCTCGGTCCATCAGTCAGTCAGTTAGCATCCCAGAGCAGATAAGAGCTATTATTGATCCCAGTAACAGACATAAGGTCTTACGGTCAGGAAGCAGCTGATAAACTAACAGATCCCAGAAGAGGACAGGTGGAGCTTCCCCAGAGGACCAGACGTATTCTGACAGAACAAGGCTAAAGTCATTAGCATCAGCTAGATAGAGGAGATCATAAACACTGTCAATGTCAATCCAGCTCAGAATTAAACCCAGAAATAAAAGGTTGTGTAGTCCCAGCGAAGTCAAAAGCTTTAGGTAAACTGACTAGGGAGTAACCAATGTTTACTATTTCTAAGGTTAATTAGCAAACATTTATCCCTCAGAGAAATATCTCAAATGACCAACAGTCAGAAATGTATCATCATCTTGGTAAGCAGCTTCAGTGTAGATTTGGCCTTGTGGTTTAGGTAATTGTCCTGCTGAAAGGTGAATTTGTCTCCCAGTGTCAACCAGGTTTTCTGAAAGATTTTGCCTGTGCTTAGCTGTATTCTTTTTATCCTAAAAAAAAAAAAAAAACTTGCAAGTCCTTGCAATGACAAGCATACCTATAACATGATGCAGCCACCACTATGCTTGGAAATATGAAGAGTGGTACTCTGTGACGTGTTGTGTTGGATTCTTCCCAAACATAACACTTTGTATTCAAAGTTAGCTTTAAAAAAATGTTAAATAATAATATTCGCAGTATTAATAAATGCCTTTTTGAAAACAGGGTGTTTTGGAACATTTCTATTGTGTACAGGCTTCCTTCTTTTCACTGTGTCATTTAGGTTAATATTGTTGAGTAACAACAATGTTGTTGATCCATCCTCAGTTCTCTCATATCAACCATTAAACTGTTTTAAAATCCCCATCATGGTTTAATACCCGAGCAGTTTCGCTCCTCTCCGGCAACTGTGTTAGGAAGGACAACTATCTTTGTAGTGACTGGGAGTATTTACACACCATTCAAAGCCCAATTAATAACTTCACCATGCTCAAAGGGAGTTTTTTATTTTCTTTATTTATTTTTAAACCAAAATCGGTGCCCTTTTATGCAAAGGCATGCTGTGCTTGAAATTCACTACTCAATTGAGGGACCTTAAAGATAATTAATTGTATGCGTGGGGTAGTCATTCAAAAATCATGTTTTTTTAAACCAATATTTTTTAACACAGAATGAATCCATGCAACTTATGTGACTTTGCTAAGCACATTTTTACTTCTGAACTTATTTAGACTAGCCATAACAAAGTGGTTGAATAGTTATTGACTTTACATTTCAGCTTTTCACTTTCAATTTATTGGTAAAAAATTGAAAAACATAATTCCATAATGGGGTATTGTGTATCAGTGGCACAAAATCTCAATGTAATAAATGTTTGATTCAGGTTGTAACAACAAAATGTGGAAAAAGTCAAAGGGGTGTGAATATGTTCTGAAGGTGCTGTACGTCTGCTGCAGAGAAAAGAGAGAGCATGGGAAAATGAGTTTCGAGCAGTCAGGGAAATAAAAGTGAGGAAAAAATGTTGGCTCACCATTTAAAAAGAAGATGGTAGAACAAGCTATATGTTGAAAATTCCCAGAGTTTTGGTGCAGGTATAGCCGACTAGCGTCAGCAAACTATCTTCCTTTTTAAAATATAAATATATTATATACAGCGCATTCGGAAAGTATTCAGACCCCTTGACTTTTCCAATTTTTGTTATGTTACAGCCTTATTATAAAATTGGAAACAATTCTATTAAAATCCATCAATCTACACACAATACCCAAATAATAACAAAGACAAATAGTTTTTTTTTTTAGAAATGTCTGTAAATGTGTTAAAACATAAAAACTGAAATACCCTATTTACATAAGTATTCAGACCCTTTACTCAATACCTTGTAGAAACACCTTTGTCAGCGATTACAGCCTCGAGTCTTCTTGGCACCTACAAGCTACAAGCTTGGCACCTGTATTTGGTGAGTTTCTCCCATTATTTTCTGCAGAACCTCAAGATCTTTCTGGTTGGATGGGGAGCATCGCTACACAGCTATTTTCAGAGATGCTCAATTGGGTTCAAGCCGGGCTGTGGCTGGGCCACTCAAGGACATTCAGAGACTTGTCGCAAAGCCACTCCTGCGTTGATTTGGCTGTGTGCTTCAGGTCGTTGTCCTTTTAGAAGGTCAAACTTCAACCCAGTCTCAGGTTCTGAGCGCTCTGGAGGATATTTTCATCAAGGATCTCTCTGTACTTTGCTCCGTTCATCTTTCCCTTGATCCTGACTAGTCTCCCAGTCCCTGACACTGAAATACATCCCCACAGCATGATGCTTCCACCACCATGCTTCACAGTAGTGATGGTGTCAGGTTTCCTCCAGACGTGGCGCTTGACATTCAGGCTAAAGAGTTGCGTTTCATCAGACCAGAGAATCTTGTTTCTCATGGTCAGAGTCCTTTAGGTGCCTTTTGGCAAACTCCAAGCAGGCTGCCATGCACTTTTTATTGAGGAATGGCTTCCATCTGGCCACTCTACCATAAGGTCTGTCAGTAAATGACAAGAGGAAAACTGCCCATGCACTAACACATTTTGAAATAGTAGGATGCACAAGGTGCTATCACAATTCAATAGCATTACGTTTTGGAACACACCGTCCGCATTGACACCATTCTGGGTCCGGATCAGGACAGTGGTCCACCTGTTTTTCACTAACTTCTTCAGTTTATGGATAATGACAACCAAAAAAAATGACCTGACCTGTATCCCATAATGTACCTGCATTCCATACAGAACCAGCCTAATAATGACTAGCCATCTTTAAAATTAGTATGCCCTTGCAAGGCTTGACAGTCATGTAAATTTGCCAGTAGCACACCGGGCCAGTACCAACTGAAAGCCAAAGATCCGAGTGAAAAGAATACTAGCCCGGGAAAGAGTATGATGCGCACATCATTTAAATGTTATTTTTAGTTTGTGGGCTGAGCCAGTAGCCCATAATGACCTACCCTCCATTCACAATCACATTTTAACTTGGCAATATCATATTTAGATTGATTGTTTGGAGGGAAAAATAAAAACCTCTGCGCAATCTCAAAAAGGGTGTCTTTATCTTTTGGTAAATTCAGTTGTTATAGTTTCTAGTGTTTTCAGGTTTCCACTGTCAAAAATCACACCTTTTATAAAAACACACACACACACACAGTATCAAATGTCCCGTGATTGATACAAACCATCATGATATCATTCTGCCAGGTAGGCCTATTTTGCAGTCAACATTTAAATCGGGAAGGTTAAGAAATGTTCAACCAAAAACATGTACTGGCACCCTAGCGACCAATAAAACAAAAATGTGGTATCGCACTTCCAAGTCAAAGGGTAAAAAAAAATGGCAGTATTTTGGTCTCAATTTTGAAGCCTGGTATACAGGATTGTAGAGGGATACATTTTGAGGGCTTAATGGAAGGTAATTCGATCACACACACTGGGCTCTAGAGTAGACCGTCACTGTAGGTGAATGGGTACGTACATTCCCACACAAAGATTACAGGATTAACCGAGGATGTATGCATTTTCACAATGCTTTCAAACTTAATATGAAATACTATTAGTACTGTCGTTTCCGAAAGTATGAAAAACAAATCTTGTTTACAGAGAGAAAACACCATAAACTGCATTACCTGAGAGGCATTACCCTGAAATATTCAAAGCCAAGGTCAGGGTGCTTAAACGCTGTATGTACTCTGAGTAAACCAACCAGCAAAACGGCTAGTTGGGTGACTGAGGTCCATCATTCTATCACATTATTTACCATGTCCTCAAAGACAACTGAATAAAAATGTTTTTGCTGCCTCGCTTCCACCAGAAATTGAACTATACCTGGCCTGTTTGTCATTCTGATATTACAATATTCATCTCTGACAGGTTTACACCCACCCATGTTAAACGGGGAGCAATTGCTGAGCCATTCATCATGATCCGCAGCAGGCGCGGCTAAATGGGCTGCGGCTATAAATATTAGTAAACTGCAATAAGGAAAAAGCACAAATCTACAATGCAGAACTAATAATCAATTAATCAAGCTTCTTCATTAATCTGAACTGGCAGAGAGCCAATGCTGTAAAAATATCTACCTATAAGCAATTCAGTTTTAAACTGTTAAGTGTATATATACTGTTTGATGCTGTGTTCCTGTATATACTGCGCATTTCGGATAGAAGCTAAACGGTCGGCTAAATCGTCGGAGTGGACTTCTACACTGTGCACCCAAATGGGACAGGTTGTTTAAACTAGGAGTAAGTTGGCTAGATGAGCATGACATCTCTAGTGGCTTACCTTGGGCCTCATCTCACAGGAACATGGTGTGCATGTGTATATGGACCCCTCCAGCTCCTCCACTGGGTGAAATGAGTAAGGCTATGATCACCTCTCCAGGTTGCACACAGGGGTGTCTTTGTGTACCCACCTCTTTCTGAGCTCCACTCACACACTACGGACTCTGTTCCCAGCCAAAGGAAACACACACAGTGGGCTACAGCCAAACAGCTTGCCCTACAGGAGCAGGTACACACTTCCAAATCCTTGTTTTAAAGTCCAGAACGCATCCTGACAAAATGACATGCTACTTACATGCCTTTTCAACAGCATATTTTCTTAAAAGAAAAGCAGCCCTATTTAACTGAAGGAAAGACAGCCAAACCACAAACATTTGGGTTAAACTGTGTTCAGTAGTTTATGATGGGGAGTACAAGCCCGCCCCAGAGTCCAATGAAAACTTCTTGCATTTTACAGACACCCTGCCACGCTTCAATAAAACGGCTCATTTCCACCCAGCGGTGGAGCTGCTCACCTTTATGCTAGCAGGGGCTTTGTGTTATTTACTACCTCTGAAAGCCTTGTGCCATTGAGTGCTAGTCTCAGCAGGGCTCGGGTTGGAGCTGAGGCTGGAGAGAGGGCTGTGCCTGGGAGTGACAGTGAACAGGCAGATTATGTTGGTGTTTTCTCAGCCCCAAGCCCTTCCATAAGAGAAGTAACAGCAGCAATACTAAATGATACATTTCACTGAAAGCAAAGTACTATTATTTAAAAATGGTGGATAAAAAAAATAAAAATAAATGTGACAGTAGTAATGTTAAGGGAGAACTGTGTTCTCCCTTAACATTAGCGAGCACTGCTAAAAATAGACTTCATAGCAAACATGGATCCATCACAATGTGTCCTGGTAATAAAAGTGACTACAATACAGGACTGTGTGTGAGTAAGAGTTAAGGATGCAGCTCAGAGACGCATGTCATCTCTGGTGCTGCACCCTCCCCCCCCAGGCCCCCATGCTCCAACCTGCCCCGTGACAAATAGCTCATCCCACAACTTTTCCTCTACTCTGTCGTATCCCTCTCCTGCCCCCAAACCTCATCCTCCCTCCCTTGTTGTGACCGGCTACTAACCTGATTGAGCCCATGCCTGGGATCTGACACGGTGGCACGTTGCCTCCTATTTGTTGATTACTATTGATTTTCTTTGATACTTCATTTAAAAATCAATAGCCCGGAGAAAGAAAAATAGGCATGGTTTACACATACTTTAACATACTATTGTACACCGAAGGAGGCTTCAGTTTTGGCAGTACCGTGGCAGCAATTAGGGGGAAAGCTCTTAACAGGTGAAAGTCTGGGCCCTCAGATCGATTCCCAGTTTTTCTCCTCAATCACAGAAAGTGGCCATAAATTTAACTCATCAGTATTATTCTTTGGACAGCTGTGATGCACATAACTTCTGCTCTCCATCTCCTTGTCACTCATAAAGCGCCTTCTCGCTGGAAACGAGAGAGGGGAAAGAGAGAGGTGAGAGAGGATGCATCACCTGGAGTTCATGCGTGTGCGGAGTTTCTTTGCCTTCTTGCGTGCCTTCTGCCTCTCCTCTCCATCCTTCACACTCTCAGAGGAGACAGTGTTGTCCGTCACAATGTCCACTATGTACTTCTTTAAGGAAAGATGCTCCTGAAATGCATGAAAACATTTAATTACAATCTCATTAGCTCATTCTGAAATCGAGATGAACACACAAGGAGTGAGAGGAAGAAAAAAAGTGCAACAGAAAAGTGCAAAAGTGTGACAATGAATTGGGCCTTATGGGAGTAATTATGTAGGGTCCCATATTCCCTTCCGTAGACATAACATCCAGCTACTGAGAGTCACCTGCTGCCAGCACCCACAAATATTTTCAATATAGCCTGCAGTCCCCTTTGTGAGGTCACCCATATCACCACAAGGATATCATAGACTGGCTGGATAGTCTATCAAACTAAAGCAAGGATCTTCAAAGCTGTAGGCAGTTAAACTGAGAACACAAAACCTGTTCTACCATAATACACATGTAGCTAATTATGTCCATATCACAATAAAAAATAAGCAGTTGAATCTAAGCCCAGGCAATCTGCTATAAGTAGAAGCTTATCCATTGAAATGGCAGATGTGTGTCCATTGTGTGGCATATACACCTCTGGGCAGAGCAATTGTATCCTGTCATTATCAGGGCATCTGCAACAATTGCTGTTCGTTTGAAGCCACATACCCATGGTATTGCTGAAGGGGAAAGAGGTGTCGCTTCCAGTCTAGTGTGCACCACACCAGGCCTGTCAGATCAGATCAAGCTGATATCTCCACCAGGAGACAGAGAGAGGTAATCCAATTTAAAAGAACATGATGTATGTGCAAGAAACCAATTACCCAATTATGTTGTCATCCAAAACTCTAGAGGATGGGATGGTCCCGCAAGATAACCGTTTCCATTCAGCAGCCAGCGTGTGGCATGCCATTCCTTTTTGTCAAGTTTTGGCAGTGCACCTGCTGCTTGAATAGGGGTTTCAGATGAGGTGTTGTCATCATAAGCACAACTAGAGAAGACCTACAGTTAACCAAGTGCTAAAGCGCTTCGCAATCCAGGAGTCATAATAGCAATCATAAACAGGACCGAGAATCAATTCTTATTCCTTTATTTGTTTGACTTATTGATTTGTGACCAACCTGATCAATCAGAGGGAGGTTCAGGGTGATTAGAAAGTAGCTCCTCTAAGATAAGTAGAGATACAGGCCTAACAGGAATACAATGTGACGTGGCAGGTGAATCAATGGTAGCATGATTTTAAAGGGATTGAAGGGAAAAATAAACATCTAATGTATTTACTGATGGGAAACATCACATGAAAATCTAAACTATTTTTCACTGGAAGTTGAACACATCTCGAATAAATGTCACCTGTCTTCAATGAATGAGTTAGATACAAAATAAGCACTTGTGTGCTGACATGTGTAGTGCAATATTGTTCAGCTGAGCCTTTCAGTCATGACCGTGGCTCTGCCTTGCTTGAGAGGCAGCTGTTCAGTATTCTCCCTGAGAGCCTATCCACTCCTGTGCTACTGCCGTTTACTTAACAGAATTGTTTCAGCAACACCTCAAAGACATTACAAATCTCAAAATCACATCAAAGACCGTTTGAAAGGGAGCTTAAACATAAATTAATGTACATAATTAATTGATATCAAGATTATCATGTTATAGCCTAATACTTCTTCGTGAACTTAAAACTATTAGTGATTTTCTGTATCTTGTCAGGTGATCTGATGAGGCAGTGTGACAGACAGGTGTCTGGCTGAAGCAGGAGGACAATGGGCCACAGAGCCAGGCCTGAGGGCAGAGCTCCTTCACAATACCTACCACACACGGCTTCTCTTGTGTTCCATTCTGGAGGGAGTAACCAGAGAGCTGTCTAAACATTACACACCCACAGTGCCCAGAAAACAGGCCTCTTTAGAGACAGGCACAATCTAAGTGATATGTTCCCCCACCACCTCTTTTGTCCAAGACGAAGTCGGCTTTCCCACTTGGTGTGAAACAGACAGCTGTATGTCATGTTGGGTACAATGTGATGGCATACTGAATCCAGTTACACACCATCTAAGCAACTGTTCACGGGACTATTTTTCAAATGGAGCTGAATGCTTTGTGACATTCAAGTCCTGTAGCACTAGGAACACTGTACACATGAAGATGAAAGATTACAGACTGATAACAATCCCAAAATATAATAACGTTTGTTCTCTACGTTCCCTGAGCGCCTAATTCTTTAGCACGCTGTTCCTTAACAACTCTTTCAATTACATTTTTGTCTTTCAGGAAATCTGAACCGCAACTTCACTCCTTCGACGAGTGAAAAGACTTTACAACTCTGTACACTTCTTTCTGATTGCCTGGCAGAGACGGGGTAACATCAGCCTCTGTGTATCTCAACAGGGCTCTCTGGCCACCAGAGGGGATTCATCATCAACAAGAACCTAATTTAGTGCTGGCTCCAGGAGGTCAACTCTTATACCCAGAGAGAGGCCTGAGTTCACCACAGCCTAGCGATCCCTCTGGAGGCCCAGGTCAGTCCCACACCCCCACCGTCAGAGTCCCAGCTGAGGGTGCAGGAGAGGGATGAGTAGTCCCTTGGAGAGTTCACTGGTGTTTTTGCGCCAATAAATAAATCCAACATGTCTAACACGAGGGGTCCTGGACATTTCCTATATCATCTTAAAACAGGACAGATGACAACTTATACGTTTAAGTAAAGAGAGTGATTGCAATCCCAGCCGTTATCTCTGTACATCGATCCAGCCCTGTAGATAATCATTGTATCCTCAATTTAATTTGTGAGTCCTTCAAAACGGGAGAAGATGACTAAATATAAAGCTTTGGGGCATCTGCCGCCCGCCTTCACTGAAAAACTATGTAGTGAACCCTGTACAGTTCAGCCAACCATCTTCATTTTAATTAAAAATCTTTCATTCCAGCAAGAGTTATGGAACCAACAGCTGGAAAATAGTTGCCAGTTGCATGAATTAAATACTGCACACCAAAACGAGCAGGACATAAAAATAAAGGAAGGCAAGCGTAGTCTATCTATACAAAAAATCCCAAGACATTTCTCCATCTCCTGCCTGATTAACCTTGAATGCTGAATGAAAACATGGAACAAAAGCAGGGCTGAATACCCCATAATAGAAACATAGAGCAGTAAATGCTAAGAGCATTTATTACACAGAAAACACCATGCTGCTGATCCATAGAACATACATTGCAATCGTTTGGACCCGTTAGCTAGGCCATTTCAAACCCCACCAGCCACTACTATTGTAAAGCATAGCCTACACTGCATGGTTTAAAGGCAGTCTGAAGAGACAGTGTGATACTGACTGTGGCCGTAGTACTGTATTGGAGATTTTCATACCTTCATTGCAAATGCCTTGTTTATCATACTGTCAAACAGAGAAACGGGCTGCAGTTGGAAAGCAAATGATTTAGAGTGGAAGGTGGGGGGATTAATGATCAGCCTGTGAGAAATAGGTTTGAATGAAGGAGCTGCTAGGGCCAAAGGTGATGCATATAGCACCAACAGTTGTCAGCCTCACAAAGAGCAGCATGCTGAAAAGGCAATCTCATATTGCAGAGCAGGCTGAGAAGCCTCCTTCCTTTAACAAGCAGTCTTCCCATGAAAAGCACTCTGTGACAGAATGGCCTGTAGACATGGGGGTGATGTCACCCCCTCTACTGAGTCACTGAACTCTAACTGTTTACATTTCAGGGCCCATTTATAATCTCACAAAGACCTGCGAGAGAGCTACTATATGACGGGATTCATAAACAATAATAATGAGCCTGTCATAAATGACAAATAACCTTGATTTAATATCACAGACAATATCTGAGTGGTATTATTTTGTTGGGATGGTGGATGGGGGTATCTTTCTATTTGAGGTAAGACTGTGGGGGTACGCACCACTTCCTCGTCTGAGAGCTCGCGTCCCTGGATGCTGCTGCTGTCTCTCACGGCCTGCTGGTGCCTCTTGCCCTTGGTGTGGCTGTACAGGTGCACCTCCGTGGTGATCTACAAACACACAGGTCAGAAGTCACTGCTGAGGACACAATGGAGACAGAGGCAGACAGGGTCGACAGGGTCCTCCCCATGGGAGGCCACTTAAACCAGTGTTGTAGTACTCAAGTCCAGGATTCTAGTCCAAATTTAGTCCCCATGACTTGTAATTCGACACGGATTTGACCATTGGTGACTCGGACTCACTTTCTTGTGACTTGTATTTGCACTTGGGACTGGATAGGCTATGATAATCAGAATATTAGCAGCACGTGATGCGCAGCGAGGGTTCAGTTTTTTTCCAGCTACACCTTGTTTAGGCTACACTTTCTTCAGTCATGTAACCTCATTAGATAGCTAGCTAACAAACTGATCATGTTACCAGCAGCCTATATGTAAACATTTGGTGGCACAGAAAGAAAGGAAAATGTATTTACTAAATAATTTCTCTTGCCGCTACACTATATCTGACTGGGAAAATGTTTTGATTTTGAGTTCATGCGCACTCCGTGAGCATTTGGACCAGAACTCAAGCACTGGGACTAGAACTTCAGCCATAGACATTCGTGACTCGACTCGTGATTCGAACTTGGACTCTGGCTCGAGCACATGGGATTTGGGACTCGACACGGACTCAAGGTTTAGTGACTTACTACATCACAAACCACATTTTCATCCAAAGTTTATATGTGAGTAAAGTCATACCATACTAAAATAAAATCACGACAACTGTGATGGAAACAGGTAATTTTGCTATAATTGTATTAATGCAGACAGAGTTTGTTCGTTCGACATGGTGGTATCTTTTTGTGTTGATAAAATGTACTATGAAAAAAATGGTGGTGGAAATGCCTTTATGCACAAATATTTATATAATATCCATCATATCGAAGCAAACTTGGAGTCACGCGATGAAATGGTATGTGGTCTTCCCACTATTATTAGGCTACAGATTAAATAAGTTATGATGAACTTCACAGGGTGGTGAAAGTGCAAGGTAATGAGCTTGATGCTCCTTTCCAATAAATATTATTCTTCTGGTGACATGATCATCGCTGCTTGTCTGCCGTTTGACAAATAAAAAATATTATTGCTCTTATCCATAATAATCTCATAATGTAGACTAGTCTACCCTCACTGTATCTGCCAGCTGTTGACTAGAGCACATGTGTCAAGACCAGAGTAGGTGCATTTACTATTTAACTCAACAGAGTGTGTGTCAAAACGATCGGTAGAGTTGAAAATGCGATGGAAACACATTGAACTTTAGATTTTTAATTGGTACATAACTTTAAGCAAAAAAAGTTAATGTGTGCACTACGTCATCACGCACAGACTTTTATCCGCAACAAATCCGTTTGGTGGAAACACCACTGGTGGGAAAATGTGCAGATTTTCTTTATGTGGATTTTAGAATATTAGCATGAAAATCTGTCGCCAATTGGATGGAAACCTAACTACTGACTGACACTACACATTACAACTGGTTTTCAATAAGATCAGACAGACTTTCTCCTCCATCGGACCAAATAGTGAGTCCTAATTTGTAGTAGGTGTAAGGAACTTAACTGCAGTCAACAAGCCTTTAGTGGAATGAATTGACATGGTTAAGAAGGTGACAAGGGTAGCCACGTAGTTTCTTCAAACAGCATGTGATGTGTCAGACACATATGAGAGCATTGTTAAACTGAAGACGCCTTCATGGCTGTATTTAATGGCATTCTCCTTTCTGACAGCACAGCTGGATCATAGTAGTTACTGCAGTATGAAATCGGGGGCTGACAGATCCACTAAGGATGATCCATCTCAACACAAACATTTACAGTGAACAAATGTAGCCTATATAACAACATTAATGTGATTGGCTCTAGGATGGTCTATTCCTTTTCTAAGTCAAGCAGAATATGTTATCCCTGTACTCTTTTTGTTTGTGTCAATGACTCATCCTCAAACCAACTGATGAACCAATGTCCCTTCGGTCGTTCTTGCTCCTCACACAGAGTGACTATATATAGTGTGGCATGTCTGGAAAACCACACTGAAAACACTGGTACAGTAAACCACAAACTGTGGGAAAAACTGAGCTGGACTATACACAGACAAAAGCATGGCGTGAAGATGAAGAATTGACACAAACGGCATGAGGTTAGGTTGATGTGGACGTGTTGTTTCCTCCCACCAAGGGCTAGAACAAAGCCCATTACGGATGGCCTCGGTTTAATGTCATTAAATAGAGTGCTGGCTGCTGGCCTATAGATGATCTCTAGTGTCAGATGCTAGCCAAGGTCATCGGAAATGTTAACAAGATTCCCCCCTCCCCCCACACACTCCTGTTTATCTGATGCTAGTTGGAGCTCCAAGGTGTCGCAACCTTGTTGCGGTGAGAGCCAGCCTGGTCCGTCACAGATAAATGTGCCTGCCAATAGATTTGTTGCCCGTCACTTGAAAAGCATAGTCATGCCCAGTCATAAATCTCCACCCCAGAGATCATGTTTAATCAATGCAGTTAAATCCTCATTTAAATACATTCTCTTCCAAAATCCACTGAATCTCCTTCTCATGAGCATTTATATGCATACAGTCTGCCAAGGGGGACCGCCAGAGCTGCTCTACTGCCACAAAGCTGCTGCTGCTCCTTTCCCCTTCAGTTTAGGTTAAGCATGTAAGCCAATCAGTCTCACAAATTAGTGCAAGGAATTAAGTTAATGAAGTAAAGGGTGAACTTCTCACTGGAGAGTGGATCAAGCCAATTCACCATTTAGTATATACTTTCTCTACTCAGCATGTCAGCATCTGTCTAGTGTGACAAGAAACATGCCAAGGACAAGTGGGCAAAATATCAATCATCATCTACACGAAGAACAATACAAAGACATTTTGTTAAAAAAACTATGGAGAACCATTTCAAACTGGGACTTTGTGTACATACCACAACATTGCACAAGGAGCACTGTTTCTTGCGCTCATACGGTGTCAGTTTGGGGGCATAGTCAGTGTTGGCATGTCTGCCACTGCTGAGTTCTGCTGCCTTCTCCTTCCTCTGTTCAATCTGCTCCATGTGCCTGCGACTGCTCTCATCATGCTGGGAAGGAGAACAACCAAGAGATCATGAGATTAAGAGGGACTTTAGTCTGGTCTACAACAAGGAAATGTAAACTTTAGACAGGAGCCGTATCCACAAAGTGTCTCAGAGTAGAAAATCGTTCCTAAGTGCTGAGAATAGAGACATTTTACTACCACACTTACAAGTCAAAATAAAAGCTATGCGTGAAGCCTCTTTGGTCATAAGAGTCCAACCTAGTCGATAGATCTTTAGAGGAGCACATAAGGTGTCCTGACCAGATAAGAGTTACCAGCAGGTGTTTTGATAAAGAAAAAGTAGTCAGTGGTTCCTGCTCCACATGAAATTGCTTTGGAGTGGTTGAAGAATGTTTAGCTATTTCTATATTATCACTACACAAATATTCTAGACTTACATGCTTATGAAAATGATTCCACATGAGCCCTATTTCACATGATATGGAACACTTATGAGGATCTATGAGGATCTAAACACTTAACCACATAGGCTAATAAATAATCACATCGTTTTCTTTAGATTATTTCATTAACCTACATCTAGTCATTTCAAGTTATCCCCTTGGAACGCAATAACACGTTGTTAAAAAAAATGCTTAAAATTGGGCATGCCTATAAGTTGGACAATTAAAGGCATCTAGGGCCTATGTTAGCTTTAATTGTGTTCGATGAAAATAAATGATAGACCTTTCAAACATTTTATGCAACATTATCAGCAAGTGATTAGATGTCAAAGTGTGTTGATATAACGGTGCTATACATTTTTGGGAGAGATGCTTTGTGGAAATATCTGAGGCAGGAGTGAGATTGTGCCTCACTAACCTTCATCTGGATCTTCTTCTGCAGTTCCTCCATGGCCTCCTGTTGAGCAGCGCTGAGGGCAGCCAGACGCTCCTCTCTGTCTCTGTGGAGAGAACAACAGACTGGAACAGTGAGATCCTTCGGATTAGGGTGGGGGGGATATCTATTTCAGACAAAGCACATTGTCTGTTGGGTGAAATGCAGTTATGATTAAGGGCTGGTTAGCATGTGATGATGGAAGCACCTTAGGTAAGAATACAAAAACAGATAGTTGATTCCAACTGAGCAAGGGGGTACAGACCTGGCCCTCTCTCGTGCAGCGTCTTCCCTGGCCCTCTCTTTCTCCTGCTTCTGCTGCTCGATGCGTGTCTCCTGCTCCTTCCTCCTCATCAGCAGCTCCTCCACCCGTGCCTGCCGCTCTGCCTCCAGAGCCCGCTTACGCTCCTGGGGAGACAGACAGGGACCACAGCCAGTCAGTGGGACTGTACACTGTGGTGGTAAGGCAGAGACGTCTAAGGGGGAGAGGGGGAGCTGCTGCTGTCCACTGTTACCTGTACAGCCTCGTCTCTGGCCTGCTTCTCCTCCTGTCTCCTGCCTCTCTCCTCCTGCAGCTCGTTGAGGCGCTGCTCGTACTCGTTCAGCTTGGCCAGCACATCGTGCCTCTTGTTCTGAGCTTCCAGAGTGTTGATGAATGCTATCTCATTCACCTGCAGACAGACACAAGGGACTGGTCAACAAGCCTGACTCAATGAGCTACAAACAAAAGTGATTATTATAACAATAGTCTGCCTCTAGTCTAGTTTGCCATTGCTTTTTTCTGTGATCCTGTTTCTTTGCTTTTAAGAACATTCTCAATGTCCAAAATTATTATCAAAAGAAACATCTAATTAGGAAAATACTTCAACTCTTGGACATGTAGCTAGGTGTGGAGAGTCCTAGGGGTCAGTCCTGTACCTTGGCCTCCTCCTCCTGAGCCTTCTTCACTATGGCCTGGAGCTGCAGCTCCCGCTTGAACTCTGCATGGAGTAACTTCTCCTCCATCATCCTCCGCCGCTGGTCCAACAACTCCTCCTTCCATTTCCTGACCTCCTTCTCCTGTGAGGGAAAGACAGCTTGGGTCAGCTCATTTTACTCATGTACATTCTCTAACCAAGGCAGACACTATTATGGTGTCTTGCATTCAAAGCATTTGCTGCTACCCGCTCTGGTACGATGTCCACAGGGATTCATGTGAATATACACCACTTCATGTACTTATGTGGTTAATACTCAAGATTATTGAAGGGCACACTCATCTCATGAGGGCCTGGAGAACAAAAACAAACGTCATGAAAGATTGTTGAGTTTGGGCTACGTCTCTCCCAGACGTGTCTGTGGTCAGCTGGGCTGAGAGAGACTGAGAGCTGGCCTCTGTTATTTAGTGATTCTATTTGGCAGTGTGCTGACAGAAGCTCTCCACGTGGCCAGGCTGAGCTGGGCTAAGCAAGGCTGTGGTGTTTCCCGTTGGCTCTGTATGGCCACTCACCCTCTCCAGGAGCTTCTGCAGTTTGTGAGTCTTCTCATCTCGCAGTTTATCCCGGAGCTGCTGGGCCTTCAGCTGCTTCTCTTCATGTTTTTTCTTAGACTCTGCGATGGTTCTGCCAAATAAGACAGAAAAAACAACTTACACCTGCCATCCTATCCTCTCCCCCAGTCGTTCAAAATAGGAACGAACTTTGACATGCACCAAGATCTTTTCTCTGACAAACATCAGTAACATGAGGGTGTGTGTCTCACCTTTTGCGAGATGGGGAGGACAGTTTCTCGTGCATGTGGATCCCATGGCCAGGTGGTCTGGAAGGCTCCTCCTCCACGATGTCCCCCCAGGAGGTGCTCTGACGCCACGGCTCCCGCGCTGCAGAGAGAGGCGAGTCTGGACATTGACCACATCTGTGTCTTTAGCAAGAGCATCAACACTCAACCCATCTCATTATAGATATATTACAGTTAAACAGAAAAGAGATTTACCGTCATAGTCGGCTAGCATGTCACTCCAATCCATGTTGAATCCACCTCCACTGCCAATGCTGGCCTGGGGGAGAGATAATCAGTACACGATCACTGGCAATCATATGGATATTACAAGGCGAGAAAAACTCAAGACCTGGGGGAAAGAGATCCTACCACTTCAAAAGCACTTCATATGACCAAAGAAAATTGAGAGAGTGTCTTACAGAGAAGTCAGTCTCATTGTCAGTCTCCAGGTCATTGTTCTCAGCCTGGATCTCTCTGGTCAGCTGTTCCTCTTCAGCAATGGCGCTGGCGATAGCCTCCTCGTTGGCCTTCTCCAGGCGGTCAGCCAGCTCCTCCTTCTTTGCCAGGACCTCTGCCATGGACTGGGGCTGGACACAAGGCACACACACACGCTCACATATAGCACTTTCTTACTCATTCAGGTTTCACTAAGCCCACTGGCAGTCAGGGTCTATCTGTACCTCTCTAAAATGCAGGAATGTTGTCTATTGCTTTTATCAAGATTGTGAAATATGTTATTACATGTATATACTGGTGGGCTTGGTGTGATCAACTTAAAAGATTCCATGAATTTTATATTCAAGAACAATGACTCTTAATTTCATACAGCTCTAAAGGTACTATTTAGAAAAGTTCCCAAGACCCTTAGTATCATAACATGTACAAACAGAAAAGAACATCAAACCCAAAAGCACAAACCACACCACACGATCAATCACAAGATCACAGGTGAGGAAGCATTCAGGAGTCATGCAGAACAAGTTCCCTGTGAGAATGACGAGATGGTGGAAGGAGGCACAACCATGGGACCAATTCACTGACATGGTGTAGGAATAAATACTTACTAGATGAGTCTAAACAGCCTGATGGAGCTCAAAATGTCTCCATTTCTATTAGTCTTTACACATACAACATGAACTTGACCAACTGCCTTTCCTTAGTCACAAATTACATTTACATTTTAGTAAATTTGAAAACGCTCTTATTTAGAGTGACTTAGAGGAGCATTTAGGGTTAAGTGCCTTGCTCAACAGCACAGACAGGTTTTTCACCTTGTCGGATCGGGGATTCGACTCAGCAACCTTTCAGTTACACTCTTAACCTCTAGGCTACTTGCCGTCCAATCACTATCAGGGAGGACAGACAGTTAACAGCACTCCAGTCCAGAGAGGCCAGAGCTCCAGTCTAACTTAATGAGGGAGAGGTTTCTCTCACCACTGAGGCAGTTTCTCTCTAACTAGGGGCCTGCAGTGCAGTCTAAACAGCACTGGGCTTATCTGAGCCACCCACAGAGGCGTCTGGCCCGGCCCAGCACTAAGACCAGGTCTGCCTGTGTTTGATCTGAGCTTAGATAACTTCCCTGTAGACCATTTAGAAGCCCTCCATCTCTAGGTATAATGAATGGCCTTCAGAAGAGGTTAAGGTGCTGTGGAGGTATCTATGACAGTAGCCCTGCTAGTGAAGGAGGTTCTCCTCAATTAACTCCAGAGACTACTTATGATGCCAAATGAGGCAGTAATAAACCTGACACAGGACGGTTGCTGATCACTTAATGCACAATGGAGACAGAAAACAAACTAATACCTGACACAGCCATTGTAAACATGCCATGATCCCTGGCCCTTTGGGCTGAACCTGTCCCTGAACTGGATACCCTGTCACAGGTTCGCACCATTTCAGCTCAAAGCACAGTCGTTTTGATTAGTGGCCACTTCCTCAACACAGCATAACAACTGGGCCAGCCACTTCAGGAGTACCAGCAACAAGCATGACAGACACTGTTTTCTGAGCTCTCACAACAAGAGCCCCATGGACATCCTCTCACAGCCAACCACCAACACCCCCACACAAACTGTCCTGCCTACCTGGCACGGGGCTTTTCTGAGGGGGCTGTGCTGCCTGTCATGTTAGCACATTGTGGCTGGAGGCTCTGTAGATTGACTTTGTTTAGGCGCTGAAGGTCCATGGGGGATCCATGACCCCCTGCCCTGAGCCCTCCCCTCCCTCTGCTCCTCCATCTCTCAGCACTCACAGTGGAAAGCTCTTTGGGGTCCAGCACACTCTCCAGTTTCACCGCTGCCATGGGAGCCTCAGCCGGTCCTGGAGCAGATGTTGCCATGCCCTGTGACGTGCCCCCCGCAGTCCCCTTGTCCCCCAGAGCACAGGGCCCATCCGTCTGGGCTGGGTCTAGGGATGGAGGGAGAGCTAGGGCAGGGACTGGTAGGGATAAGGCTGGGAATATCGTAGGGTCTGGGTCCTGGGTAAGGTAAAGGGTAGGGGCTGGTATGGGGGGAGGCGCGTCCTCACAGGGTGCGTTGACACACTGCCCCGAGTCTTGCGCACTGTCTGATGGGGGCTGTACCAACACAATCACACACACACCATTCAAGACATGCATATTCCAAGCATTTCATGAGAGCAGTAAAACAAAAACAAAACGATTAACACAGCTGAAAACACACATCATGCAAGGAGGTTGGCAATAACATGCCCTAACCATTCAATTCTCATCAAAACATCAAATAAACACAATGTGGAAATACATGAAATGTGTATTTCAAATAAGCAATGCCTAGAATACACCCATACCCAGTGTGTTCCGAGGCAATGAGTATTTATTTAATGAGAGGGAAAATAGCATATTTCTGCTTCTGAAGTGTCAGTGTACGAGCAATTGTGTTAAAACTGATATGCCCTGTCTGGAAAGGTTGTCTATGAATAATGTGGAGCCCAAAACCAAAACAATGTAAGTGATAAAACGGTCTTGTGTTACTCTGCTCCACGTCTCCTGTCGTCCTGAATAATTGATAGCTGGGGACTGCTGGGAGGGTGAGTGACTTCAGGGCTCAGTACTAGGGATGTGCACGGTTATTTGAATATCCGAACAGACGTTAGTATTAGAATACTTGTGTGAGTATTCATTTTTGCAAATACATTTTTCTTTACCTGATTTGACTGAAAAGGCTTTTTCTAAATTAAATTTAAACATCAATGTGACATTCTTAGACAAGGACATATCATGACATTTCAAATGATTAATTTAATAAAACAAACTCTTCAATAGAATTTGGATGCACAGTGCTCCCCATAAAAAGACCGCTAGCCATCACGTGTGTAGCTTATGTTGGCCAATCAAAGTGGCAAAAAGGCTAAATGTGTAGCAAGTGGAGTGAGAGTTCACTAACGCAGTGCAAGATGGAATACAAT
This sequence comes from Oncorhynchus mykiss, assembly GCF_013265735.2. Taxonomy (NCBI): domain Eukaryota; kingdom Metazoa; phylum Chordata; class Actinopteri; order Salmoniformes; family Salmonidae; genus Oncorhynchus; species Oncorhynchus mykiss. The sequence goes on from NC_048565.1 coordinate 31,529,697, forward strand.
TACAGAATTAAAAGTTAGCGAAATGAGAATCAAATGCAATTTTATTAGTCACATGTGCCGAATACAACATGTGTAGGTAGACCTTACAGTGAAATGCTTACTTATGAGCCCCTAGCCAACAATGCAGTTAAAAAAAAATATGAATAAGAAATAAAAGTAACAAGTAATTAAAGAGCAGCACTAAAATAACAATAGCGAGACTATATACAAGGGGGTACCGGTACAGAGTCAATGTGCAGCGGCACCGGTTAGTTGAGGTAATATGTACATGTAGGAAGAGTAATTAACGTGACTATCCATAGATGATAACAACAGAGAGTAGCAACGGTGTAAAAGAGGGAGGGGGGGCAATGCAAATAGTCTGGGTGGCCATTTTATTAGATGTTTAGGAGTCTTATGGCTTGGGGGTAGAATCTGTTTAGAAGCCTCTTGGACCTAGACTTGGCGCTCCAGTACTGCTTGCAGTGCAGTAGCAGAGAAAACAGTCTATGAGGCTGGAGTCTGACAATTCTGTTGTGCCCTGTTCACGACTATCTTGGTGTGCTTCGACTATGTTAGTTTGTTGGTGATGTGGACACCAAGGACCTTGAAGCTCTCAACCTGCTCCACTACACTACTGGCGTGCTCAGTCCTCCTTTTCCTGTAGTCCACAATCATCTCCTTTGTCTTGATCACATTGAGGGAGAGGTTGTCTGGCACCACACGGCCAGGTCTCTGACCTCCTCCCTATAGGCTTTCTCATCGTTGTCGGTGATCAGGCCTACCACTGTTGTGTCATCGGCAAACTTAATGATGGTGTTGGAGTCGTGCTTGGCCATGCATCCATGAGTGAACAGGGAGTACAGGAGGGGACTGAACACGCACCTGAGGGGCCCGTGTTGAGGATCAGTGTGGCGGATGTGTTGTTACCTACCCTTACCACCTGGGGGCAGCCCGTCAGGAAGTCCAGGATCCAGTTGCAGAGGGAGGTGTTTAGTCCCAGGGTCCTTAGCTTAGTGATGAGCTTTGAGGGCACTATGGTGTTGAACGCTGAGCTGTAGTCAATGAATAGCATTCTCACAAAGGTGTTCCTTTTGCCCAGGTGGGAAAGGGCAGTGTGGAGTTCACTAGAGAGTGCATCATCTGTGGATCTGTATGGAAATTGGAGTGGGTCTAGGGTTTCTGGGACAATGGTGTTGTGGTGAGCCATGACCAGCATTCCAAAGCATTTCATGGCTACAGACGTGAGTGCAATGGGTCGGTAGTCATTTTGGCAGGTTACCTTAGTGCTCTTGGGCACAGGGACTGTGGTGGTCTGCTTAAAACATGTTGGTATTACAGATTCGGACAGGGAGATGTTGAAAATGTCAATGAAGACACTTGCCAGTTGGTCAGCGCATGCATGCAGTACACATCCTGGTAATCCATCCGGCCCTGCAGCCTCGTGAATGTTGACCATGTTAAAGGTCTTACTCACATTGGCTGTGGAGAGTGTGATCACATAGTCTTCCAGAACAGCTAGTGCTCTCATGCATGTTTCAGTGCTATTTGCCTCAAAGCGAGCGTAGAAGTAGTTTAGCTCGTGTCACTGGGCAGACTTCGACTGTGCTTCCCTTTGTAGTCTGTAATGGATTGCAAGCCCTGCCACATCCGACAAGCATCAGCGCCGGTGTAGTACGATTCGAGTCCTGTATTGACGCTTTGCCTGTTTGATGGTTCGTCGGAGGGCATTGCAGGATTTCTTATAAACACCTGCCTCTGCAACTGGGGTTAGAGTCCCGCTCCTTGAAAGCAGCAGCTCTGCCCTCAGTGCGAATGTTGCCTGTAATCCATAGCTTCTGGTTGGGGTATTACGTACGGTCACAGTGGGGACGACGTCGTCGATGCACTTATTGATGAAGCCAATGACTGATGTGGTGTACTCCTCAATGCAATCAGAGGAATCCCGGAACATATTCCAGGTCTGTGCTAACAAAACAGTCCTGTAGCTTAGCATCTGCATCATCTGACCACTTTTTATTGATCGAATCACTGGTGCATCCTGCTTTACATTTTTGCTTGTAAGCAACAATCAGGAGGATAGAATTATGGTCAGATTTGCTAAATAGATGGTGAGCTCTGTACGCATCTCTGTGTGTGGAGTAAAAGTGGTCCAGAGTTTTTTTTCGCCTCTGGTTGCACATTTAACATGCTGATAGAAATTTGGTAAGACGGATTTAAGTTTCCCTGCATTAAAGTCCCCGGCTACTAGGAGCACCGCCTCTGGGTGAGCGGTTTTCCTGTTTGCTTACGGCGAAATACAGCTCATTCAGTGCGGTCTTATTGCCAGCATCAGTCTGTGGTGGTATGTAGACAGACAGCTACGAAAAATACAGATGAAAACTCTCTAGGTAGATAGTGTGTTCTACAGCTTATCATGAAATACTCTACCTCAGGCAAGCAAAACCGAGACTTCCTTAGATATCGTGCACCTATGTATTTTTGTAAATAACAGCTGAAGGAGTAGGATACAACGAGCAACCAACAGGTAGGCTGTTGTTTTATCTGAATGGGGTTGGGGAGAAAGCACAGCTTGTGGCCTCAATTAGCCTAGCTAGCTTCTCTATGCTACTACAGTCAAGACAGGCACTGTTTTACAGGATGATAAATAACATTGTGGCTGCTACAAGTTAGCTAGTCTTGGCTGTAACCGAGTTTCCTTGCCATCTCTGTCGCTCTCACTCAGTCTCCTCGCTACACACACAGCCCTTCGAAGCTGCAGCATTAGAGAAGAAGGGTCTGAAAGTGTGCCAGCCTCTCTCCCTCACGCAGCAGTGCTCAGTTTTAAAAACGTAGCTACGTACATGAAAAAAAAACATGTTATCCGACAAAAATACATGCCACTATTCGAATTGTAAAATTATTTTAACCCCCATCCCCACCTCCATCATGTGACCCTTCTCTAAGTCTCCTGTCATCTCCTCCAGGGGGTCGGGCTCCTCAGGGATTGGTTGTTCACACTGAGCCTCGTCTTTGTCCAGGGGGCAGGGCCTGCCAGGGGGCTGCTGGTTCTCCTTATTGATATCATCTTTAGGGCTGATGTGGGCCAGCACCGGGCTGACCTTCGCTACGATGGCGGCAGAGCGAGGCCGTGCCGGACGCCCACGCTGTACTGTCTCCCAGCCCTCAGAGTCCTTCTTACCTGGACACAGTGAAGGACACACACACTCATTAGAAGTGTTGCTCCGCAAACATCAATCATAAGAGGATACACACCCTGAGGGGTTTACATGCACTGATGATAAAAAGACCACGAAACCATGTAAGGATCATATAGTGCACCCTCTAAATTTCATGCTTACCTGGTTTCTCTGCGGGATAGTTGTTGACTTGGCTGGGGACAGGAAGGGACTGGGAGGACTTGACCCGGTCAGCCCAGCTGGGGCCCGTGTGGGACAGACGAGCTACGGCCAGTGTGGGTGGAGGACCACTGGAGAGATGAACACAAATCACTCAAAACCAGATGAGCACAATGTCAAGATACACAGAAGCATTTCACCACAGAGATCAGTATAAATTATTTGTTTTAATAGACAGCTTCTCCTCTACACAACTGCCGGTCCAACAGTACAGTTTAAACCAGTGGTCACCAACCTTCAAGATCACTTTCGCAGTCAAAAAGCAAGCATCGATCCACCACTCAGATGTATTTTTTTAACATGACTTTAAAAAAAATAATTTTACATGACATTAATGTTACATTCTAGAAGGATAGAGTTTCCAAGTTGGATGACCGTTTAATACGATTTTTCCCCGGAGGGAGCTAGTTTTTTTTCTTCCAGTGTTCCCAGTTGTCTTGAACGCACTGAAGTTTACAGTTTTTAGTCTCAGCAGAGGGAGGGAGAAAGCAGCAGAGGGTCTGCCTCTCACAGTCCCTGCTCTCTACTTCCTTTCCTCGGGTGAGACTGACCAGAAAGGGAACAGTCTTCCACCTGATGGCGAAATTCAAGTAGCACCGCATCTGCCTCATGCACAAATTCATGTTGTTGCTATGACCAGAGAAAGTGAAATATTCCTCAATATTAAAATACACGACAAGATGCTAATAATAAAAGTGCAGTGCTATCGATACACCTGGCTACTCATTCATTGCAGCTGCAGCACAAGTGGAAGTAGGGAGAAGCACGTTTTATGCTTCGTAATAGTGTTGAACAAAAACAGTGTTGACAGTGCTGAATGAAATTGGACATAAACTCACTCATAAAAACTGCAGCGCTTTGGTATATTCTTTGACAGTCTCTCTCCGGTCATGATTTTAAAAGTTAGGAAATCTAAGGCAGGCTAGAATCAAACTGTGGCTGGGGTCATGGAAGACATAGGCAAGGTGATTTGAGCTATCCGATTGGCCAGCGCAGTATGTGCACAGATCTCAAACAAATTAAGTGGTTCAAAATGGCAACACTTTGCTTAAGGTGCACAGGGCCTCTGAATCAAGTGCACCTACTGTACCGCCAACAGAGCAAAACAAATAACGATAAATAAATAGACTAGGAATGCATTGAAGATCGACCGGTTGGTGACCACTGTTCTAAATAATGGCTGTGACGTCACTGACTACTCTAGCAAGAGTAATAAGAGGTGACCATAAGGTGAGCAGCGCCATCTGCCTCACCCAGGCTGGTGTCTGATCCAGGCTTTCCTCCCTACACACTCAGGGTCTACAAACCTCCCTAATGATCAATACCCATTTCCTGGAGCATCCGATTACAGGGCACCGCACATATTGAACCGATGCTTCAGCAGTCTTTAACCACACTTTTATCTATACCTCCCACTGTTTCTGTGGCGTGGCTAGTGAGACTTGACAAATTACATTAAACAAATGCCTCAACATCAGCAATCAATCCCCTTACCAGCAGATCACAGAGCAGCCACTACCAACCCAGACCAGTTGGCACATCATATTGCACATTGATTTATTAATTAGAAGTTTCTAATGCTATTTTTTATCAAATTAGCATTGCTGAACCCTTTACTCCAACTGTGAACATGTAATGATGGCTGACTGTATTACACAGAATATAGCTGAGAGGAAACATTCTGCTGCCCAGAATGTGCTGATGGGGAGTAAAGTGAGGAGGGATTTTGATGACTGCCGTATAATGGTGTGTGTTCATAATGACTGGCAGTCATTACATTAATATGATGGTAAGCACTTTGAGTTCAAATCAGAAACAGTGGAGATTAGGGCTGTCAACCAAACCAGAAAAGAGTTGGAGAAATCTTACCCAAAGTTTAGGGCGCGGCGAGCACTAGGTGAGTGGACAATCCTGTCAGATGAGGGGCTGGGCATCACATGACGACCTGGGGACATCTTACGCACTTCCCAAGCCAAAGACGTGGGTCTGGATTCAGAGAGGACAAATAAAATAAAAATATATATAAAATTGTAATAAACTGTAGTACCATAGGGGGAGATTTGTATCTCAGATAAAAACAATTCAACTTATGGGAAAACAGAAACATACACAAAAGTTGCAGGTTGATTGACCGATTAACAGCCTACTTTAAATGTACAACTTGGGAGGCAACTTAAAAGCTTGGATTTTTATACCCATTTAAATGGTGTTGTGGTCATTGTGTTAAAGAGGAGCCAATAAACGGGTGGATCACCTTGAATTACAGCCAAGGCAAGCCTATTGATTGATCTAGTGTGTTTGAAACTCAAAGCCAGGGAGCAGAGATGGCACTTAGAGGTTCCCCTCAGGGAGTGAGCGAGCGAGCCAGAGAGAGAAAAGAAGAGAGCCAAGGCATAGATAGATCACCTGTTCTGGGCATCTGTTTTCTCCAACTTCTCCTGCAGCTGGATCCAGTCAATCAGAGCTTTAAAGTCCCGCACATAGTTGTCCAACATCATCAGCACCTCCTGAAATAAAGACATGTCTTTCAGACACCGACAGGGGGACATTTCAGTGGAGCCATCATCCACATATCGGGTAGGCAGGTAGCCTAGTGGTTAGAGCTTTGGGCCAGCAACTGAAAGGGTGCTGGATTGAATCCCCGAGCTGACAAGATAAAAATCTGTTGTTCTGAACAAGGCAGTTAACCCACTGTTCCCTGGTAGGTCATCATTGTAACTAAGAATTTGTTCTTAACTGACTTGCCTAGTTAAATAAAACAAATGCAAACATATCAGGACAATGAGAAACTACTTGGTCGACGGTTGTTGCTCAATATGCGATAATGTGACTAGAAAACAATTTATACAACAGCCAACTTTCTGGGACATCGACATGTCTTATATGGGCAAGAAATCTTAAATCCTTGTTAATCTAACTGCAGTGTCGAATTTACAATCGCTATTACAGAAAAAAATACCCTACTAATGTTTGAGGATAGTGCACAACAACTAAACACTTATCACGGCAACTGATTTGATACACTCACCACTGAAGGTAAATAATGTACTTACATTCAGTAATATTGCTCTGATTTGTCATCCTGAGGGTCCCAGAGATAAAATGTAGCATAGTTTTGTTTGATAAAATCTATTTTTTCATTCAAAATGTAGGGAACTGGGTTCTACAGTTTGACCCCACGGCTGTCTCTGACATTGCTGGGAGTGTGTAATTATTTGTATTACCATAGCATTTTTGTATGTTCTCTATAGTTATATACTTGAAAATGTATAAAGTGACCAATTTGGCACATTTGGGTAAACTCCTGGCAGACTTGATGAAAAATGTTGTGTAGTGAGGTAATTCTTCACTGTAGCAGTCTGAAGCTAAGCACACACACTGCTGCCATCTTGTGGACAAAATCGAAATTACACCTAGAATCCTCTCTCTTGCATTCAGCAGATAATGTATTTAAATAGAAAATGCATGTTCTTTGGTTTATATTATCTTTTACCAGATCTAATGTGTTATATTATCCTACATTAATTTCACATTTCCACAAACTTCAGTGTTTCCTTTCAAATGGTATCAAGAATATGCATATCCTTGCTTCAGGTCCTGAGCTACATGCAGTTAGATGGGTGTCATTTTAGGCCAAGAGAATAAATAAATAAATAATATATATAATATATCACTTTGGAAGCTAAGCCCCAGTGAAGGAGAGTGCCCCCCCCCCTCTATAAAACAGAGAGGGATGGTTATCTGGGCCAGGCCCAGTGAGTGGAGCTCATCTCACCCGCACACACAGGTAGGAGGCCCGCTATTCAGCCCAGAACAAGGGAGGACAAAAGGAGCTCAGTAAAATACTTCTCCCTGCCCCACTGATCCACCACAAGAGGTGGGGCTGAAATTACCAATGACATTACCAGAGGGGCCAAGACAAATTGAATTGGCTTGTAATCATTTCTTGCTACTGGCACAGGAAGAGTCTGGTGACGCCACCTCATTGTCCATCTGATACCTAATCTCAGAGTTCAGGAGCTAGAACTCTACCCACTGTTCATTTCCCAGCCTCTGTGAAGGTAGCTATCGAAATACAAAATCTTATAGCAGTCAAACTGGTAGGCTACATAATGAGTCACATTTCTTTAAATTATTATAGGTCATCTGACAGGGTCAGTTGTGAAGACTAGAGGCTGTCCCCTCAGCCCAACACAGAGCTCTAGTGAAACAAACAGAGGGGACATACTAGGATGGGAAGACTAGACAGGATTCTACACTAACATTTTTACATTGATGTTGATAGATTTACTGTAACAGGAAAGGAGACAGACTTAAATAATAATAAATAAATAACAAGTGCAACATTATTTATTGCAGTTTTTAAAGTGCCATGTGTTCTTTTCTGAAAAATCAGGTCAGTTTTTGAAAGAATTATACTTCATACCAAAAGGATACCACAGTAACAGGATTTTGCTCTCAAAAATCTCACTTTTTAACAGAACATCCAATTGTGTTGTTTTTCAAAGTCCACAACAATGCCTAAACCACATCAGGGGACCATTTGAGGTCTTTGAAAAATATGAGAAATGTTGCATTTTTTGTGTGCGTAGTTAGTTACCCTTCAATTCAGGTGTGCACAAGCCAGTCATTTGTTTGGCTAGCTGTGTTTCTGTAGGGCACTTGTGATGGAGTTTTCAAAACAAATTGCCACAGGATTGATGCAAATAATCATGATTCTGCCAGGTAAGCATATACTACCTTTTGAGGATCTCAGGACCCATGCCAAATCTTTTTAGTTTCCTGGGGGGGAATAGGCTTTGTCGTGCCCTCTTCACGACTGTCTTGGTGTGTTTGGACCATTCTAGTTTGTTGTTGATGTGGACACCAAGGAACTTGAAGCTCTCAACCTGCTCCACTACAGCTCCGTCAATGAGAATGGGGGCGTGCTCCGACCTCCTTTTCCTGTAGTCCACAATCATCTCCTTGGTCTTGGTTACGTTGAGGGATAGGTTGTTATTCTGGCACCACCCGGCCAGGTCTCTGACCTCCTCCCTATAGGCTGTCTCGTCGTTGTCGGTGATCAGGCCTACCACTGTTGTGTCATCTGCAAACTTAATTATGGTGTTGGAGTCGTGCCTGGTCATGCTGTCGTGGGTGAACAGGGAGTACAGGAGGGGACTGAGCACGCACCCCTGGGGAGCTCCAGATTTGAGGATCAGCGTGGCAGATGTGTTGCTACCTACTCTCACCACCTGGGGGGGGGGGGGGGGGGGGGGGGGCTGCCAGGAAGTCCAGGATCCAGTTGCAGAGGGAGGTGTTTAGTCCCAGGATCCGTAGCTTAGTGTTGAGCTTTGATGCAACAATTTAAAAGATTTTAGTGAGTTACAGATCATATAAGGAAATCAGTCAATTGAAATAAATGCATTGGGCCCTAATCTATTGATTTCATATGACTGGGAATACAGATATGCATCGGTTGGTCACAGACCCCTTAAAAAAGGTAGGGCCATGGATAAAAATAAACATATTTCAAAAATCAGTATCTGGTGTGAGTGACCACCATTTGCTTCACATAGCGTTAAATCAGGCTGTTGATTGTGGAATGTTGTCCTACTCAATGGCTGTGCAAAGTTGCTGGATATTGGCGGGAACTAGAACGCGCTGTTGTACATGTCGATCCAGAGCATCCCAAACATGCTTAATGGGTCACATGTGAGGTGAGTATGCAGGCCATGGAAGAACTGGGAGTGCTTCAGCTTCCAGGAATTGTGTACAGATCCTTGCGACATGGAGCCGTGCATTATCATGCTAAAACATGAGGTGATGTCGTGCCGTTCATCTGCTGGCAATGGGTCTCAGGATCTCGTCACGGTATCTCAGTGCCTTCAAACTGCCATCTATAAAAACGCAATTGTGTTTGTTGTCTGTAGTTTATGCCTTGCCATACCATAACCCCACCGCCACCACGGGCACTCTGTTGACAGCATTGACATCAGCAAAACGCTCATCCACACAACGCCCGGAACAGTTGAAACCGGGATTCATCCGTGAAGAGCACACTTCTCCAGCGTGCCATTGGCCATCGAAGGTGAACATTTTCCCACTTAAGTCAGTTATGATGCCAAACTGCAGTCAGGTCAAGACCCTGGTGAGGACACCGAGCACCCAGATGAGCTTCCCTGAGACTGTTTGACAGTTTGTGCAGAAATTATTTGGTTTTGCAAACCCACAGTTTCAGGTGGCTGGTCTCAGATGATCCCTCAGGTGAAGAAACCGGATGTTGAAGTCCTGGACTGGCGCAGTTACATGTAGTCTGTGGTTCTGAAGCCGGTTGGACATACTTACCAAAATCTCAAAAACGACAGAAGAGAAATTAACACTGTCATCTGCTCTGGTGGACATTCCTGCAGTCAGCATTCCAATTGCACGTTCCCTCAACTTGAAACATCTGTGGCATTGTGTTGTGTGACAAAACTGCACGTTTTAGATTGGCCTTTTATTGTCCTCAGCACAAGGTGCACCTGTGTAATGATCATGCTGTTTAATCACCTTCTTGAGATGCTACGCCTGTCAGGTGGATGGATTATCTTGGCAAAGGAGAAATGCTCACTAACAGGGATGTAAACTAATTTGTGCATAAAATGAGAGAAATAAGCTTTTTGTGCATACGGAAAATTTCTGAGCCTTTGATTTTAGCTCATGAAACATGGGACCAACACTTTACATGTTGCATTTATATTTTTGTTCAGTGTATAGGATTATTACCCTTTTTTTTCACAGGCCCAAATGGGCCACTGACGGTTATGATGGACTGGCCCAGAGGGTTTCCAAAACCTCCCCTTTAGGCTATGTCGAGCCGTGACATGCCGTGGGCATTCCAGTGCTGTTGTTGCCTCTTCCGATTTTTGGTCAATTGCACATTACTGTTTGAATAAAAAAAAATAGTGAACCAAAAACTATGTGACCTAGTAAACAGTGAACAATTAAAAATGTGACTGTTTGGTTGCAGTATCGAACCCTGCTAGAGCCTGTCTGTTGCCTGCTCAGAAATCAGCCCAGGCAGAGCTCTAGTGAAACAGACGTTGGTTGGTGATTGATGGGGAGTGTGGAGGGAGTGGTAATTGAGACTAAAGCTTCACAGTGCTTTTAGTTAATAGACAAGTCAGGCCAGTGAAAGATGTGTCCAGCAGCAGGCCTGCTGATTAGTTAGTTAACAGCCTCAGCCAGGCCCTCCGCTGCTGCCGACTTCATTTGATTTTGAAGGGACCACAGCTGAAGGGAGGCAAAAAAAACTACATTCATGACAAACTAAAAACACTTACCCACAAATACTACTCACCTAAATATAAATACTTAAGATTTCCTGAGGACTGCATAAAGATCTAAACCCACTAGAGGTCAAATGCTGTAAAAACTGTAAAAAGCTGTAAAAACGTGGTCATTCTGGTAACAATTCAATTAAAACGTTTAGATGAGTGAAAGCCAATTCAATTTCACTTTTAGTTTCTAACAATATATTGTGTGCCAATTATGTCTGTTTTTGCCTTAAAGTTTCTCCAATGTCATACTTTATGATGCAGTAGATGCCTTCTACAGTAGCTCTCTGTTCAAGAGAACTCAGAGCCTCCTCCCCTGCACGGTAGTGTAGTATGATGTGTCATAAATCAGGGACCGGACAGAACAAATGGTTGATAAGAACCAATTAGACCCGGGGGATGTGGGTTCAAGAGATGTGAACATTACTAATATACAAGCATGAATCAGATTGCGGCAGGCTCTACTGGCTGGGGGGAACCACAAAAGATGAACCAGTGTTGATGAAAGTGCTGAATGGTCTCTGTTGGTCTGTTAGTCTCATTCAAAAAACACAAGCACACTATTGAAATAACACTCCCTGCAGAAATGTAAAAATGTATCTTTAAACTAAAGATATCTGGGCTGAGTCTCAATCTAGCACATCCAACGATGTCGCCCTTCCGCATCTGCAGTGGTAGGTGACAGAGCTACAGCTGTGTTTGTCAGACTTTGAGACATCCTGAAAATCTGTCATCTCACAAAAATGGTTTGGCCTACATACTATTACCCCTATATGGAAGATGAGACTCTCACGAACATGTCGGTTGTTTTGCTCTAAGAACCCCACAAGAGTCGCAAGACTCATGAAGTCAGTACAGCCGATCTGCCAACTTCTGTCTGTAGCATTAGAACAGTTTGGGCTACAAACTAATATGACCCTATTATGGAAAGGCGAGTCTCTCACGAACAGTTACATGTTGGACGCCCACAAGCCTCACTAGACTTGTCTGAAGGTACCCCAGTGCAAGTTTAAAAATTAATGTAAGTATACGGTGCATTCGGAAAGTATTATTTAAAAAAAAGTTGAGCTCAGGTGCATCCTATTCTCCATTGATCATTCTTGAGATGTTTCTACAACTTGGAGTCCACCTGTGGTAAATTCAATTGATTGGACAGGATTTGGAAAGGCACACACCTGTCTATATAAGGACCCAGTTGACAGTGCATGTCAGAGCAAAATCCAAGCAATGAGGTTGCAGGAATTGTCCGTAGAGCTCCGAGACATCATTGTGTCGAGTCACAGATCTGGGGTAGTCTATCAACACATTTCTGCAGCATTAAAGTTCCACAAGAACACAATGACTTCCATTATTCTTAAATGGAAGAAGTTTGAGCTGGCCACCCGGCCAAACTGAGCAATCGGGGGAGAAGGGCCTTGGTCAGTGAGGTGACTAAGAACCCGATAGTCACTCTGACAGAGCCCCAGAGTTCCTCTGTGGAAATGGGAGAACCTTCCAGAAGGACAACCATCTCTGCAGCCCTCCACCAATCTGGCCTTTATGGTAGAGTGGCTAGATGGAAACCAGTTGTACAACTGAAATGTGTCTTCTGCATTTAACCTAACCCCACTGAATCAGAGGTGCAGATTGCTGCCTTAATCGACATCCACGTCTTCGGCACCCGGTGAACAGTGGGTTTAACTGCCTTGCTCAGGGGCAGGACGAAAGACAGCCCACTCTGAGTTTGCCAAAGGGCACCTATAGGACTCTGACCATGAGAAACAAGATTCTCAGGTCTGATGAAAACAAGATTGAACTCTTCGACCTGAATGCCAAGTGTCACGTCTAGAGAAAACCTGGCACCATCCCTAAGGTGAAGCATGGTGGTGGCAGCATCATGCTGTGGGGATGTGTTTCAGCAGCAGGGACTGGGAGACTAGTCAGAATCAAGGGAACAATGAAAGGAGCAAAGTACAGAGAGATCCTTGATGAAAACCTGCTCCAGGAACGACCTCAGACTGGGGTGAAGGTTCACCTTCCAACAGGACAACGACCCTAAGCACACAGCCAAGACAACACAGAAGTGGTTTCGGGACAAGTCTCTGAATGTCCTTGAGTGGCCCAGGCAGAGCCCGGACTTGAACTCGATCAAACATCTCTGAACAGACCTGAAAAACTCCCCAAATACAGGCGTGCCAAACTTGTAGCATCATACCCTAAGAGTCAAGACTCTAATCACTGCCAAAAGGTGCTTCAACAAAGTACTGAGCAAAAGGTCTGAATACTTATGTCAATGTGATATTTAATTTGTGGGAAAAGTCAAGGGGTCTGAATACTTCCCAAATGCACTCTATATGGAAGTAGTTTAGTGCCTAAAATAAGGGGTTAAAAACATTTAAAGAAATTGTTTCCTGATCTTTCTTATATCTCACTTTAAAACAAACTCTTTAATTTAATGTTTTATATATTTGTTTTGAGGGGTCCTAAAATTCAAATCAAATAGCAAAATAATCCTTTGTATGACAATTTTTAAACAAATCCATATGTTAGATTAGAAAACCCCTCCCCCCGGTTTAGAATCAAAACTAATCTATAGGCCTGAGTACAAAGTGATGCCAGGCCAGAGATGCGTGTCTGTGGGTGGCAGAGCGCAGAGGGGCGGTTTATGTTTGAGTGAGAGAGCAAAGTGCAGATTTACACTGCTCCAGGGGATTGTGGCCGGGTGGAATCAGAGCACTCTGCTTCTCCTCCAGCTAATTCTATCATTTATCAGAGTCAGTCAGTCCATTAGGGCCAGGCTGAGGCTGGCTGGGTGGGACTGACAGGGACAGGGGGTATGAGCCCAGCTCATTAGACTTCACTGGGGTGGGAACACACAACAGCCAGACTACATCTCACACAGCCTCACTGTCAGCATGGAGACCACAGGCAGGGGCAGTGTGTTCCAGCACTGACCACACGCGGTCACCACAACCATGCTCAGCATAATGCTGCATGGCAGACTGATCGATACAGCAGAGCAGTGTATACCAAGATCAACATGGCAGGCCAGCCCTGAAGTAGGATTATACCACAGGCTCTGCCTAGTAAACAAAAGCATTACTGTGTATTATCAAAATCCCAATATACTTAGTGTGCCATCAGTAGCGGAGTACATAGAAATGTCCATTCATAGTTGGCCTAAACAGAGACTCAGGCATCGTTCCACTTAGTAGGCCGGCCGGCCCCCATTCCAAGCCCACTAGCACAGCCGTTACACCACACAGCACACACCCACATTGTTTACACCATGTCATTAATATCCACTCCCTCCAGCCAAACCCAGGAGAGTGCCCTGTGATAATTCTCTCACTAGCAAGCCTTCAAAGGCCCTCTGACACTAACCAGAGAACAAGTGGAATGTGAGAGAGCAGAAGGAAAACCCCGTTAACAACTCAATATCCCCCTCTAGTGTTGATGAAGTGTGGTGCTCTGCAATGCCTCCAGTTGTTCCTATTTTTGTTGTTGAGGACCCTGTTGAGGTAGGGGTGTTTAGGTTTTGGGTCACATCTTAAGGTCCAGAGACCTACCTTACACTCCACCACACTCTGATCAGATTCACAGGTGACATAGATCTCATCCACTGCCCGCCGCAGGTTGTCGAAGAGGAAGGCCCAGTATCGTGCTCGCAGGTCCACCTTGCGCGGCTGCCTGGCTTTGGTGGGACTCTTCTCTGCTCCCTTGTCAAGCAAGGCCCCGGCTGTGCTCTTGTTGTCCAGGCCTGTATTCTGTAGAGACAGCAGAAGAGGAGACAAAGCATAATGTTGAGGCAAAGAATAGGATGTTGCTAGGTCTACAATGCTCCCTAGTGGTACATGTGCTTAACTAGCAGTGAGCAAAATATTTCATTCATCTTTAGGTTTTATTATTTCATAAAGGAGGCAAAATTAGAATAAGTAAGTAAGCTAATATTAAAAGATGACAATATGCACACCTGTTTCTTATTCCTATGCAGTCCAGAGTTAATTCTCTGATTCCTCAAATTGGCGTTTGTATGAGTCTTGGACTTCCCTGTGAAATATAAAAAATAAACATTTCATTTCCAGAAAAACAAACTATTAATCCTAAAAAAGCCACAAAAAAGCTTTTACATTGATCTGGTCACCCTTTGTTTTTCAAAAGATGGAATATGGCCTGTGGGAGTAACAAAACATAAAAGTACAGAACTGCACACACACACACACAATACAGACTGACCCAAAGCCTTGCAAGAGAGAAGAGAATGCACTCTCTCCCTCCTCTCTCACGCTGTTCTCTGCACAACATTGTCAGTAGGTAGCATTCCCAAATAGTGTGGGGAAACAACCCTGATACAATGACCACACGGCTGTGTGCATGAGCAGGTTCAATCTGTGATACCAATAACATCTTTCTGGTTTGTTGTCCAGTTACCCATTGCAGAACCCATCCAGACAGTTATGAAATATTCCGCCAGTGTTCAATCAAAGGACTAACTGGGTTAATTGTTGTGTGTTCCTAATCATGATCAATCATGTTTAAAAGCTAGCAAACTGACTTTCTGTCAACCCATTAAACATTCCTCCACTACTAGAGGGTGTGAAGCTCATTAAATCAGAGTTATATTGATCTTTTAAATCTGACGAGGGACCAGTGAAATGACACATCACCTTGACACCTGTTTTGAATTCAGTCGTCTCAGGGAAGGGAAATATATGAAGGCCAATGCATAGAATAACAGAGGTGAATCAAAGGCTGTAATTTTGTTAAGGGAGATATTGTATTACAGCCAAGAGTCTGGACTCACGTGATCGTTCCCCACCACAATGCCCTTTGCTGTGCCTAAGTTAATTGATTCCTTTGTTCCAAATAGACAAAGGGCTTGATTCAAGCACTGTAAGTCAATATCAGCACCTGCCACTGGAGGTGAACATTGGTTTGCCCATCTAATTAATTATATACCCACCAAGACAACACAAATGTATCTGGTGAAAAACATAATGGAATCTACTTCAAAGAAACACGCATCTGTAAACATAAAAACAGTCATTCCTTTTACATCAGACTGATACATTCAGTATTATCAGGCCCAGTTGAGCGTGTGTGTGTGTGCATTTTCACTGACCTTCCTCCTCTTTGTTCTCCAGAGGAACACTCCAGGCAATGAGATTTCTCGCAGCACGGCCCTCTTCTGCCACAATCTTCCTCACCTTGTCATGGCTGTTTGACCGCCGAAAGGATGCCTGCAGACAAAATGGGGACCACATCAAATGGTACCAAATATCAAAAAACATGAAGGCATATAACCCAGCTGTAGGACTCCATGGATGAGTTCATAACATTGACAACATGCTGTGGATGGAAACTGGTGCTTTGTACAGAACAGTAGATTAATAGTACATTACTATGCAGCATAGTTTCCTTACATATACTGTAGGCTAGGCTACACTAGAGAATGTACACAAGTGTTTTATGGCCAAGGAGACCTGCCCCACACAGGTCATATAAAGCATATGATGTTTTGAACAGCACAAGACAACATGGCTCTTCACACATGCGTGTGATGGTATGGTGCTTGGTAACAGGACATAGACACATAGGTATGGGTTTAATTAACATGGGGGAATCAAATGCTTTGTCATAAATAAATGCAGAGTACTGTGCTATAATAAAGACGTCTCTGAACCCTGGGCTCTGGCCTCTCCCTGGGCACCTCATGTGACATTGAGTTAGTCATGCAAGTTGAGTGGATGCCAAAATCTCTTGCTCGCTCCGCTCTTTACCTCTTCCTCACACACCAACGCACATGTGCACGAACACACACAAACACTTATACATAGACAGACAAGCAGGCACATCACAACATGGTCTAGATAGGATCCCATGCATGAATGCCAAGAGAAAGTGCTTATAGAGCATAAATCAGACTGAGTCCCACTTTGCAATGCCAATTAAAGACTCTGCCATTTCCAAATATTGAGAATGCCTGGCATCTAGGTTTACGTTTTCTATAAGCACAAAATAAATGAATATGATTGTGACATTATCATACTGTATTGTTGTGCACTTCATTCCACGCATTTTAAGATTTTGCATATTTTCCACATACAGAATATAATTGATTGACAGCAACACGATTTCGAGTTTAAATGCAAAATAATCTCCCGGTGGATAACAAAGTTAAATCTACTGGTAACCCAATTAGACTATAAAAACGACTACCTAAATTTGGACTTGCTTATCAAAATCGGGACCTGAACCAGACTCAAGGTTCTCTGCATTCTGTCCGCAATAGCAACCGAGGCATGTCATGAGAGATTGTTTTATGTCACTGCCATTCACAAAGACTACAACAAAATAATGACTTCCATGACACCTTTCAAAGAAACTAATTAGAACAACACTAACATTACCGTTTATCTACCAAATGAAGTGTCTGACAATACAGAGGTACTTCTATGTTTTAATCAAGCCCATGGTATCTCTTCTGTGTGGAACTCCCACACTATAGTATCATAGCATGCTGACAGAACAGGCTACATGCTCATATGACTCATTAAGTTTTTACACATGCATAAACAGCAAGCAGTGTCCTGGTCTGCTACCATTTCATGTCCTTCTGGAATATTCACAACTGACCTACTTTTAGTGAGCAAAAAAATATCCTTTACATAAGCTCCATTCTATTACTATAGAAGAGCATAAGGACAATGGGATCAAACACCAACATCACTGAGGCTGCACATCAAACAGAGTAGCCAAACCCCACTGAAAATTAACAAATAGCAAGCTAGGTTACCATCACAGCAGTGAATATACTGTACCGCCTGAGGCTGGCAATGCTTACAGAAAGGCTCTCCTGATCCACTTAATCAGCTGCTGCCACTTGGCCTTCACTATGGAATGTTATTTTTAGCTATTTTATTTATTTAACCTTTAACTAAGACGGTGCAGGTTGTTTTTTGGAGCATGCGTTATGCTAACTGGTTTATAAACTGAGCCTCTACATATGCACAGGAAAGGGCCGGTCCTGAGGAGCAGGTGTAGGGTTTTCATTCTAAAAGCAGGTCTACAAACAGACACATGCAGCAAGTGGGAGAGTGAGAAGAGAGACAGAGATGAGAAGATACATACAGAATAGAAGTAGAGTCTGTAAGCAGGTTCCTCGTCCTTATCCGCCCCTGACATACTTTTGTAGCCAACTTCAGCCAACCTGTTTCCCCTCGACGGCATTGCCACTTGTGCAAGGTGACAGTGAATCGACAGCAGGACCAAAATAGACTGTATGTAGCTTGAACTGCTATAGCAACTTGCCCAGCTGTGTCAACTACTCCAATTGTGATTGAGCTGTCTAATCAGTGCTGAGCTAGTAGCCAACCACCCCTGCTGCAGACCACTGCTGCCTTTCTGCCTGCCGGCTCTCCTCTGCTATCTGTTTACAACGTCTCTCCTCTTCTGTCATCTCACAGCGCTGCATCGCTGCCCCCTTTCACTCCCTCTGCCACAGCACCGCGCAGTCATGTGGTATTGGAACTCACTAAAATATTTCCTGTATATAGTATGATTACTTAATTGTGTAGTTAATGTTTCTTATTTCTCTTGTATTTTTTTCTAGTAATGCATTGTTATTGATTATTGTATTATTGGGTTGAGTTTGCAAGACAGGCATTTCACTGTAATTGGGCATGTGACTTTAAAACTTCAAAATTAAAACTTTAAATGTGCGCACACAGTAGGCCTGCCTCTCAGACCCTGTCCTCCGCTGCCAGTGATGTGTGAAACTGCAGGCTCAAGGAGTGTGCTAATGTAATCTTGCGCTCGCCAGAGAGGCTGAGGCTCAGCAGCATCCTATTGGACTCGACAGTTGATGAATCATACAAGGCTGGAAGATAAACACAAAACCACATGGTCTTCCTGCAACTTTGTGCCAAATGAGTAGTTTCACAATGAACGTTGTGAGGTCTGCAGCAGATTTCATGTGACAGCAGGTTCTCTTTTTGAAAACACCACTTTGCCTAAAAAAACAACTACTGTTGGTGTCATCAGCAATGCATCCCTGTATTTTGGCAGGTCACTGTAACCAATACATACAAATTCTATAGTATATATTTTCCTGTCAATACATCCTGTGTGAGGGCATCCTATACAATAAGTGTAAAAAAATAAATAAAGAACACCCGCTCTTTCCATGACATAGACTGACCAGGTAAATCCAGGTGAAAACGATGATCCCTTATTGATGTCACTTGTTAAATCCACTTCAATCAGTGTAGATGAAGGGGAGGAGACAGGTTAAAGAAAGATTTTTAAGCCTTGAGACAATTGACACATGGATTGTATGTGTGTGCCATTCAGAGGATGAATGGTCAAGACTAAATATAAATGCCTTCGAAGGCGCTACTACAGCCTGGGGTTCGACCCCAGTCGTGACCGGGAGCTCAATATTAATAGGAAGGTGTTCCTAATGTTTAGTATACTCAGTGAATTATTGAAAGGTGGCTAGCCAGTAACAAGCCAAGTTAGTTAGCCATCAAATATAAACGTATTAGCTAGCTAGCTATCTGAACGCGGTCTTAATTTGCAGGTCATAGTTACATTATAGTAGAACTTGAAAATAGAGCTAGTTACAGTACCTTCAAGGCAACGGTTATTGGAGTATTCCTGCTTTTTCCTCCTCCATGCGAGGACCCTGAGCTGTTGCTGCCAGACCTCTCCCTCCCGTCCCCGCCTTGTCCAATTCTAATACCGAATCGGTGCTGGCCACGCCGTCGTCCATCGTTGCGACTGTCTTTTGACATTTACGTAATTCAATTCTCAGGGTAAAAGCTAAACTTCTTAGAAAATTAGCTAAATTGATGTGTTTTATGTGTTGACGGAAACGACATAAGACACCATTGACAGTTATAATCTACATAGCATTTTGCCGGAAGTGTATGATAAAATGTATGACCGTTTCAGACTATCCAATCATTCATTTGTTAGGAGAAATATAAACCAATCACAAAACAAGAATTGAGGCTAGGGGTGGAATTTAAACTTTCAACCATGGCAACCATGGCAACCAAATAAATGGGCGGGACACATATGAAGTAACGTTTTTTTTTTGTCAAGTCGATCTGCTCGTGTCCTCTTGCTCCTGGAATCCTCATCATTATTGGACCTTACTCAAATGTTAACCCAGATTTTGCGAGCTGGAACGAGGAATTGGCACAAGCAAAGGTTTGTTTACGACATAATGTTCTCCTAAAATAGTCTGGAAGTCACTCAGCTAACTTGACCAAACGTCTGACCAGTTCAGAGTCCTCAAATTTGGTCAGACATTCATTGTCAACAACTCAGTTTATTTCAGGAAAATGCTCAGCATTATTAGCTAACAATAGCTAGTTAGCGTCCTTGTAACTGAACGTTACATCAGCCAAGTAACATTTGATTTATTGTTTGTCATGGTATGTTTTTGAGGGGGGTCAATGACTGACAGCAACACTTTGGTTGCTAACGTTAGTTGTTACCTAGCTAGCAACAGTACTGTATTGTTGTAGCCCAAACTGTCCAGTCTCTTTAATGTCGACCACACCAAGTAACTCAGCGCTATTGTCTTCGCGTTTCATACAGCTAATAGTAGGTGAACCAGAACCAGACGGTTACACAATTGATATGTGAAATACATATTCTATGATTGTTAATCTATATTCTTAAAGTTTACGAAGAATGCTAAAATCTTAACATGACGCTTTTTTTTCTCCATCATAGATGAAATACTCAGTTATACCCATTGCATTGCTTGTAATGCACTGTGCCTTTGGAGAGAGCTCCCACAATCATGAAGATCATTATGTGGGTCATCAGCACAGCCCCGAGCACGACATGGATCTCCTATTGGGAACTGAGGTTGTCATTTCTCTCTATCATCTGAATAATATCCCCTTTCAGTCATATTTGCTATCTCACCATTTCTATAACTTGGGTTTTTAGGAAGAAGATGGAATAAAGAAACTTAGTCCAGCTGAGCAAAGGAACAAAATTATGGAAATCCTGAAGAAGATTGATAAAGATTCTGACAAACATTTAACCTCAGGTAAAAATAAATTTTTAAAAAATGCCTTTGTTTTAGGATGTATTTTGACTTTCATATGAAAAATGAATCCCACATTGTTATAAAAAAATCATACAGTATGGATACTGTATGTGTAATCTACTGCCTGTACAGTATGTGTAATATTTTGTCACTACAGAGGAGATCACACTATGGATTCAACATGTCTACAAGAAATATGCATTGGATGATGCAGAGGAGCGCTTCCCTGAATTTGACACCAACAACGATGGTGTTGTGTCGTGGGAAGAATACAACATGGTTGTCCATGAACGAGTCATTAATATTGATGAGAATGCTTTTCTGGAGGATCCAGAGGAAGAGTCACTCAGATTTGTATGATCATCTTAGTTGTACCAGCCTTTATTTTATTGTTGACAACATATGGATTGCACATGCTCTACACCTCACAGTACTTATCAATCTTTTCCTTTTTAGCTCCACTTAAAGGAAAAGAAGCGCTTTGATTTTGCTGATATGGGTGGCACACCAGGCCTTAACCTAACTGAGTTTCTTGCATTTACACACCCATCAGAAGTGGATTACATGGCTGTAAGACATTTCCACAAGCTGTTTACATTTGTATCCACATGAGCAGAATCAAATGTTTGGTGTGGTAATATTTTGCTATTTTTTTCTTTTAGGATTTTGCCGTTGAAGATGTGTTGAGTGAATATGACACAGATAAAGATGGGTTCATCAGTCTACGTGAATTTATTGGAGATGTTCGAACTAATGGTAAGCACAGAAGAATGCTTTCTGTGTTTTTCTCAACATATAATGGTTTGTAAGGGCTCAGTTGGCTTTCCTGCTGTAGTAATGTGTTTGTGTACTTCAGAGGAGGATGACCCATCAAAGTGGGAGATTGAGGAAACTGTCCGCTTTGACAACCTCTATGATCAAGACAAGGATGGCAAGTTGAATCGAGAGGAGCAGCTCCGCTGGGTGGCCCCTAACAGCTATGGCTCTGCACGGGAGGAGGTGAGTAACCCCTATACTACCGTGTCTCTGCATTACATGGACAGCCATGCCTCACTAGGGTGCTCTAGGAGTGCCATTTCTAATTTAATTATAACATATTAGTTCCTGTGAAGTGCTGTCAGGGTATGGAAACATTTATACATTGGTTGGTATGAATGGTATCCCCATTAAAAGTGGCTGTATCTATCAGTTGCCTTCAGTTTGCTTGAGTTCTTTTGCTTTGCTCTTATGTTTTAACAGGCTGTTCACCTCATCAAAGAAATGGACCAAGATGGTGATGGGAAACTGTCAGAGGCAGAGGTTTTGAAAAATCAAGATGTTTTTATGAATAGTGAAGTAACAGACTATGGAAGGCAACTGCATGTGTCACATGACGAATTATAACAGATTTTTTTTTTTACTGTGATGTACAATAACAGTTAAGTTTGGACACGCCTACTTATTCCATGGTTTTTCTTTATTTTTACTATTTTCTGCATTGTAGAATAATAGTGACGACAAACTGAAATAACACATGGAATCATGTAGTAACCAAATAAGTGTTAAACAAATCAAAATATATTTGAGATTCTTCAAAGTAGCCACCCTTTGCCTAGATGACAGCTTTGTACACGCTTGGCATTCTCTCAACCAGCTTCATGAGGTAGTCACCTGGAATGCATTTCAATTTACAGGTGTGCCTTGTTAAAAGTTCATTTGTGGAACTTCTTTCATGTTAATGTGTTTGAGCCAATCAGTTGTGTTGTGAAAGTTTTTTTTTAAGTGCAGTCGCATAAACCATCAAGCGCTATGATGAAACTGGCTCTCATGAGGACCGCCACAGGAAAGGGAGACCCAGAGTTACCTCTGCTGCAGAGGATAAGTTCATTCGAGTTACCAGCCTCAGAAATTGCAGCCCAAATAAATGCTTCACAGAGTTCAATTAGCAGACTTGCCTAGATAAATAAAGGTTAAATAAAATAAAAACAGACATCTCAACATTAACTGTTCAGAGGAGACTGCGTGAATCAGTCCTTCATCGTCGAATTGCTGCAAAGAAACCACTACTAAAGGACACCAATAAGGAGAGACTTGCTTGGGCCAAGAAACACGAGCAATGGACATTAGACCGGTGGAAATCTGTCCTTTGGTCTGATGAGTGCAAATTTGAGACTTTTGGTTCCAACCGCTGTGTCTTTGTGAGATGCAGAGTAGGTGAACTGATCTCCGAATGTGGTTCCCACCGCGAAGCATGGAAGTGTGATGGTATGGGTGTGCTTTGCTGGTGACACTGTCAGGGATTTATTTAGAATTCAAGGCACAGTTAAGCAGCATGGCTACCACAGCATTCTGCAGTGATACGCCATCCCATCTGGTTGACGCTTAGTGGGACTATCATTTGTTTTTCAACAGGACAATGGCTCAACATACCTCCAGGCTTTGTAAGGGCTATTTGACCAAGAAGGAGAGTGATGGAGTGCTGCATCAGATGACCTGGCCTTCACAATCACCTGACCTCAACCCAATGGAGATGTTTTGGGATGAGTTGGACCGATATGTGGGAACTCCTTCAAGACTGTTGGAAAAGCATTCCAGGTGAAGCTGGTTGAGAGAATGCAAAGCAGTCATCAAGGCAATAATCTGAATAATCTCAAATATATTTAGATTTGTTTTAACACTTTTTGGTTACTACATGATAGTACATTGTGTTATTTCATAGTTTTGATATCTTCACTATTATTATAATGTAGAAAATAGTCAAAATAAAGAAAAACCCATGAATGAGTAGGTGTGTCCCAACGTTTGACTGGTAGTGTATATATATTTTCTCAGTTCAAGAAGTCTTAATGATTTACATGTAACATTTCTGAATAGGTTTTTCAATGTTTTTAGGGTATCCATCTATCAAATGATAACATTAAAATGTGGTTATCTTGGATGCAGTCTGTCTGTGTTAGCTAACATCACACTGAAGCTCTTCCTCATTTGAGTCAAACGAGTTAACTTCAAGCCATGTCTACTGACTGGGTGTTTCCTGTGTGTGGCATTATAATTTTCACTGGCTTTGATCCGGCCTCAAAGAACCATAAGTGCCTTCTTTACTGAATGCCCTCACAGAGGATATCACATTTGATCTACTGCTGAGATGACTTTACAATTCCAAGATGTATTTTGGGTGAGTTCACTTTAATGTCTTTACTTTTGACTAACCACTTTGATACTCAATCTATATGATCTTTATGGATAAGATAAGGTTGAGGTAATTTAAAAAAAATGCACTGCACAGAGGCTATCAGCAGAGACAGCTAAATTATTTACTGCTCCAAACTGTATTGTGGTAACAACACCTGAGGCAGTACACCTGTGTCAGAGGAAGCCCTTTACTAAATTATACTTTGTTTTTTTCATTGGCTCTCAGATTGTCATCTTTGCAAACGTTTGTTCTATGGTCTCACAGCCAACTTTGTTCTTTTTCTAAACACACTAGACTAAAACTTTATTTCATATGCTATGATGAAGAAATGTACTTGTGTAATTATTTTATGTGGAAACTTGCTTTTCAATGTGTGGCATTAATAAATGTGCTAGTGTGTTATATTTAGTAATTTATATAAATACCTAGGCCCACAGAACATTGTTTAACTTATTCTCTTTGCTGGATTGCTCATTTCTGAGTGTCAGTACCTCTGCTGAGTTTCCTGTAAAACAGGCTCTTATCTTTCTGTATTTGATCTTCTGACTGTGATGCATTGTCAACTGTAATCTACAAAACTACAAATAACTTCTGGGTTGATTTGCATAGCAGGCTCAGTGCAATAATCCCCTTCTAACCTTTGCAAATAAAAATTACTTTATTGTGCATTTTTTTCTTATTACTTTGTATGAAATAGTTTGGCATTGAATTATGTTTGATATTGTATAACACTTGTGCAATACTAATACCTGTATTTGTCATTCCATATTGTACATTCATTTATAAATGTTTTACTTCACATAGTACACAATCATGCATAAGCCAAAGTTCAGCTAACAGACGACAGTCAATGGTTTGCTGTTGATACATGAGGCGGTCAACAGTGGAATCCTTTGTGGCTGCTAAGGGGTTTTTATGACCAAACTACTATTTATGACTGTTTTCCTGTGGAAACTGGGTGGTATGTAGTATAAGGTATGAGTGACACAGTGTGGGCCAGCAACATCTCCACTGAAGGCCTACTACAGTATGTGATATGTGTCATTTAACTTAACTTTCACATGCACTGGCATTCAATACTATTATACACGGCATCCATGAAAGCATTTTGTTTTGACAAACACCATAAATCTGTAAAAGTGTCAAAAGCTGCTGTAACTGAAAGATTAATGTTTGCATCTATTTTTCAAAAGGGACTTTCTTTGTACCTTTGTATTAAATCTTTGCATTTTCTTTTAAGTTAAGATAAGGCTATGATTCTGTATGGTTGTAGGGAGTGGATTTCATCAGTAATGTGGGATATGAGGCTCTCATCCAGAGACTCTGTGAGGGTCGACGGATGTGCAAAGACATGGAGGAGCTCTTGAAGATGAGGTAGTTGGTGAAAGCAAAGCAGTACCTACATTGTGTATAAAGTTATATTATGTCACAATTATAAGTTAAGACATATTGTGTTTCCATTGGATAGGGCATCTGCTGAAGAGAGATATGGCAAGGAGTTAGTGATGATTGCACGCAAGGCAGGGGGTCTCTGTGAGATCAGGTGAGTAGCTCTGCTCTCAAGATTCATGGAAACAAAATGCCTTAAGTTTTGGTAGAGAGAGAGGTGTGTGTGTGATAATGTATTGTGTAAAATAAATGTATTTGCACTTTCTCACAGTTATATTCTTTTCACAGCACTTTGAGAGCATCCATTGACCAACTCAAAGTCCGTAAGTAGAACAGAATTTTAATTGTCCACTTCTAGCTATGGAGTTGAAACATCTGTAAGCAGCACCACTTCATCCCAGATTTGTAATGTTGTGTTACCTCATGTTTTGTAGAAATTGAGAACATTGGGAACCTACACATACAGCTCTCTGGGATGTTAAAGGAAGAGGTTAAGAGGATGGAACAGTTCAGGGATCGACAGAAAGAGCAGAGAAAAAAGGTTTTGGTTTGACATTTTTAGCTTTCACCTAAACAAGGCCTAAAGACAATCTATTGTTTGTGCATGGTGGTAAATATCTACATAGAGCATGTTGTACTAGTAAATCATGTACTTTGATTTCAAATGTTAACCATTTGCTGTTTAAGGACAGAGAAAGTATCCGTGGTTAGATGAGATGAATCCACTATTGATCTGTAATTGATCAGCTATTTTTGCGTCAGTCACAGCATGTTTTTCTCTGTCTCAGTTTGAAGGTGTCATGGACAAGGTTCAGAAGATAAAGGTGTCTTTATATAAGAAAACAATGGAGGTGAGCACAGTTCCTACCAAAAACCTTAATTTCTTTATCTGTATGCTCCTTTGTGTGACGTGAAACCCTATTCCGTATAGTTTGTCTGTGGTAGGTAGGGCTTAACTCAATGTGTCAGGGATATTTTAGCTTTACTTTCAAAGGTCCTTTAGTTGGTATGGTTCAGGAAAACCATCATGTTTTTCTGTCAGGTGAAATTATATACCGGTAAGGGAATTTGTAATGTTCTCGAATAATAGGTTGCACCAGTAAGAGCATACAGATAAGAAAGGAAACAAAGAGGGCCATTCAGTGGCAAGCCGAGGGAGCGCCTCTAAAACAGAACTCTCAGCTCAGGAAATCCTGCTCTATTTGTTTTATTTTAGTCTCCCTGCTTGCACATGCATCTCTCGCTCTCGATTGCACTTTCTGTTCCTTATTTGGCAGAAGCTTCATGAAAGTGTCAAATAATAATAGCTGTCTTAATCTAATAATTGGAGTTAAGTAGGACTGTGGTGGTCACACAATTTTGTCAGCCGGTGATTATCAAGCAAATAACTGTCAGTCTCATGGTAATTGACCGTTTTATTTTATTTAACCCTTATTTTGGAATATCTACATTTTAAAAAGTCTAATAAATCCATGTAATATAGCCTACATCTTCACAATAAATCCATTATTTTAGACAGGTCTAAAGAAGTATGATATTAAGAAAATGTAGTCTATTTCAGGAGAACAGAATAGCATACTCTGAGTTGTCCTTATGTTAGGTCCTGATCTGGCTGTGGGCTACACTAGTTCATTTAGCAGACAATATTTGCTTAGAAATATGTGGCATGCATTATTTTATAGTATGAAGAAAACAATTTAACAAAGCTGAATAAAATAGAAAGTATATTTTCTCCAAATGATTTGAGTTCACACATGCTGCTATTCTTTGTTGAGTGGTTAACAAGGAAACGGTTACCCCTATATGCTTAATTTAGAGTTATTAATGTAACTTTAGTTGTTCTACAAATGTTGGGCAATATGTTTTGATTTTTACACTTCCGGGACGCAACTGCGCGCATCCTTATCGAATTCCGAGGTGCATATTGAAGATATTGGAAGAACTGTCCACATTTACTTTTCGTCAGCCAACAAGATGAGTAGGCCTAATGAACAGCAAAAGTACTAGCCTATGTCAATTTACTATCCACCATAGTACAAAAGTTGACCTATTTTGTGCGAGAAATAAAAAAACACGCTTGTCATTAGAAACCTAATTACCATGACTAAACGGTCACATGGAATTTGACTGACTTCATGACTCGTGACCGCAGGTGTGGCGGTATTACGTTCACCGCAACAGCCCTAGAGGTAAGTACATTGTGTAGTATTGTAAACCTGATAACAAGTTCCCTTTCTGTGTGTCCTTTCCCAGTCTAAAAGGTCCTATGACCAAAGGTGCAGAGAGGCAGATGAGGCAGAGCAAGCTGCTGAGAGGATGAGCAGTGCAGCCACCACCACACCCAAGCAGGCTGAAAGGGTAAATCACTAAACTATCCATGCACACTGGACAACACATCTACTTAACTGACAATGGAAACCAGGCTTAGAAATATACCATTCAATTGTATGAAATCGTAACACAGTGCTCCCTGAGTATTTATGTAAAATGTAACATACAGTAGCTGTAGGTCAGTCTGTAGGCTATATGTTTTGAATTGTAGGAATAATAACAGAGGATGTGAATTGCAGTGAATGGTTTGACTTTCATCATAGAGTGAATGTAAACACATATTCTGAAATGTTGCTGTGTGGGGCATAAAGCAAAACCCATGTTCATGGGGATTCCTGCCACATTCCTGCCACAATCCCCTTCAACTGAGTGATGAAATATAAATTGTTATTTCTGATTACTGTTCTACTATTTCAAATCAAATGTTATTTGTCACATGCTTCATAGACAACATTTGTAGACTAACCATGAAATGCTTACTTACGGGTCCTTTTCCAACAATGCAGAGTTAAGACAAATAACATGAATATATATAGGGAGTAGAAAATAACATGGCTAAAGAGGGAGTACCAGTGCTGATTTGATGTGCAGGGGTACGAGGTAATTGAGGTAGGTACTTTACATGCACTGAGCATACCAAACATTAGGAACACCTTCCTAATGTTGAGTTGCACCCACCACCGTTGTCGGTGATCAGGCCTACCACCGTCGTGTTGTCAGCAAACTTAATGATGGTGTTGTCGTAGTGTGTGGCCACGCAGTCGTGGGTGAACTGTGAGTACAGGAGGGGACTAAGCACGCACCCCTGAGGGGCTCCCGTGTTGAGGGTCAGCGTGGTGTATGTGTTATTGCCTACCCTGACCACCTGGGATCCAGTTGCAGAGGGAGGTGTTCAGTCCCAGGGACCTTAGCTTAGTGATGAGCTTGGAGGGATCTATGGTGTTGAGCTGTAGTCAATGAACAGCATTCTCACGTAGGTGTTCCTTTTGTAGAAGTGGGAAAGGGAGGTGTGGACTGCAATCAAGATTGCGTTCTCTCTGGATTTGTTGGGGCGGTATGCGAATTGGAGTGGGTCCAGGGGGTCTGGGATGATGGTGTTGATGTGAGCCATGACCAGCCTTTCAAAGCATTTCATGGCTACAGGTGTGAGTGCTACGGGGTGATAGTCATTTACCTTGGCGTTCTTGGCCACAGGGACTATGGTGGTCTGCTTGAAACATGTACTGTAGGTATTACAGACTGGGTCAGTGAGAGGTTAAAAATGTCAGTGAAGACACTTGCCAGCTGGCCTGTGCATGCTCTGAGTATGTGTCCTGGTAATCCGTCTGGCTCACACATGGTTCAGTGTTGCTCGCCTCGAAGTGAGCATAAAAGGCATGTAACTCGTCTGGTAGGCTCGTGTCACAGGGCAGCCGTTAGCTGGGTTTCCCTTTGTAATCCATGATAGTTTGCAAGCCCTGCCACATCCGACGAGTGCATGAGCCGGTGTACTATGATTCGATCTTAGTCCTGTATTGATGCTTTGCCTGTTTGATGGTTCATCGGGGGACGTAGCGGGACTTCTTATAAGCATCCAGGTTAGTGTCCCGCTCCTCGAAAGCGGCAGTTCTATCCTTTAGCTCAGTGTGGATGCTGCCTATAATCCATGGCTTCTGGTTGGGATATGTACGTATGGTCACTGTGGGGGCAACGTTGTTGATGCACTTATTAATGAAGCCTGTCATTGATGTGGTAAACTCCTCAATGCCAGAGGATGAATCCCGGAATATAAACAGTCCTGTAGCTTAGCATCTGCTTCATCGGACCACTTCCTAATTGAGCGTGTCACTGGTACTTCCTGTTTGAGTTTTTGCTTGTAAGCAGGAATCAGGAGGATAGAGTTATGGTCAGAATTGCCAAATGAAGGGTGAAGGAGAGCTTTGTATGCGCCTCTGTGTGAGGAGTAAAGGTGACCTAGAGTTTTTTGGTTTTTTTCCCCACTAGTTGCACAGGTGACAAGCTGGTTGAAATGGGGTAAAACGGATTTTTAAAATCACCAGCCACGAGGAGCGCTGCCTCTGGATGAGCATTTTCTTGTTGGCTTATGGCCCTGTATAGTTCGTTATGTCTTAGTGCCAGCATCGGTTTGTTGTGGTAAATAGACAGCTACAAAAAATATAGATTACGTCTCTCTTTGTAAATAGTGTGGTCTACAGCTTATCAGGCGAGCAGAACCTCGAGTCTTTCTTAATATTAGAGATTGCGCACAAACTGTTGTTAACAAAGAGACACACCCCCGCCCTTGAGTTTGACTCTTGAGCCATGACTCTGAAGCATAGGATATTACTGTTCTTTAGGTCTCGTTGATAGAATAGTCTGGAATGGAGCTTGTCCAATTTGTTCTCCAGTGATCGTACATTAACCAGTGGAACAGATGGTAGAGGCGGTTTATCTTGAAAAAAATCACTTAATTATTTCTCATGATGTAATTGGGAGATCATTTCCATACTCTTTAGCACTGACATTTATTTATTAGTTTCCTGTCAGTGACAGTAACTTCCCTGTTCGTTTGCAGATGCAGAACAAGTCTAAGCAGTGCAGAGAGGCAGCAGGAGAGGCAGGTAAGAGATATTAGGCTATTGAACTCCTATCATTCCCTGTTGTTGTACTCCAAATAAAGGCAGTCCAAGACTTGAAATCAAGATTGCTGAAAAGCCATGGCATGATTTGACAATTTGTTTTTGTCTCCCTTTTATCACCATAATGCTGAGGTTTACCAGAAATTAACTGTTGTAAATGTTTTCAGTTTCAGTTCCTCTTTCATTAAGTAATCTTAAAATTTGCTTCCAATTTGCAGATTATATTTTTAAAGGCCATATTCACTGAGTGTACAAAACATTAAGAACACCTTCCAAATATTGAGTTATTAGGTAGGTGGTTTTTGGGGGGGCATCGGGGCATGGACTCTATAAGGTGTCGAAAGCGTTCCACAGGGATGTTGGCCCATGTTGACTCCAATGCGTCCCACAGTTGTGTCAAGTTGGCTGGATGTCCAAGTTGGCTGGAAACTGTTGAGCGTGAAAAGCCCAGCAGAGTTACAGTTCTTGACACAAACTGGTGCGACTGAGGCGTTCCAAGGCAGTTAAATATTTTGTCTTGCCCATTCACCCTCTGAATGACACACATACACAATCCATGTCTTAATTGTCTCAAGACTTAAAAGTCCTTTAACCTGTCTCCTCCCCTTCATCTACACTGATTGAAGTGGATTTAACAAGTGACATCAATAAGGGATCATAGCTTTCACCTGTATTTACCTGGTCCGTCTGTTATGGAAAGAGTAGGTGTTCTTAATGGTTTTTTTTAGACTTAGTGTATATTGTCCCTCCACTGTGACAGAGGATCCAATGAATCTTCAAAAATGATTCAGTCAATAACTGCGTATTATCTGAATACCACCTTTGCTTCTTTGTCCTCAGAAAAACAATACATGTCAAACATTGAACAGCTAGACAAGATTCGCCAAGAATGGGAAACTACACATGAGAGCACATGTGAGGTACATTGAGGCATATTCTAATGTCATTGCAATGAATGCAAGTTGGATTGTGCAGTATGATCAGATAAACTTTTCTTAAATTACGTAAATATTTTCTGTCAAACCAGCTGATGGTCCACAGATTGTTGTAAACATGGGATATAGATATGGGATATAGCATTCTATATAGATATTTTGTACAATGGAGGATTGTTTTGCAGGTCTTTCAGCAGCAGGAGGGAGATCGTATCAACATCCTAAGGAATGCCATCTGGGTCCACTGTAACCAATTCTCAATGCAATGTGTCAAAGATGATGAGGTTGGTCAAGTTTGTTTTGTCTTACCAAGCCATACTGTAATCCACAATATCAGTAGTAGCATTAGTCAGCATTTTAAAGCATGGTACCATGTATACCACCAGTGTGTAAGAAAAATATAGAATTTGTCTCAACTGTATCATATAGTAGCTGTAAGACTACTCAGTAATGATGATAAAGAGTATACTGAATGTGTTTGAGCCGTGCCCAAAATGTACTTTCAGTGTTATGAGGATGTGAGGAAAACTCTAGAACTGTGTGACATCACGGTAGACAACAACTGCTTTGTTGAGATGAAAAGCACTGGCTCAAGTCCACCAGGTAGGTAGAATACACTACCTGTCCTGTTTCCTGGTTTGTGCACATGAATATGTTCCAGGTCTGAACATTTCAATATTAACTCTTTAAATGTCATCATAGTAAAATATTGTGGCCTCATTGAGAAATAATATGTTCACCCTTCGTTTGAACTTTGCAGTGCAGCCATGTCTCTGTGATACACTCTTTACTTAGGCCTTGGGTGAGTTTGCTTTGCTGAATGCCTGTGGTTTCTCCCCAGCTCCCATTGTGTTTGAGAACTACTATGAGAGGGAGCCCTCGACAGACACCAATGGCAGTGCCCGCTTTGTAGGAGGAGTTATGAAGAGGTTAGAGATACTAAGATTTGTTTTTGCACTACAAGAATGCACATTTGAACTCATGTAACCATCAAAACAGCATGTTTACAATGTGTAGCAAAGTAAACTCTGTTTAATTACTTTTAGGTTTTCAAACCTTTTGCAAGGCAACTCCTCGGCTGGCTCCAAAATGAACATCAATGACTGTTCACAGCCATTAGCCCCACCTACTGGTTTGTATGCTGCTACAATTACTGTAAATAAGTGTGGTACCAATAGAAACCATTTGTGGACGGGGAGAGATAATGTTTTTTCACAGTCATTATATTGTTACTTGTCAGGTAAAAATACATTTGAGATGGAGAGGATAACGATGTATGTTCTCTTTTTATGCCTCCCCATAACAATGCATTTTGTTGATCTTGTTCCAATTATAATGTGAAAACATACATTAATAGCCCATAACCTGATCATGCAGGCTTTCCATCTATTTACATGATCACCAGGGGGCACAAACATCCACCTGATTTCAGGTCAAATGTCCCTTGACGCAAAAGTAGCTGTTGCCACAATATTAAGCAGGGTCTGACACTATATCACATCACACTACATTACATGGGCTTACTCTTTGAGTTCAGTCAATAGCTGTGGTACTGAGGTTTCAAACTGCCAGTGATTTGACCCAATAACTGCATGCCTTAACTACTTCATGTGTAATCCTTAGCCGACACATCAGATGGAGTGTACGCCTCCATTCCTGGATTTCAGCCAGTTGAGCCAACCATCTCAGAGAGCAGAGAGAAGTACCAGGCGCTATATGACTATGAGGCTCAGGTCAGAATGCTCTGACACCCTAAATGCCTGCATTTAACATCTAAGCCTACATTCACATTTCTGTGACATTTGAACCACAACTAAACCTAACCTGTCCTTGCCGTCTCTAGAGTGCGGGTGAGCTGTCCATGTCTGGAGGGGAGATGGTGGTGGTCATTGAGCAGGGTGTGGATGGCTGGTGGACTGTGGAGAGGAACGGCCTGTCAGGACTGGTCCCTGGATCCTATCTGGCCAAATAATGAGCTCCTCTTGGCACAAGTAGTAAGGCTGGAAGGCCCATAGCATAGCCCTACCCTGCATATGTCTTAGACTATTTCCTCTAAGTCTAACAGTGCTGATAATGTTAGCTCAGTCTTGGCTATACTGTATGTGTTGTTGAGTGACCTCACTGACCTGAGACCATGGCTTTATCTAATGATGGAGATTATTAATTTATTTGTTGTCAAGATGGAAAGAGATGTGCACTTACCTGTTTTACTTTCCTCTCAAGTCAACAGGCAATACAGTTTGTGTTGTTGAACAATCCTACTGTCGCCAGGACAGCTGCAAAATGAAGCACTCTAGTTTTTACATTTGGTTAAGTTGTCAACTAAGGTGAATTCAAAGTGAAATCAACAAAAAAAATGTCACTGTCATTGGATTAAGGTTCAAATAAAAAATTGCCTTACGTTGATGATTTTGCAAATCCAATCAGTTTTTCAATGTCATCACATATCATTTTTGTTGTTGAAATGGTTTGGAAACAACTTTGATTCAACCAGTCTTTTTCCCAGTGGGTAGTCACTGACCTATTAATATGCTATAGTATTGAATAACACCTTGTGTGTTTGAGCAACTAATAAACTGTCCACATGCTAACTGTCCAAAATACAATGGTTTAAATCAGGGTTGTCAAACATACAACCTGCGGGCTGAATCCGGCACACCCAAAAAAATCACAGAAACGAAAGCTAGCCAGTCAAGGAGCATTGAAAATACCAAAACCGATGGAAGAGTATTTTTTGCCAATTTTGCCAGTGATGAAGTATAATCAATTGTCAGTGCAATTGTCATGGCTCCCAGGACCTCGTTGAAGACCGAATGCAGCCCCTGGGGCAAAATTAGTTTGATGCCCCTGGCTTAGATTAATGTAGGGCGATATTTCTAATATCTCTTTCTACTAGAATGCTTGCAGATACCCATAGACTTCCAGTCATTGCGCTAACGCAAATTAGCATTGGCTCGCGAAACTACCTCTAACTTCCTTCATACTAGACACAGAGACATAAAAATGGTATCCACTGGTTCATCTGACCCTGGAGAAGTAGATAAAAGGCCTAATTTTCAAAATCCTGAAGTATCCCTTTAAGCGAAAAATTCACCAGAAGCAGGCAGGCAGAGCAAGCAAAGGGAGGTGGGAGGAAAGGACAGGAGGATAGTCCATATCTCCAGTCATCTTTGCTGATAGCGCTGTTGTTTCCATAAGTGGAAGAATTGGTCTAATTTAGCATGTAGCCTATGGTAAAGCCTCAACTCTACCTCTTCCAAGTCAGATGAGATTAAATAAAAGTGAATAATGACATTTTTATTGTTTTGTGTGACTACAGCACCAGCGATAAATCGCAAAAATAGAGACACGTTTTAATTGAGCGAGGCATCAAAGTGGCCAACCTGCCCGTCCGGCTTCAGTTGGGTCATTACAATGCATTCTAAAATAAATCTTGCACGCTCGCCTTTGGTGAGTTTAGGCCATTAGGGATACTATTCGACTTTGACCATTTTAAATGTATTTATGAAGTAAAGGAATCTAGCTTTGGACATGTTTACATAAATGTTTAGAAATGTTGGGATGATGACAGCAATAACTAGCAAATTAAGATGTCAGTTTTCTTTGCAAAGGTTAGCCAGGCTTGTTTGACTGACTCCATTTTTTATAAAATACCTATAATTTTCTCTGAAATACCAATCCTTTGATTATGTGTAAAGAGATGTGTATTTCAGAGGTTACACTCACACGAGTAATCAATGCTCTATTATGTATACTGGACTAAATTAAACACGCAACATGCAACAATTTCAATGATTTTACAGTTCATATAAGGAAATCAGCCAATTGAAATAAATTCATTGGGCCCTAATCTATGGATTTCATGACTGGGTAGGGGCGCAGCTATGGGTGGGTCTGGGAGCCAATCAGTTTTTCACCCACAAAAGGGCTTTATTACGGACATAAATACTTGTTTCATCAGCTGTCTGGGTGGCTGGTCTCAGACGATCCTGCAGGTGACAAAGCCAGATGTGGAGGTCCTGGACTGGCGTGGTTACATGTGGTCTGCAGTTGTGGGGCCGGTTGGACGTGCTGCCAAATTCTCTAAAACGACTTGGAAGTGGCTTATGGTAGAGAAATTAACATTCAATTATCTGGCAATAGCTCTGGTGGACATTACTACAGTCAGCCAATTGTATGCTCCGTCAAAACTTGAGACATCTGTGGCATCGTGTTGTGTGACCAAACTGCACATTTGATTGGACTTTTATTGTACCCCGGCACAAGTTGCACCTGTGTAATAATCATGCTGTTTAATCAGCTTCTTGATATGCCACACCTGTCAGGTGGATGGATTATATTATTAAAAGAGAAATGCTCCCTACCAAATTTGTGCACAAAATATGAGAGAAATAAGCTTAGTGTATATGGAACAATTCTGGGATATTTTATTTCAGATCATGAAACCAACAATTATTCAGCCCCTTTACTTTCAAACTCTCTCCAGAAGTTCAGTGAGGATCTCTGAATGATCCAATGTTGACCTAAATGACTAATGAGGATAAATACAATCCACCTGTGTGTAATCAAGCCTCCGTATAAATGCACCTGCACTGTGATAGTCTCAGAGGTCCGTTAAAAGCGCAGAGAGCGTCATGAAGAACAAGGAACACACCAGGCAGGTCCGAGATACTGTTGTGAAGAAGTTTAAAGCTGGATTTGGATACAAAAAGATTGGTTTGGGCCTGCTTTTCTTCAGCAGGGACAGGGAAGATGGTTAAAATTGATGGGAAGATGGATGGAGCCAAATACAGGACCATTCTGGAAGAAAACCTGATGGAGTCTGCAAAAGACCTGAGACTGGGACGGAGATTTGTCTTCCAACAAGACAATGATCCAAAACATAAAGCAAAATCTACAATGGAATGGTTCAATAATAAACATATCCAGGTGTTAGAATGGCCAAGTCAAAGTCCAGACCTGAATCCAATTGAGAATCTGTGGAAAGAACTGAAAACTGCTGTTCACAAATGCTCTCCATCCAACCTCACTGAGCTCGAGCTGTTTTGCAAGGAGGAATGGGAAAAAAATTCAGTCTCTCGATGTGCAAAACTGATAGACATGCGACTTACAGCTGTAATCGAGCAAAAGGTGGCGCTACAAAGTATTAACTTAAGGGGGCTGAATCATTTTGCACGCCCAATTTTTCAGTTTTCGATTTGTTAAAAAAGTTTGAAATATACAATAAATGTCGTTCCACTTCAACACTTCAAGTGTCCCACTTGTTGATTCTTCACAAAAAAATAGTTTTATCTTTATGTTTGAAGCCTGAAATGTGGCAAAAGGTCGCAAAGTTCAAGGGGGCCGAATACTTTCGCAAGGCACTGTACATGTTAGAAATGGTTGAAACTTTGTGGAGAAAACCACACAGCTCTAATGTCCAGGCATGGCTATAGTCTTGTGTGTGTGTGTGCAGAGAAACTTGAGCATATTTTTGTGATAGAGAAACAAATAAAAATAGACAATATTCTGGATGGAATATACCGTTTATTTCCTTGTTAGTTTTACCCCATTCTATTTACATTCATCTCTGGTTTACGTTTCTGTACATGGCTAAAATCTATTTGAAAACTAGGCCTACATAGTGTGCTCAACTCCACACAAAGTACAACAAAAGCTCAGTAACAGTACATGTGGATTATTCCTAAATAAGCCTGTTTTATGCACTGAATCAAATGCCCACATTCTTACAAAGCAAATCAGTTAATTGACTGCACTTTGGTTACTGCTCATTCCTGGTGGGTCGATCCAGTGCCTGTAATTAATCTACGGTCTATAGTTCTACTGCTTATCAGAAACAGAATGGTGCTGGTGAAGGGTGAGATCTGGACACAAACAAAGCAGTAGCACAAGGCAACCTCATACAAGGGAATCTTCAACTCAGTTATTTACATGATAGATTTAAATAGTTATAAAATATTCCAAGGCCATACACAGTGCAAACAGACATGAGGAAAGTATTCAGTCCACATATTCCATACAGTAGGTCCATCATTCACATCCTTGTCTACCTCAAACAACAAAGGGGTAAGTAGTCAGAGCAACAAATTAAACAAACAAAAAACGTGTTTAAATAGCCATTTTAGAATTTGGCTTGTAGCGTTTTTAATAAGACACCTAAAACAAAACATCAACTTACATAGCATGTAAATAAATAGGTTTTTCACCACTTCACCATTGTGGAGTATGAGCCACTGTGAGGAGCTTTTCAGCTTACAGTAGATACCTGAACTTGGGCAAGCCAGTGAACCACTCTCCACTGACAAAGCCACGAGCCTAGGTGTGTGTGGTGTGAGAGTGTAGGGTCCTTCTTATGCGTAGGTTCCCCCCGTCATGAGAAGTTCATAGGCAGGGTCACGGCTCCTCCGGCACAGCACAACAAAGGCACACAGCATCCCAAATACCTAGGAGAGGAAAACAGCAGGGGTTGAAATGTAGTGTCATGCATCCATACCTTCCTGACGAGGTCGTCTGTCAACCTCTGACCTGGACGCTAGGCTAACTAGTCTCCCAGGAAAGGCTGAGCAGGGACACAAAAACTACATCAGCAGCAAACAGAGAAGCATCTGGGTCAAAAGCCTCTAGAATTACTGCAAACCAGCAGATTCAGATGCCTCACCAGCCCATAGAATAAGATAATCTAATGATGAAATGCAGAGGGTCAAATGAACGGAATGAAAAAGGGGTAAATCTAGCAAATAACATGCCGTCTCAATCCACCGACTCAATTTCCCAGACTCTAGAATCTAATTATGCACATTTTTAACAAATCAAAGTAACTAATATATCTATCAAGTCAAGATAAGACAATGGTGTACCCCAGCCAATTTAAGTTTAAGTTTGAGATCACCTTGAATTCCTAGATTTTCCCCTGTCCCTATTGATGGGTTAGCTGACAATGTCACGAAAACGATGAGCATGCTTCAACAGGACAGAAGTCCATGAGTTGTTTTGATTCTAGTTGGCCAGATAGCCTACCAACAATGACAAGAAACTGCCATTTGGGGAATCATAAGTGACTCATTTCAGCTAGTTCCATCTTGTTCTTGATACCATGTCTTGTTTTGAGGTGTTGACTGATTTCATGTCTATGGCTAAAATTAGCTTGCTAGCTAACCAGACAATTGCAACAATGTATTTGAGAGACAAGTGCTCATTGTGCAAATGTATTTAATAATCATTGGAGACTAAATATAGTTTACACGTTGACAACAATCTAAGCCAACCCAGTCTGATTTGCCCCATAGTTGCGCACGCGTCAGTTTTGTTGCTAAACAACTAACCCGTCTATGAAAAATGTAACAGTCCCATCTGTGCCCTGTCCCGGTTCCTTGAGGCTTGCTGGAGTGTGGCAAGGGGGTTAACATAATACGGGCATACCCCAGGCCCACTCAGCCTCCATACTGAATAATTTCATGACTCATACCATAAGTGCTTTTTAGATAGCCAGCGGAAAATAGCAGAGTATCCCACTTGTCCCTCTAGTCAAAGCGACTAGTGCCTTCACACACTAGGGCAACAGCACAAATAGAACAATAAGACAGATATTTCACCGGATGTATACATGTGAAGCATGGCGTTTCCACAACCAAATATGGTAGTGAGAGGAAGCCCAGTGGCCGGCAGTGGGAGAAGATGGATTTTGGCCGACATTCTGCAAATTTTCTCATCGACTAAACATTTGATCTCAATACAG
This sequence comes from Oncorhynchus mykiss, assembly GCF_013265735.2. NCBI lineage: Eukaryota > Metazoa > Chordata > Actinopteri > Salmoniformes > Salmonidae > Oncorhynchus > Oncorhynchus mykiss. The sequence goes on from NC_048565.1 coordinate 31,568,603, forward strand.
TTCTGTTCCCAAAACTAGAATCTGTTACGAACAGAGTGGATAAAGTTTTGTAGACTTTACTGAAGTTAAAAAAAAAAAGCGTTGTTTAGAAGGTGAGCAAAGGCAAATTGAGTTATTGCACACAAGCACTTCACAAAGTAGGCATTATTTAATGGAAATATGCAAACGCGCCAAAACAATGTTTTTTATTGTTAAATGTGATTCTGTAAACTGATAGTTAGCCAGCTAGCTGGAGTGGCCAAATTAGCTGGTCCTACTGTTGGACGTACGTGCTGACGTATCACCATGTAGGCAACGTTTTCTACTGTGATTGGTCAACAACTCCGGCGCCGCTTGAAAAATAGAGCAGAATCCTATTTTCTCCGCCTTGGCTGAGAAGCTTCCATGGGCACAAGCATCCCCCATTAGTTGAATGAAAGAGAGCTGATGGAAGTTTTATTTTACCTGAATTGCAGCGAACGTGAGTGCTGCCCAGATGACATACATAATAATCTCCTTTAGTTTCTTCACAACAAGGGCTTCACAACCCTGGAGACACACAAACAATACATTGTGTAAGAGAATCAATTTGTATATTATGCATGCAAGAAAAGCATAGGTACGTTTTGGATCTCTTACCTCTGGATAGAGGTCTCCAGGATGGGCTAGAGAGCCTGTACAGTTTCTGGCGTTAGGTTTGCAGCAGCTCACTGGTATACTGTTGTTTCGAGACTCATTAAACCAGCGCGTGTTCCTCCAGTCGGAGTAATTGTGAATCCCACAACAGTGGAGCTGCAGGCATGACAAATGATGATGGTCAATACTAGGTCAATTCAATACAGCTTTAAAATTACTTTAAAACTGTTACACAAAACATGAATTGCTCAAGTTCCATGCCAACACCTGTCTTTGCACGTAGTCAATGGCACGGCTCGGAGCATCTGTGTTGGTGCCATTGTACTCATTGTACACCTTCTGGATGGAGTGATTGACCTCATCTTCAACCTGTAAACAAACAGTTAACTGTGCTTAATAGGTCCATCTTACACAACCTCAATGCTTTTCTAATGAATATCACTATATCCAATCACTTTACTTTGGATAGCACTTTTCCTGTCAGGGGAAAACAAATCTCCAAACATGTAGTCTAAATAGAAAAAGACATAGTGGCTACCATGTTTTCCATGGAGAAAATAGGTAATTTTTTAAATTTAATTTTTGTATTTAACCTTTAACTAGGCAAGTCAGTTAAGAACAAATTCTTATTTACAATGAAGGCCTACCAAAAGGCCTCCTGCGGGGACAGGAGCCTGGGATACAATATAGGACAAAACACACATCACAGCAAGAGAGACAACACAACATAAAGAGAAAACTAGGACAACAACATAGCAAGGCAGCAACACAGCAAGGTAGCAATACAACATGGTAGCAGCACAAAACAAAGTACAAACATTATTGGGCACAGACAACAGCACAAAGGGCAAGAAGGTAGAGACACACAAAGCAGCCACAGCTGTAATATTGTGGCTGGTAGAATTTTCTTTCCCCATTGGGAACATATCTAAAGAATTGGTATCCAGAACAAAATCTTTATTGCACAAACGCACTGTAAGCTTGATTTATACTTTACTTAAGCCCTATTCACATGGAATTAGTTTTACTAGAGAATGTTGGTTATGTAATTATTACTCCAGAATATCCGTTATTCCAGAGGAAGAATCGGACAGGATTTGTTTTTTCCAAACAGATGCCTGTAATTCTTTAATTCTGGAGGTTTTTAGTCTAGGCTTGAAGTTATGCCAACATGTCCAGGTGATAACAGGCTACACTGATAACTAGAGCTTGGCTACCAAATATTTTTTGGTATAAGTGTCGCCACAATATTTAAATTGAGGAAGTGTGATCATAATCATTACTTTATAGATCTGCAGTAGACATCATAAATGCCCCACAGCCTGCAGATGGGAGCTAAACAGCACACACTTGAGATGCGCTTTTAGGCTATGGATGAGAAAGGGACCTTTGCTCAGTTATAATGCTGCTTTGTCATCTATTAACAGCAAGGGTTGCATTAAATAGGAGCAATATTTTTTTTACTGAGACATTTGGTGATGTTCAATACTTTGGCACAAAACATATAAACAAAAGCATTCACTGTGAAGGTTGATACCGTAGGTCCTAAATATATCGGCAATGCGCAGAATTTTGTTTAAAGCATCAATTTATCTAATCAGTTATTGTTTTCTTGCTCAAACCACGAGCAACACCTGTCAAACTCAAGACATTTCTCTCAAAACACAGGGATGTCGATTCGCACGTGACTAGTATTTTCAGAGGACCTTGGAGTTAGTTGAAAAACAGTAGTTTTTAAGGAATTATTACTCTCCTGCTATGCAAAAATTGGCAGAGTCGGATGGGGGACTTAAATAATGGATATGGTGATTTGTGCTCGTACACATAATTACAGAACCCCATCTCTCCCAGTAAAACTAGTCCCATAAGAATAGGGTTTTACACACCTTTGACCTGTAAATATAACCAAAAACCACCACAAGCACTTCCGTCACAAACACCAGCAGGAGAAGGACGACAAACTGTGGGGAGAAGAGGAATAATTAAACATTGAAGAAACTCCTGAAAATAAAATGGGTGCTTGGCATTCATAAGAGGCACATTTAAATCAATAAACTGTAATGAAGGATTATCCAACATAATACAAAACAATATGAACTCTTGTCTGTAGCCTGAACTGGGCTATGCATTTAGTAATCAGTCATCTGGACAACAGGAACACAGAGGGATATGATATCTGAGCCCAGGTTGAACGTTGTAGTAGTAGGTGCTAAGAAAACATTCACTGACCGCTGCAAGCCCATAGCGGCTTTCTCGTATTGTGGCACAACATCCAATAAGACCGATGATGAAAAGGAGGCCTCCTACTGCAATTATGGTCACAGCAGGGATAAGGGTGTACACATCTTCAAAGAAGTGGTCGTAGTCATCATACGTGATGAACACGTAGGCTCCAACATAGCACAAAATCCCTGCTGCTGCCTGTATGATGGGTGGGGGGGAAAGTATTAATACCACAAAAATGCAAATGAAATAAAATGTTTGAATGAGTACAACCTCTGAGTCTGATGGTCCCTGAGAAGATATGAAAACCCAAGGCATTAACAGGGCATTCTGCTTTATCCTAAGGGTTCTCTGCTACAAGCACCGCTTAATGTTTAGAAAAGTCAATAATCATTGCTTGTGATACAGGTTTAGAAACATGTATATCAGCAAGAAATAATCGTTCAAATAAAAAAAATATATACTTACCTTAGCAGGTTTGCACATACGGCTGTGTGCCTCCAGCCGACAAACTACACTTACTTCCCAGTTCGCTTACACACAGGTGTTTGAGCTCAATAGTGATCACCTTTATCTTCCATAAACAAGCGCTGTAACGTGTAGATATGGCCATGTGTGAACACTAACCCCCCAAAAAGGTGTGTTTAACCTTTAGTTTTTTGATAAAAATTGGCCCTTATGTTTCTAAAACTGTACCGCAAGCAATGCGTGTTAACATTCAGAAAGTGCATCAGAGCTCTTAACAAAACTCCCCCAGAAGACACCTTAATGAATAAAGCAGGGATGGGCAACTCATCATGAGGGGCCTCAGATGCTCACGGGTCTGAATACTCACATCCACAACCCCTCCACATTGAGAGTAAACATTTTAGTGCCCCCCCTCTTGACAGTGGAGAGAAATGCTGTTAGTTTCGTGCAATTCTACACATTTTGCCATGGTGTAGAGAAAGTGTTGCAGTTTTAAAGAAAGTTCTTTGCTGCAATTGTACATATTTTGCCATGGGGCAGAGAGGAGATTTTGCACTTGATAACAAATTTCATGCAAGTCTACTTATTTTGCAGAGAGGACAATTTGCTGTTTTACATGTTAGCTGACTGGGGATAATTGACTGACAGAGAGAAACTGCTGATGGACAACTACATTTCTAAATTGCACCTTGTGTATTCTACTATTTGAACTTGTAAGTTGAGACCCTGACTCAGTTTAAACACCTGTGCTAAAGGTATCTCCTGAGTGGCACAGCGGTCTAAGGCACTGCATCTCAGTGCTAGAGGTGTCACTACAGACACCCTGGTTTGAATCCAGGCTGTATCACAACCGGCCGTGATTGGGAGTCCCATAGGGCGGCGAATAATTGGCCAAGCGTTGTCCGGGTCTGGCCGATGTAGGCCGTCGTTGTAAAGAAGAATTTGTTCTTAACTGACTTGCCTAGTTAAATAAAGGTTCAATAAATCAATAGTTTGTGTATATGAATGGACTAAACTAGGCCTATAAAAGAATCTGAGACCAATCATGAGCGGGCTACGGATGGCCTGAAAGGTGTATGTCTGACAAATGCATAACTATTACAACCATCCCATTTGCATTATAATAACTCAAGCAAGATGGCAGCTTCGCTTCTAGTCCTTAGGAAACTGTACAGTATTTTATTTTTGATGTATTTCTTACATCGTTAGCCCAGAAAACCTTAAGTGTTATTACATACAAACGGGAAGAACTATTGGATATCCGAGAAACATCAACTTACCAGCACTACAACCAGGAATACGACTTTCCCAAAGCGGATCCTTTATCTGTACCTCCCAGGGCATTTGAACTGATTCCAGAGGCCGATCCAAAACAACGCCGCCAGAGGAGAGGGTGCTGGAACAGTCTTCTAGTGAGGCTTTGGATGCGCGCACACCATCCACCACTTCTAAGCATATTACTCGCTAATGTCCAGTCCCTAGTTAACAAAGTAGACGAAATCAGGGCAAGAGTTGCTTTCTAAAGAGATATCCGGGATTGTAACATGTCGGAGACATGGCTAGCTGGGGACATGCTGTCGGAGTCCATACAGCCAACGGGATTTTCAGTGCATCGACAGGAATAAAGATCTCTCCGGTATGAAGAAGGGTGGGGGTGTATGTGTCAGGATTAACGACTCATGGTGTAATTGTAACAACATACAGGAACTCAAGTCCTTTTGTTCACCTGACCTAGAATTCTTCGACGGTATTATCTCCCAAGAACTCTCCTCGGTCATCGTCACAGCCAAGTATATCCCCCCGCAAGAGGATACCAAGACATCTATCAAGGAACTTCACTGGACTTCATGCAAACTGGAAACCATATATCCTGAGTAGAGGTCGACCGATTATGATTTTTCAACGCCGATACCAATATCGATTATTGGAGGACCAAAAAAGCCGATACCGATTAATCGGACAATTTTTATTTAATTTTTTTAATGTATTTGTAATAATGACAATTACAACAATACTGAATGAACACTTATTTTAACTTAATATAAAACATAAATAAAATCTATTTAGCCTCAAGTAAATAATGAAACATGTTCAATTTGGTTTAAATAATGCAAAAACAAAGTGTTGGAGAAGAAAGTAAAAGTGCAATATGTGCTATGTAGGGAAGCTAACGTTTAAGTTCCTTGCTCAGAACATGAGAACATTTCAAAGCTGGTGGTTCCTTTTAACATGAGTCTTCAATATCCCCAGGTAAGAAGTTTTAGGTTGTAGTTATTATAGAAATTATAGGACTATTTCCCTCTATACCATTTGTATTTAATTAACCGTTGAATATTGGATGTTCTTATAGTCACTTTAGTATTGCCAGTGTAACAGTATAGCTTCCGTCCCTCTCCTCGCTCCTCCCTGGGCTCGAACCAGCAACACAACGACAACAGCTACCACATCCAAGCAGCGTTACCCACGCAGAGCAAGGGAAACAACCACCCCAAGGCTCAGAGCGAGTGAAGTTTGAAACGCTATTAGCGCGCGCTAATTAGCCAGCCATTTCACTTCGGTTACACCAGCCTCATCTCGGGAGTTGATAGGCTTGAAGTCATAAACAGCGCAATGCTTGACGCACAACGAAAAGCTGCTGGCAAAACGCACGAGTGCTGTTTGCATGAATGTTTACGTGCCTGCTTCTGCCTACCACCGCTCAGTCAGATACTTGTATGCACAGTCAGATTATATGCAACGCAGGACACACTAGATAATATCTAGTAATATCAACCATGTGTAGTTAACTAGTAATTATGATTAATAAGATACGTTTAATGCTAGCTAGCAACTTACCTTGGCTTACTGCATTTGCGTAACAGCCAGTCTCCTTGTGGAGTGCAACGAGAGAGAGGCAGGTCGTTATTGTGTTGGACTAGTTAATTGTAAGGTTGCAAGATTGGATCCCCTGAGCTGACAAGGTGAAAATCTGTCGTTCTGCCCCTGAACGAGGCAGGGGCAGAGGCAATAAGAATGTGTTCTTAACTGACTTGCCAAGTTAAATAAAGATTAAATAAATCTTTTTTTTTTTTTTTTTTTTTTTTAAATCGGTGCCCAAAAATACCGATTTCCGATTGTTATGAAAACGGCCCTAATTAAAATCGGCCATTCCGATTAATCGGTCGACCTCGAATCCTGAGGCTGCATTTATTGTAGCTGGGGATTTTAACAAAGATAATTTGTGAACAAGGCTAACTAAATTCTATCAGCATATCGATTGCTGTACACGAGCGAGTAACACGCTCGACCATTGCTACTCTAACTTCCGCGATGCATACAAGACCCTCCCCAGCACTCCTTTTGGCAAATCTGACCATGACGCTTCAAGATTGCTTCGATCACATGGACTGGGGATATGTTCCCGGGTAACCTCAGACAATAACATTGACGTAAACGCTGATCTTGTGAGCGAGTTTAGAAGGAAGTGTATAGGAGATGTTGTACCCACTGTGACAATTAAAACCTTCCCTAACCAGAAACCATGGACTGATGGCAGCTTTCGAGCAAAACTGAAAGCACATGCCTTGCCATGATTAAATGCGGTGGTAACTGGAAATATGGCCGAACACAAACAGTGTAGTTATTCCCTCCAAAAGGCAATCAAATAAGCTAACACGGAACCCAAACCGGCTGCGAGCGTGCGCCATCGTGTGCTATCGTGCATACATTTATTTTGTCCCCCTACTCCAAACGTGATCATGACACGCAGGTTATAATATCAAAACAAACTCTGAACAAATTACATTAATTTGAGGACAGGACGAAAAGCATTAAACATGTATGGCAATTTAGCTAGTTAGCTTGCTCGCTAATTTGTCCTATTTAGCTAGCTTGCTGTTGCTAGCTAATTTGTCCTGGGATATAAACATTGAGTTGTTATTTTACCTGAAATGCACAAGGCCCTCTACTCCGACAATTAATCCACACATAAAACGGCCAACCAAATCGTTTCTAGTCATCTCTCCTCCTTCCAGGCTTTTTCATATTTGAACTTATACGGTGATTGGCATCTACACTTTCATAGTATTACCACAACAACCAGCAAAACATTTAATCTTTCAATCACCCACGTGGGTATAACCAATGAGGAGATGGCACGTGGGTACTTGCTTCTATAAACCAATGAGGAGATAGGAGAGGCAGGACTTGCAGTGCGATCTGCGTCAAAAATAGAAAGGAGTTCTATTTTAGCCCTTGGCAACGCAGACGCTCGTTGGCGCGTGCAAGCAGTGTGGGTGCAATAATTGAATAACATGGATTTCTAAATGTATTTTGCGGCACTCGCGCACGCGATGGTTCCGGTTTGGTCAGCATGTAAATGTCAGTATAGAGACAAAGTGGAGTCGCAATTCAACGGCTCAAACACAATACGTATGTGGCAGGGTCTACAGACAATCAAGGATTACAAAAAGAAAACCAGCCCCGTCGCAGACATCAACGTCTTGCTTCCAGACAAATTAAACAACTTCTTTGCACGCTTTTGGACAATACAGTGCCACCGATGGCCCAGACGGCATCCCTAGCTGCGTCCTCAGAGCATGCGTAGACCAGCTGGCTGGTGTGTTTACGGACATATTCAATCAATCCCTATTAGAGGTCGACCGATTATTATTTTTCAACGCTGATACCGTTTATTGGAGGACCAAAAAAAAGCAGATACATATTATAGAAATCAGCCGATTTTAATCTATGACAATTACAACAATACTGAATGAACAATGAACACTTTAATTTTAACTTAATATAATATATAAATAAAATCTATTTAGTCTTAAATAAATAATGAAACATGTTTAAATAATGCAAAAACAGTTCTCACGTTCATCGGAGATGAACGTAAAAGTGCAATATGTGCCATGTAAAAAAGCTAACGTTTAAATTCCTTGCTCAGAACATGAGAACAGGTGCTGTTTGAATGAATGCTTACGAGCCTGCTGCTGCCTACCACCGCTCAGTCAGACTGCTCTATCAAATAATATACTTAATTATAAATGTAATAAGCACACATAAATACAAGCCTTTGTTCATTAGTCAAATCCAGAAACTATAATTTCAAAAAACAAAACGTTTATTATTTCAGTGAATTACGGAACTGTTACGTATTTTATAAAAACGGGTGGCAACCCTAAGTCTAAATATTGCTGTTACATTGCACCACCTTCAAAGTTGTCATAATTATGTAAAATTCTGGCAAATTAGTTCACAACGAGCCAGGCGGCCCAAGCTATTGCATATACCCTGACTCTGCTTGCACTGAACGCAAGAGCAGTGACACAATTTCCCTAGTTAATATCGCCTGCTAACATTAATTTATTTTAACTAAATATGCAGGTATAAAAATATATACTTCTGTGTATGGATTTTAAGAAAGGCATTAATGTCTATGGTTAGGTACATTTGTGCAAAGATTGCTGAAAAAAAGCACAATGTGTTTTTGTTAAATCATCACCCGTTTGGCGAAGTTGAAGTAGGCTGCGATTCGATGATAAATTAACAGGCACCGCATTGATTATATGCAACGCAGGACAAGCTAGTTAACCTAGTAATATCATCAACCATGTGTAGTTATCTAGTGATTATGTGAAGATTGATTGTTTTTTATAAGATAAGTTTAATGCTAGCTAGCAACTTACCTTGGCTCCTTTTGACGCTGCACTCGTGTGGCAGGCTCACTCACGTAACAGGTGGTAGGCCTGCCACGCAGTTTCATCGTGGATTGCAATGTAATCGGCATCCAAAAAGGTAGACTACCGACTGTTATCAAAACTTTAAAAATCGGCCCTAATTAATCAGCCATGCCGATTAATCGGTCGACCTCTAATCCCTATCCCAGCCTGCTGTCCCCACATGCTTCAAGATGGCCACCATTGTTCTTGTTCCCAAGAAAGCTAAGGTAATTGAACTAAATGACTATCGCCCCGTAGCACTCACTTCTGTCATCATGAAGTGCTTTGAGAGACTAGTCAAGGATCATATCACCTCCACCCTAGACCCACTTCCCCCAAAAAAATTACTGCCCCAATAGGTCAACATACAATGCAATCGCCATCACACTGCACACTGCCCTATCCCATCTGGACAAGAGGAAGACCAATGTAAGAATGCTGTTCACTACAGCTCAGCATTCAACACTAGAGTACCCTCCAAACTCATCATTAAGCTTGAGACCCTAGATCCCGACCCTCCTCTGTGCAACTGGGTCCTGGACTTCCTGACGGGCCACCCCCAGGTGGTGAAGGTAGGAAACAACATCTCCACTCCGCTGAACCTCAACACTGGGGCCCCACAAGGGTGAGTTCTCAGCCCCCTTCTGTACTCCCTGTTCACCCACAACTGCGTGACCATGCACGCCTCCAACTCAATCATCACGTTTGCAGACGACACAACAGCGGTAGGCTTGATAACCAAAAACGACAAGACAGCCAACAGGGAGGAGGTGAGGGCCCTCGGAGTGTGGTGTCAGAAAAATAACCTCTCACTCAATGTAAGGAAAAGAAAAGAGATGATCGTGGACCTCAGGAAATAGCAAAGGGAGCACCCCCCTATCCACAGGACAGCAGTGGAGAAGGTGGAAAGTTTTAAAGTTTCTCGGTGTACATATCACCAACAACTGAAATGGTCCACGCACACAGACAGTGTGTTGAAGGCGCAAAGCTGGGACAGAGAGATAGAAGCTGTTTTTCAATCTTCAAAGCCATCAGATTGTTAAAACAGCCTCCACTAGCACAGATCGGCAGCTGCCTACCTACAGACGTGATATCATTGGCCATTTTAATAAATGGAACACTAGTTACTTTAATAAATGTCTACACACGCATTACTCATCTCATATGTATATTATGTAAACTGTATCTATTCTTTACTATCTATTGCATCTTAGCTGCTCGGTCACTGCTCATCCATATATTTTATACTTACAGTTGAAGTCGGAAGTTTACATACACTTAGGTTGGATTCATTAACTTCTTGACGCTACCCATCCCTGACGCGGGATCATTTTCGTCAGCAACCGCTGAATAGCATAGCGCCACAGTCAAATAATATTACTAAAAAATATTCATATTCATGAAATCACAAGTGCAATATTGCAAAACACAGCTTAGCCTTTTGTTAATCCACCTGTCGTCTCAGATTTTGAAATTATGCTTCACAGCGAAAGCAATCCAAGCGTTTGTGTAAGTTTATCGATAGCCTAGCATAGCATTATGTACACTTAGCATCAGGAAGCTTGGTCACCAAAATCAGAAAAGCAATAAAATTAACCGTTTACCTTTGATGATCTTCGGATGTTTTCACTCACGAGACTCCCAGTTACACAAATGTTCCTTTGTTCCATAAAGATTATTTTTATACCCAAAATACCTCTGTTTGTTTGTCGCCTTATGTTCAGAAATCCACAGGAAAGAGCGGTCACGACAACGCAGACGGAAATTCCAAATAGTCTTCATAATGTCCACAGAAAAATGTCAAACGTTTTTTATAATCATTCCTCAGGTAGTTTTTAAAATATATACTCGATAATATATCAACCGAGTGTGTAGGTTTTTCAATAACAGCGGGAGGAACAAAAGAGGCTTTACTCTGTAGCGCAAAAACTCACTCCGAGAGCCCCCACCTATCCACTTACGCAATGTGATCTTTCAAGCTCATTTTTCAAACTAAAAGCCTGAAACTATGTCTAAAGACTGTTGACACCTTAGGGAAGCCAGAGAAAAAGGAATGTGGTTGATATCCCTTTAAATTGAGGATAGACATGCATAGGAACAGAAGGGTTTCAAAATAAGAGGCACTTCCTGATTGGATTTTCCTCAGGGTTTCACCTGCAATATCAGTTCTGTTATACTTACAGACAATATTTTGACAGTTTTGGAAACTTTAGTGTTTTCTATCCTAATCTGACAATTATATGCATATTCTAGTTTCTGGGGCTGAGTAATAGGCAGTTTCAAATGGGTACGTTTTTTAGCCAAAAACAAAAACATGCCCCTTACACGCAAAAGGTTAAGGCTCGTTTATCAACCACTCCACAAAGTTCTTGTTAACAAACTATAGTTTTGGCAAGTCGGTTAGGACATCTACTTTGTGCATGACAAGTAATATTTCCAACAATTGTTCACAGACAGATTATTTCACTTATAATTCACTGTATCACAATTCCAGTGGGTCAGAAATTAACATACGACTGTGCCTTTAAACAGCTTGGAAAATTCCAGAAAATGATGTCATGGCTTTAGAAACTTCTGATCGGCTAACTGATATAATTTGAATCAATTGGAGATAGGCCTTGAAATACATCCACAGGTACATCTTCAAACTCAGTGCCTCTTTGCTTGACATCATGGGAAAATAAAAAAAATTCAGCCAAGACCTCAGAAAATAAATTGTAGACCTCCACAAGTCTGGTTCAACCTTGTGAGAAATTTCCAAAAGCCTGAAGGTACCACGTTCATCTGTACAAACAATAGTATGCAAGTATAAACACCATGGGATCACGCAGCCGTCATACCGCTCAGGAAGACACGTTTTCTCCTAGAGATGAACGTACTTTGGTGCAAAAAGTGCAAATCAATCCCAGAACAACATCAAAGGACTTTGTGAAGATGCTGGAGGAAACAGGTACAAAAGTATCTATAACCACAGTAAAACTAGTCCTATATCGACATAACCTGAAAGGCCGCTCAGCAAGGAAGAAGCCACTGCTCCAAAACCGCCATAAAAAAATACAGACTACGGTTTGCAACTGCACACTTTTTGGAGAAATGTCCTCTCGTCTGACGAAACAAAAATAGAACTGTTTGGCCATAACGACCATCGTTATGTTTGGAGGATAAACGGGGTGACTTGCAAGCCGAAGAACACCATCCTAACCGTGAAGCACGCAGGTGGCAGCATCATGTTGTGGGGGTGCTTTGCTGCAGGAGGGACTGGTGCACTTCACAAAATAGATGGCATCTTGAGGTAGGAAAATTATGTGGATATATTGAAGCAACATCTCAAGACATCAGTCAGGAAGTTAAAGCTTGGTCGCAAATGGGTCTTCCAAATGGATAATGACCCCAAGCATTCTTCCAAAGTTGTGGCAAAATGGCTTAAGAACAACAAAGTCAAGGTATTGGAGTGGCCATCACAAAGCCCTGACCTCAGTCCTATAGAATATTTGTGGGCAGAACTGAAAAAGCGTGTGCGAGCAAGGAGGCCTACAAACCTGACTCCTTTACACCAGCTCTGTCAGGAGGAATGGGCCAAAATTCACCCAATTTATTGTGGGAAGCTTGTGGAAGGCTCCCCGAAACGTTTCATCCAAGTTAAACAATTTAAAGGCAATGTTACCAAATACTAATTTAGTGTATGTAAACTTCTGAACCACTGGGAATGTGATGAAAGACATACAATCTTAAAATCACTCTTTATTATTATTCTGACATTTGACATTCTTAAAATAAAGTGGTGATCCTAACTGACCTAAGACTGGCATTTAATCCTAGTAAAAAATCCCAGGGATTGTGATGTATTTGGCTAATGAGTATGTAAACTTCCAACCTCAACTGTATATACTCTTATCCCATTCCTTTACTAGATTCTGTGTGTTAGGTTTTGTTGTGGAATTGTTAGATATTACCTGTTTGATAGTGGTGCACTGTCTGGTGGCTACCAGGCTAGTATTGTATGAGAAGTAGCATTTTAAAAGGTTCAAAGGGGTAGACTGCAGGGCAGGCAGTGGCTTTCGTCCTGGGAGAAATGGGGCACAAAAGCCATGCATTTAACTCCCTCTAGCCGCAGTAGCCAAAGCAACCAGACAGGAAATAAAACAGAGAAGCAAAGGAAATGTTCCGAAAACTAGTTACATCTAAAAGGGGCAGCAACAACATGACTGCAAGAACATTGAATTATAATAGCCCAAATTCTCAAACAGTAACGTTAGCTAGCTATATTGATGCTACAAATAGACAAACATGGGCCGAGGTTGCCTTGAATGGCTAGCAGGTTGCTTGCAAATTTGCTGCGTATTATGGTTGAGGAAGGGATGTTGCGCATTCATTCCCAAACGACAAGATGTCGTTTTGACTTACCCAAAAAATTAAGTTCAGAAAAACCAGCACCGTCTTTGATGATGTGATACCACACTGCCCCATGTTTAAAACAGGTATTGTCTATTATTATGGTAAAAACGTATTTGCAAAATGGCTGGCTTTGTAATCCATGCCCGACTGGAGTAGATTCTCTGACTCCCATACACCGGAGCGCCAGCACCACAAAAACCAACCAGTTGGAGGTCATGTGACCCGATGTTGCAACCTCAACTCATTTTAGCAGCAAATATTTTTTATAACTAACTCGTTGTTCTATCTGTGCTAGCAGTGTTTGTATCATAATACAAACATATGGATCAGTGAGTAAATTACATATGTAAAGGACGTACCACGTCCTCCCGATTCGTTTGTATGGGGGGTGATAAGTGCCAGAATTAAGCCTCCCGAAGCTACAGATACCCTTCACGAAGTCTCCTAAGGTCTTCCTTATTTTTTTCTAAGTCTTCAAATTGCCGACATGTTCATGTCACGTGACACGTACACGTCATGTAGATGTAGCGTGGTTCGTTCTGCGTTGTGTACTTTTAATTAGGATGCTGCCACAACTGAAGGTCTGCTAGTGGAATTATTTTTTATTTGCCCTGCACACAAAGAGACAACACACATTATGTTAACCCTTGGCACAGTCCTAGCTCTCAGGCACCTTGCTAGCCGAAAGTCAGGCAAAAGAGCGCCAAAGAGCACACATTCAATGCACAACAGCACACCATACAAGTAAAATGATACAGAACATAATTCTGATAAAATAAAAGACATACCTGCACACGAAGAGACAGCACACATTATGTTAACCCTTGGCGCAGTCCTAGCTCTCAAGCACCTGCGCAAGCACATGAGACACTCACTCAAACACTGTCCCAAGTACTCACAAGTTACAATAGATACCCTAGTTAGCGAGCTTTGTGAAACTTGTTAACATAAATCTTTATATTATCCACATTGTAACAAACATATGGTAGCATAACAGTACATTGTGTAACATTATGACGGTTTTATATTAAACAATTTCGGAGCCAAGGACAACATACCTTGCTAGCCAAAGGTCAGGCAAAAGAGAACAATAAGGGGGTACAGATAACCCGCGATGGGCCAAACCAAAATCTAAAAAAAGTTTTACAATCATCATCATGTATGTATAATATTGATATGAAAAAGTGTTTGTACACCAAAGAAAAACATTAGCTATGCAGCTGTAATTAAATTTAAAAAATACACTGAATTATTATTATTATTATCAAATTATTAACATCCTCTCTTGACCTGGCCTATTTGAATTCGTCCTTGTGTGCAACTTGGTGCATAATCTAGGGGAACAACATCACACTGCCACATTGACGTAGTGTTCACAGTGTTCGATCTAACCATGAACGCCTTAACGTCTACATGTGTTAACCTTTTTGGGATAGGGGGCAGCATTTTCACTTTTGGATGAATAGCATTCCCAGAGTGAACTGCTTCCTACTCTGTCCCAGATGCTAATATATGCATATCATTATTAGTATTGGATAGAAAACACTTGAATGATGTCTGTGAGTATAACATAACTCAAATAAATGGCAGACGAAAACCTGAGAAAAATCCAACCAGGAAGTGGGATATCTGAGGTTTGTAGTTTTTCAAAGCTTGGCCTACCGAATACACAGTGTCTATGGAGTCAAGTTGCACTTCCTACGGCTTCCACTAGATGGCAACCGTCTTTAGAAACTGGTTTGAGGATTCTACTATAAAGGAGGGGCTCATGAGACCTGTTTGAGTCATTGGTCTGGCAGAGTTTCTCAGGCTCAAGACGTGCTCTCCCGACAGAGTTAGCTCTTGTTCCAGTGCTTTTCTTCAGACATAGGAATTCTCCGGTTGGAAGCTTATTGATGTTTTATGTTAAAAACATCCTAAAGATTGATTCCATACATCATTTGACTTGTTTCTACGACCTGTAATGGAACATTTGAGTTTTTGTCTGGACGAAGTGCTCACGCCTCATGAAGATGGATTACTGGGCTGAACATGCTAACAACAAGTGGCTATTTGGACATAAATTATGGACTTTATGGAACAAATCAGTCATTTATTGTGGAACTGGGATTCCTGGGAGTGCCTTCTGATGAAGATCATCAAAGGTAAGTGAATATTTATGGTGTTAGTGACTCCAAAATGGCGGAAATTTCTCTGGCTGGATTGGGCTCTGAGCGCCGTTCTCAGATTATGCTTTTTCTGTAAAGTTTTTTTGGAATCTGACACAGCGGTTGCATTAAGGAGAAGTCTGTCTTTAATTCTGTGAATAACAGTTGTATCTTTTATCAATGTTTATTATGAGTATTTCTGCAAAATCACCGGATGTTATGGAATCAAAACATTACTGCACGTAACGCGCCAATGTAAACTGAGATTTTTGGATATAAATATGCACATTATCGAACAAAACATTCATGTCTTGTGTAACATGATGTCCTATGAGTGTCATCTGATGAAGATCATCAAAGGTTAGTGATTCATTTTATCTGTATTTCTGCTATTTGTGACTCCTATATTTGGCTGGGAAAATGGCTGTGTTTTTTGACTTAGCTATGACCTAACATATGTTGTGCTTTCGCTGTAAAGCATTTTTGATATCGAACACGATGGGTAGATTAACAAGATGTTTATCTTTCATTTGCTGTATTGGACTTGTTAATGTGTGAAAGTTACATATTTCAAAAAAATATTTTAGAATTTCGCGCACTGCCTTTTCAGCTGAATATTGTCCAGTGGTTCTGCTAGCGGAACGTCTGCGCTAGAAAGGTTAAAACCTCTTTGGGATAGGGGGCAGTATTCGGAAGTTTGGATGAATGAGGTGCGTAAAGTGCCTGCCTGAGTAAGAAGCTAGGATATGTATATAATTGGTAGTATTGGATAGAAAACACTCTAAAGTTTCCAAAGCGGTTAAAATAATGTCTGAGAGTATAACAGAACTGATTTGGCAGGCGAGAACCCGAGGACAATCCATCACCCCTGATTACTATGGCTGTCAATGGGAATATAAAAGTAATACCTCCCAGATTGCAGTTCCTAGGGCTTCCACTAGATGTCAACAGTCTTCAGAAAGAGTTTCAGACTTGTTTTTTGAAAAATGAGCTAGAATTTGTAGTTTTTGTAATTGGCTCCATTTTGGCTGTAGTGTTTGTAGCGCGTTCCGGTGAGGGCGCGCACTTGGTTATTTATCTCCGGTAATGAATATACTATTCTCAGTCTTAAATGTTATCGTTTATTTACATATTAGGGTACCTAAGGATTAATTAGGAACGTTGTTTGACTTGTTTGGAAGAATTTCAATGGTAATTTACAAGATTCATTTGTATGCATTTTGAACGAGGGAAACCGGTGGATTACTGAGTCAAGCGTGCCAACAAAACAGACTTTTTTAGGATATAAAGAAGGACTTTATCGAACAAAACGACCATTTGTGATGTAGCTGGGACCCTTTGGATTGCAAACAGTGGAAGATCTTCAAAGGTAAGTGATTTATTTTATCACTATTTTTGATTTTCGTGATGCATCTGCTTGGTTGGAAAATGTTTTAAATGCTTTTGTTTGCGGGGTGCTGTCCTCAGATAATCGCATGGTATGCTTTCACCGTAAAGCCTTTTTGAAATCTGACAAAGCGCCTGGATTAAAAAGAAGTTAAGCTTTTAATCGATGTATAACACTTGTATTTTCATGAATGTTTAATATTATACATTTTGTATTTTTAATTTCGCGCTCTGAAATTTCAACGGATGTTGTCGAGACCGGGCGCTAGCGATACGACTTTCCTAAAGAGGTTTTAAGCGTCATGTGTTAGTTTAAGTGTCTGTTCAATTTATTATTAAAGATCTCACCATGAACGATCTTTACAAATGTGTACATGTACATGATTTTGCAAAAAATACTTTGATTGCCAGAGTAATCTAATCAATTTCATTTGGCAATTTATCTAAACTAGGCATATTTTTTTTGTTTTTCTACCTTTATTTAACCTTTCTGATCTCCCCATCCCGGATCCGGGATCGTGAATACAGACTCAAGCTCATTACCATAACGCAACGTTAACTATTCATGAAAATCGCAAATGAAATGAAATAAATATGCTAGCTCTCAAGCTTAGCCTTTTGTTAACAACACTGTCATCTCAGATTTTCAAAATATGCTTCTCAACCATTGCAAAACAAGCATTTGTGTAACAGTATTGATGGCTAACGTAGCATTTAGCATTAGCATTCAGCTGGCAACATTTACACAAAAAAACAGAAAAGCATTCAAATAAAATCATTTACCTTTGAAGAACTTCAGATGTTTTCAATGAGGAGACTCTCAGATAGCAAATGTTCAGTTTTTCCTGAAAGATTATTTGTTTAGGACAAATCGCTCCGTTTTCTGCGTCACGTTTAGCTATGAAAAAACCCCTGTATCCAGGATTGTGTAAATCTATCAGCAAGCTCATTAGCATAACACAACGTTAACTATTTATGAAAATCGCAAATGAAATGAAATAAATATGCCATCTCTCAAGCTTAGCCTTTTGTAAACAACACTGTCATCTCAGATTTTCAAAATATGCTTCTCAACCATAGGAAAACAATCATTTGTGTAAAAGTAGCTAGCTAGCGTTAGCATTTCGCGTTAGCATTTAGCGTTAGCATTAGCGTTAGCATCCAGCACGCAACATTAACAAAAACATAAAAGCCTTCAAATAAAATCATTTACCTTTGAAGAACTTCTGATGTTTTCAATGAGGATACTCTCAGTTAGATAGCAGATGCTCAGTTTTTCCAAAAAGATTCCTTGTGTATTAGAAATAGCTCCGTTTTATACATCACATTTGGCTACCAAAAAAAATCTGAAAATTCAGTCCTCAAAACGCGAACTTTTTTCCAAATTAACTCCATAATATCGACTGAAAACATGGCAAACGTTGTTTAGAATCAATCATCAAGGTGTTTTTCACATATCTCTTCATTGATACATCGTTCTTGGACACATGCTTTCTCCCCTATATCAAATGGAAAAGTACGAGCAGCTGGCAATTGCGCACCGAATTCCACGCAGGACACCAGGCGGACACTTGGAAAATGTAGTCTCTTATGGTCAATCTTCCAATGATATGCCTACAAATACGTCACAATGCTGCTAAGACCTTGGGCGAACGACAGAAAGTGTAGGCTCATTCGTTGCGCAATCACAGCCATATAAGGAGACAATGGAAAACAGAGCTTCAGAAATTCTGCTAATTCCTGGTTGATGCATCATCTTGGTTTCGCCTGTAGAATGAGTTCTGGGGCACTTACAGACAAAATCTTTGCAGATTCTGAAACTTCAGAGTGTTTTCTTTCCAAAACTGTCAAGAATATGCATAGTCGAGCATCTTTTCGTGACAAAATATCGCGCTTAAAACGGGAACGTTTTTTATCCAAAAATGAAATAGCGCCCCTAGAGATCTAACAGGTTAACTAGGCAAGTCAGTTAAGAAAAAATACTTATATCACCATAATACAAAAGTTATTAGGCTAGTTTATATTGCAGCCAGCCAACATGTGCTGACCAACTGGTAGGTGTCTCCACTGACATTTTCAACATGTTCCCATGTTCCATGTTCCTGTTCCTGTAATATCAACATGTTTCAAGCAGACCACCATAGTCCCTGTGCAAAAGAACACAAAGGCAACCTGCCTAAATGATTACAGACCCGTAGCACTCACATCCATAGCCATGAAGTGCTTTGAAAGGTTGGTAATGACTCACTAGGAAAATATAGTCATCCAACTCGGAATTCCAAGTCGGGGACTCAGGCCTCTTTCTAGAGCTCTGACCTGAAGTGATTCAACCTTGTTTTTTTCAGCGTTCCCAGTTGTCTTGAAAGCAGTTTAATGACAAAACTTGCCCACAAAGGATCGCCACGCAATCTTCCTGTTCAAGTCAGCACAGCACAACAAGGTGAGTCCAAAAATGTAGTGAATGCTGCTGCATAAATTATGTAATATGCCAGGGAGATACAGTTGAAGTTGGAAGATTACATACACCTTAGCCAAATACATTTAAACTCAGTTTTCCCTGACATTGAATCAGAGTAAAAATTCCCTAACTTAGATCAGTTAGGATCATCACTTTATTTTAAGAATGTGAAATGTCAGAATAATAGTAGAGATAATTATTTATTTCAGCTTTTATTTATTTCATTATGCACTCAATTAGTATTCAGTAGCATTGCCTTTAAATTGTTTAACTTGGGTCAAACGTAAATTCAAAAGAGTTATTTAACTAAACTCAAAAATCTGTAGTTCAGAAGAGCTTAGAGCTTAGAAAGAGCAGAGACCGGTCTTCCCTCGAGTTGGCTTTAGCCTAGAGCCCAGAGAGAGCAGAGATCGTCTTCTTTTGTGTTGGCTCTAGCTTAGAGTAGAGTGAGAGCATCTGTTTTCCTCTGATGGCTTTAGCCTAGAGCTCAGAGAGAGCGGTTGAGACATGAGACACACGTTTACATAGTTTAGACAGCAGTGCCTCTGCCCCTCTTTCCTCACTGTAAACCCCAATGTGATGTCATTACTCAAAACTTTTGAGGAAACCTGTTGCACTAAATACAGTTGAAGTCGGAAGTTTACATACACCTTAGCCAAATACATTTAAACTCAGTTTTTCCATAATTCCTGACATTTAATCTTAGTAAAATAATAGTTGAATGATTTATTTCAGCTTTTATTTATTCCATCACATTCCCAGTGGGTCAGAAGTTTACATACACTCAATTAGTATTTAGTAGCATTGCCTTTAAATTATTTAACTTGGGTCAAACGTTTCGGCTAGCCTTCCATAAACTTCCCACAATAAGTTGGGTGAATTTTGGCCCATTCCTTCTGACAGAGCTGGTGTAACTGAGTCAGGTTTTTAGGCCTCCTTGCTCGCACACGCTTTCTCAGTTCTACCCACATTTGTTCTATGGGATTGAGGTCAGGGATTGAGGTCAGCCAGTCCAATACCTTGGCTTTGTTGTCCTTAAGCCATTTTGCCACAACTTTGGAAGTATGCTTGGGGTCATTGTCCATTTGGAAGACCCATTTGCGACCAAGCTTTAACTTCCCGACTGATGTCTTGAGATGTTGCTTCAAAATATCCACATAATATTCTAACTCATGATGCCATCTATTTTGTGAAGTGCACCAGTCCCCCCTGCAGCAAAGCACCCCCACAACATGATGCTGCCACCTGCGTGCTTCATGGTTAGGATGGTGTTCTTCGGCTTGCAAGCCTCCCCCTTTTCCTCTAAACATAATTGCCAAACAGTTCTATTTTTGTTTCATCAGACCAGAGGGCATTTCTCCAAAAAGTACGATATTTGTCCCCATGTGCAGTTGCAAACCGTAGTCTTGCTTTTTTATGGCGGTTTTGGAGCAGTGACTTCTTCCTTGCTGAGTGGCCTTTCAGGTTATGTCGATATAGGACTCATTTTACTAGTTTGTTAACTATTTGAAATTTGTGGAGTGGTTAAAAAACGAGTTTGAATGACTCCAACCTAAATGTATGTAAACTTCCGACTTCAACTGTATGTACACCGCAGCTAAGAAAGTAATGCTAAGTACATGTTGTGAAGTAAACTGATAGTAGTCCTTGTGCCTCGCCCAAATAATTTGTTACCTTTCCCCTCATAATTTCCCCTATTTTTCTGACTTGGTGGTCCACATATAGCCTACAGCTTGTTTTAGAGAAACGTTATCTTCGGATATTGAAAGAGCTTTCATTGTCTGATTATATGCCCCCTTTATTTATCCTATGGTTCTGACTTGGTGTAGAGGGAGAATACTGTAAGAACAGCCCATGTTCTGTCGCTGTACATTTCAAAATTCCTGAACAAGTAGTTTTATTGACTATGTCCATCCTAGCTCGATCATTAATCTCTTAATCGACTGGGCATGCCCTGAGCTTGTAAAGTGAGCGCTACTGGAGGACTACTGGAGCTAAATTGGAGTGGATGAGAAGCCGATGCGCCAGCTTTTGGGAAACTCTCCACGCTCCAGTCAAATTGGGCACACTCCACTCCTCACTATGCTCCAGCTCTGCTCCGTTCACATACCGTTCCACAACGGCCGTGGACACACTTAACGGTGGACTTTCTTACCGACCTTCCCCCGTCCCAGGGAAGTACTACGATCCTGGTCGTTGTGGATCGGTTTTCTAAGTCCTGTCGTCTCATCCCGTTGCCCGGTCTCCCTACGGCCCTGCAGACTGCGGAGGCCTTGTTTACCCATGTCTTCCAGCACTATGGGGTGCCTGAGGACATCGGTCCCCAATTCACGTCCAGAGTGTGGAGGGCGTTTATGGAGAGACTGGGGGTCTCGGTCAGCTTAACCTCAGGTTTTTACCCCGAGAGTAATGGGCAGGTGGAGCGGGTAAACCAGGATGTGGGCAGGTTTCTGCGATCCTATTGCCGGGACCGGCCTGGTGAGTGGGCACGGTATGTTCCTTGGGCTGAACTCACTCAGAACTCCCTACGCCACTCCTCAACTAACTTGTCCCCTTTTGAGTGTGTGTTAGGTTACCAGCCTGTCCTGGCCCCATGGCATCAGAGCCAGACCGAGGCTCCTGCGATTGAGGAATGGGTACAGCGCTCCAAGGACACCTGGAAAGTCGTCCAGGAATCGCTAAGGTTAGCGGGAGAACGGCAGAAGAGGAGCGCTGACCAGCACCACAGTGAGGCCCCCGTGTTTGCACTGGGGGACAGGGTCTTGTGCGGGATTGTTTTTGTTACTCTGTTGGATAGTGGTTTTCATGTGTGTATTCTCCGGACTGTTTGGTCCTGTGTTTGGGCTGGTCGATGCGCCCTGTATGTTGGCGTGACCGTTTTTTGGAGGAGAATAAATCAAGATACACTGATTCCAACCCACCACTCCTAGTATCCCGTGACAGGCTGGCTGAGTAAAAATAATATTCCTTATCGGTCTTGTGGGTGTCACACCATACATCGAGCAGTCCTAGATCCTGCAGTATCCTATTGATCTTTTTGGCAACTAGGCTCATTTTCCTATTTTGGTTTGTGCTGTCCAATTTTGAGTTTAGAATTGTGTTAAAGTCCCCTCCACCAGGGGTTGAGGGGATGAGCCTGTCCGCAGGATGGGCCCCTCGCTCAGATATGAAAATGCGTGACGTAGTCACAAACAAGACCTGGTGGAACCGAAAATAATAAGGGCGCCAATTTCGACGCTAATACACATCGGTTAATTACAAGTGAAAACTATATCGGTCATGCTTGCATATCATGAATCCTCCCCTTGATATGCCCTTCTGTCGCCCCGTTGTCAATGTGTCACTAATCCTTAGCTATTATATATGTTATTAACATGACGCTACTTAGTGTGTTCGTAAAGAACACATGCTTTTGGCTACTCACCCTTGTTCAGCATTGGGGGAAAATAGGGGATATATTTTACCTATTGTAATGTCAACCGTAACAACCCAAAGTCTTAACAGCTCACGGTAACTATTAATTATTCCCGTTGGAAATGCCTGAGTCTCTCTCGGATGTGAACGTCCTCTAGCCGAGATGGTTTCCCTCTTTCTCCATGACCCTGCTTGTCAACAATGATCCATGGGAGAGCTTTCTCGAGTCTTTCGGCTGGTGATGTCGCCTTTCTCCTGGTGGTATACTCCACTGGGAAGCCCCTTGACTTCAGGTCCTCAGCCGCATCGTCTGCATGCTCGTAACGAGCCATTTTCCAGAAATACCCGCATTTTTGCCGGGTATGGTGTTAAGAAGCGAATACCCTTCTCTTTAGGTGCTTTCTTAATGGAGGTGTATTATTTCCTTCTTTTCAGTATCTCTCCCACGTAGTCATGATCAAAAAACACTTGTTGGCCTTGGAAGTTAACAGGCTTTTTCCAGGTTGCATGTAAGACTTTCTCTTTGACTGAGAATTTTAGGAACCATACTACCATGGATCTTGGTGGGGCGCCGCTGGGGGGTTTTGAGGCCAGAGCTCGGTGTGCTCTCTCGATTCCCAGGTCAGTGTCGTTTTCAAGTATGCCCTTGAATAGACCCTCCACGAAGTTGGGCATAGAGTCTTTTTCTGCGCCCTCTACTACGTTATAAAGTCTAATGTTGTTTCGACGTGAGAAACCTTAGATTTCTGTCACGTTTGCCTGTAGTGCGTGTTCGCTTTTCAGTGACTGTTCAAGTATTTCCTTGACTGCTGAGTTCCATGTGTCCGTTTCCCCAATGCGCTGTTCTGAGTCCCCCATTCTTGTAGATATGCTGTGAAGTTCTAATTTGTTTTCTTCCAGTTTCTGGTTAATGTCCGTCTTGAACTCATTTTGTTATTTTCTTACATCTTCTCGAAGTTCCTCTCATAAGCCTGTGAGCGCCTCGCGCCTCGCTCAATTCCTCCTTCATCACCTCACGAAATGAGGGTTCTTTTGCTGCTGCTATCTTATTTGCGCTAGCATTAGCCATTTCGGGTTCATCGATGATTATATCTTCTGCTATCTTGTTACGGGCTGTTGTTGTAGCTCCGCGACCTTTTCCTATTTTCCCCTTTTTCATTTTGCGTAAGTTATTATAATGCTCAGAGTAAATACTTGAATTTAGGGGGGGAAATACCCAACCAATTTGCCGTATGAAAAACTAGTTGCGTCACTGGAAGCGATGGAGGAGCCTACAGTATGTTTCTTATCCCAGCAAAAGCCTTTAATCAATGTAATGCCCTACATTTACAATTGACTCCTCAGTGGCACAACTTTTAAAATTATCTCCCAATTTAACCCACACATTTACAAAGGATGATATTTTTATGTATTTTAGGTAGGCAAGCTAGACAAAATCATAGGAGTTTTCCTATTCAACAAAAGTGGGGCAATAGGTCTTGAAATTACTGAAATGCTTTCTAAATATGGTAACAATATTAGTACAAGATTGGCACTATTTCTGTAACGTAAAATGCCGGGAGTCAGAAAGCAGGTGCAGAAGGTGAGGTTAATAATGAATCAATGCAGAAAAACAAAAGATGAGAAGCGAACAGAATGTGAGAGAAAACAATACTACATAATGACTGATGTCTATTGAGGGCTAAATAAAGGGGGAGTAATCAAGGAAATAATAACCAGGTGTGTGTAATAATGGGGAGTAGGTGTGCGTAATGATGGGGAGCAGGTGTGTGTAATAATTGTTGCCGGTGGTTAGTAGACCTGCGAAGACGTGCGCTGGAGAGAGGGAGCGGGAGTAGGCATGACAATTTCATATAACTGCCGGCAGAGTTTGTGTTTATATAGGATGTACCGCCCCCACCTACCCTCAACCAATCATTTCAATACGGCGCTATGCAGAACCCACCGCATTGTTATACAATTTGGGAGGCACAGGGCATCGCCATACGGAGCTCAATTTGGCTTCCCGCAAGCCTCTGGGGACTCCACAATTGCGTCACACCCTCCGGACCACATTGTCAGATCAAGAATAAAGTTGGCTTTTAGACACAAGCACTTTGTACACCAAAATGACAGTCGGAACCAGTCCAGAACAGCGCTACGTCCCCCAAATAGGGAATTTTTTTTGCGTTTAAAGATGGGACTGGCTTCGGCCACCCTAGTCATAGACTGTTCTCTCTGCTACCACACGGCAAGTGGTACTGGAGCGCCAAGTCTAGGTCCAAAAGGCTTCTTAACAGCTTCTACCCCCAAGTCATAAGACACTTGAACAGCTAATCAAAGGGCTGCCCAGACCCCTCTTTATGCTGCTGCTACTCTCTGTTTATTATCGATGCATAGTCACTAACTCTACATGTACATATTACCTAAATTACCTAAATTACCTCCGCACGTTGACTCTGTACTGGTACTGCTGCTGTTGAATTATTTGTTACTTTTATTTTCATTTTTTTTTTTTACTTATCTATTTTTTACTTAACACTTACGTTTCTTAAAATGTCTTAAACCATTGTTAGTTAAGGCCTTGTAAGTAAGCATTTCACTGTAAGGTTTACACCCGTTGTATCCGGCAGATGTGACAAATACGATTTGATTTGAATAACTGTGTCAGTGGTTTTCTCCCTTGAGCCCCTGACCTTAATTAAGTCTTAAGATTAGGTAAGATTACACAGAAGATTAGGCTGCACAATATGTTTAGGTCATATTACATGAAATTGAAAGTTCTTAACTCACTAATCTTCTGAAATACATTAAGACCACATTGTAAAATAACAGATGGAAAATAACAGATTTCATGGACTCTGAACTAATTATATTCCACCTTGGCCCAAACATGATATTGAGAATCAAAAAATTATTCTTGACAATTTTGATGATCTGAATAGGTCACCCCGGTTGTCTCCAATTGAGAGATACCAATACATATATGCAATGTTCATTAATGTTGTGGTGTTGTATATATTATTCATTTAATAAATTACACTGATAAAGACATATTGCAGTTTTGTTTTAACTTGTGATCGGTAATATGCATAATTAACTCATAACTCAAGCAGGGACCAACAGATCTGTATCTGGTACAGTATGACTTACCGTTTTTAATAAGCTGATTAACTAACTGGTCTGGGGTAAACTGCAATTGGGGGGAGGGTGCTGCAGGTCGGTCATTCCACGAAAAGAGTGCCCTTTTGATATTTTAAGTAGAAGTAGCATTTAATACAGTGCCTTGCAAAAGTATTCATCCCCCTTGGCGTTTTTCCTATTTTGCCAAAAGGCATGTGGGAGACTCCCCAAACATATGGAAGAAGGTACTCTGGTCAGAATAAACTAAAACTGAGCATTTTAGCCATCAAGGAAAACGCTATGTCTGGCGCAAACCCAACACCTCTCATCACCCCAAGAATAGCATCCCCACAGCCTGATGCTACCACCACCCATGCTGTGGGGATGTTTTTCACTGGCAGGGACTGGGAAACGGGTCAGAATTGAAGGAATGATGGATGTGGCTAAATACAGGGAAATTCTTGAGGGAAACCTGTTTCAGTCTTCCAGAGATTTGAGACTGGAATGGAGGGTCACCTTCCAGCAGGACAAGGACCCTAAGCATACTGCTAAAGCAACACTCGAGTGGTTTTATGGGAAACATTTAAATGTCTTGGAATGGCCTAGTCAAAGCCCAGACCTCAATCCAATTCAGAATCTGTGGTATGACTTAAAGATTGCTGTACACCAGCGGAACCCATCCAACTTGAAGAACCTGCATTAGTTTTGACTTGAAGAATGGATAGATGTGCCAAGATTTTAGAGACCCCAAGAGACTTGCAGCTGTAATTGCAGCAAAAGGTGGCTCTACAAAGTATTGAATTGGGGGGGTAAATAGTTATAGTAAATAGTTATGCACGCTAAGTTTTCTGTTATTTTTGTCTCATTTATTGTTTGTTTCACAATAAAAAATATTTAGCATCTTCAAAGTCGTAGGCATGTTGTGTAAATCAAATGATATAAACCCCCCCTAAAATATATATTAATTCCAGGTTGTAAGGCAACAAAATAGGAAAAATGCCAAGGGAGGTGAATACTTTCGCAAGCCACTCTATAGACCACATGTACAATTCAATAAATCTGAATTTGTCTATGAATAAAGAGTTGCTAATGTCCCTCTGTGGCCCCTCAAATCATAGTGTAAGAGTTCTACACTTTTCGGGAATTTTCTGGTGTTTTGGTGTGGAAAACTGAGCAGGTTATGGATAACAAGTCAACCCTGCTACCTATAGATAGACAGGGTAGACATTTTATAACGATTACTTTTATTTTGTGAAGCTTGCATTCAATCCCCCTCCTTGTTGCACACAATAAACTTCTATTCCCCCTGTTACAATGGGATTCATGGCTGATTTAAGATTAAATTGTCAATACTGTTACTTTATTTGGCACTGAATAGGCACTTACTATAGTCATTTGTTTTATTTAACCTCTTGAGACTGCACACACTTGGCATTCTCTCAACCAGCTTCATGAAGAATGCTTTTCCAACAGACTTGAAGGAGTTATCACATATGCTGAGCATGTGTTGGTTTTCCACTCTGCTGTCCAACTCATCCCAAACCATTTCAATTGGGTTGAGGTCGGGTGATTGTGGAGGCCAGGTCATCTGATGTACCACTCCATCACTCTCCTTCTTGGTCAAATAGCCCTTACACAGCCTGTAGGTGGGTTTTGGGTCATTGTCCTGTTGAAAAACAAATTATAGTCCCATTAAGCGCAATGGCGTATTGCTGCAGAATGCTGGTTAAGTGTGCCTTGAATTCTAAATACATCACCGACAGTATCACCAGCAAAGCACCATCATACCTCCTCCTCCATGCTTCACGGTGGGAACCACACATGCAGAGATCATCCGTTCACCTACTCCGCGTCTCACAAAGACATGGTGGTTGGAAACAAAAATTTCATCAGACCAAAGGACAGATTTCCACTGGTCTAATGTCCATTGCTTGTGTTCCCTGGCCCAAGCAAGTATCTTCTTCTTATTGGTGTCCTTTAGTAGTGGTTTCTTTGCAGCAATTCGACCATGAACGCCAGATTCATGCAGTCTCCCCTGACCAGTTAATGTTGAGATGTGTCTGTTACTTAAACTCTGTGAAGCATTTATTTGGGCTCCAATCTGAGGTGCAGTTAACTCTAATGAACTTATCCTCTGCAACCTTCCGGTTACTAGTCCAACGCTCTAACCACTAGGCTACCCTGTTTGATTGGCTCAAGCACATTAAGAAGGAAAGAAATTCCACAAATTAACTTTTAGAAAGGCACACCTGTTAATTGAAATGCATTCCAGGTAACTACCTCATGAAGCTGGTCGAGAGAATGCCAAGAGTATTTAAACTTCTCATCAAGGCAAAGTGTGGCAACTTTGACTAATCTCAAATCTCAAATATATTTTGGTTTGTTTAACACTTTTTTGGTTACTACATGATTCCAAATGTGTTATTTCATAGTTTGTGGGCACCGTTTGTCACGTGATAGTGCAATTATTTAATTGTTTTGTTTAGTGTTGTGTAGTGGCTTTGCTGGCATGCATCCCACATTTTTTTTTGC
Organism: Oncorhynchus mykiss; assembly: GCF_013265735.2. NCBI lineage: Eukaryota > Metazoa > Chordata > Actinopteri > Salmoniformes > Salmonidae > Oncorhynchus > Oncorhynchus mykiss. The sequence goes on from NC_048565.1 coordinate 31,597,048, forward strand.
CCCACCAAGATTTACAAACTAAAATCGCAACAGCTCGTACTGTATATATATATATGTAAGTTACACTACCCAAAAGGTACTCAATTAGTGGAACGACCCAGGCACCAACTTAAACTGTTCAGTGTTGAAATCTTTGTGTTTTGTGGTGGATTTTGTTAATCTGACGGAAATGGACTTATTGTTGTAAAGGGGTATTATGAGGGAAAAATCAGCTGTCTCATTGAAGTGGGAGCAAAGTACATAGCTAAGCACTATAAAAAGGGAGAATGTCTTCTTCTCTCTGCACATTACAATCACAGGCATTCAGAGTCACCAGGATGTTGAACATCACCAAGGTTCAGTTTACTTTGCAGCTTCCTACCTTTTCCAGATTCTCAGACAGGCTTTTGCAGCCTCTATGGGACTATTTCCTTTTCAATCACTACTCCCTCATCTCTTCTCCCTTCTTCCCTGTCATGATCTGCTTCTCCAGTTACTTCTTCTCCAGTCTCCCCTTTGCTGTACTAGACCTCCTGGGAGATAATGTCCCCTCCATTCACCGCTACAAGATCCAGCAAGAGAGACGTCCAACCATTCGGATGATGGCAAAGAGCTTCGGAAGGGCTGTATATAACCACTTGATCTTTGTTCTGCCTGCTGTGCTGATTCAGACCTGCTTTATGCCTTCAATGGTGCTACCTACCAGTGCTCCAACTGTGGTAGAGGTGCTCATTGATGGACTGGCTGTCCTTCTTCTTTTTGACACACAGTATTTTATGTGGCACTTTGTGCACCACAAACATCCACAACTGTATCGGTGGGTCCATGCCATCCACCATGAATACATGGCACCCTTCTCCTGGTCCACTCAGCAAATCAGCATTCCAGAACTGATAACAGTTGGATTCTGGAGCAACCTGGACCCCATCCTGTTGAAATGCCACCCTTTTACCATCTGGTGCGTCACCATCTTAAGTATCTGGATGTCAGTGGAGGACCACATAGGCTATGACCTGCCATGGGGTCTCAACCACCTGGTACCATTTGGACTGTTAGGAGGAGCACCAGCACATGACATGCACCACCAGAAGCCCAACAGTAACTATGCACCTTTCTTCAGCCACTGGGATAGAATTTTTGGGACTGCCATCCTGGCAGGGAAGATAACTGAGAAAAAAGGGTTTTATTCTCTGTAAATAGAAAAATTCACTATAATTATTATGTTCATACTTACTTTTATTGCTTACACTGCATTGTACATACAAATAAAATGTGTCTTTGTTTTTATTCATTTGTCAGTGTCAAACATCAATTGTATTAAAATGTACTACATTTTTACACACAAGTGCAATGTTTGAAAATGTTCTAAATTAAATAGATGTAGTAATTGCTGGAATTAGAGCAAAAGTAATGGTCCTTGGTAGTAATACATAGTCAAAGGATACAACTAGACAGCCAACTCCAGTTTACCATTTGCCCCAGAGAATGGCAGCAATCCATAATTTAAGCATTTGTTTGCCTTATCTGTTACAGTCTGATTCAGTAAAACATTTAAAAAAAACTGGATTCTACACAATGCAGCTTACGATTTCTTAAACAACTCAAACATACTTTCAGTCTTTGAAGACTTAGTAAGGATTTTCCTGTTTTCATCTGGCTTTCCAATCAACAAATCTGTTTGTTGGCCAGGGGTCAAGATGAGCCACGGGCCAAGTTTTAAGTACAGGGCAAGGAAATGTTAGAGCCAATTAAGGAAATGTATTGTTAATCCATCGCTATGTGACAAAACTTGGTAAAATCAAAAATCTATATACAGTTGAAGTCCGAAGTTTACATACACTTGTTGGAGTCATTTGTTGGAGTCGCTGTTGGAGTCATTAAAACTCGTTTTTCAACCACCACAAATTTCTTGTTAACAAACTATAGTTTTGGCAAGTCTGTTAGGATATCATCTTTGTGCATGACACAAGTAATTTTTCAAAAAATTGTTTACAGACATATTATTTCACTTATTATTCACTGTATCACAATTCCAGTGGGTCAGAACTTTACATACACTAAGTTGACAGTGCCTTTAAACAGCTTGGAAAATTCCAGAAAATGATGTCATGGCTTTAGAAGCTTCTGATAGGCTAATTGACATCATTTGAGTCAGTTGGAGGTGTACCTGCGGATGAATTTCCAGGCCTGCCCTCAAACTCAGTGCTTCATGGGAAAATCAAAAGAAATCCTTCTAGGGAGCAATTTCCAAACGCCTGAAGGTACCACGTTCATCTGTACAAACAATAGTTTCTCTAGGAGACGCAGAAAACGCGATGAACGTACTTTGGTGCAAAAAGTACAAATCAATCCCAGAACAACAGCAAAAGACCTTGTGAAGATGCTGGAGGAAACAGGTACAAAATGATCTATATCCATAGTAAAATGATTCCTATATCGATATAACCTGAAAGGCAGCTCAGCAAGGAAGAAGCCACTGCTCCAAAACCATCATAAAAAAAAGCCAGACTACGGTTTGCAACTGCACATGGGATCAAATATCGTACTTTTTGGAGAAATGTCCTCTGGTCTGATGAAATGAAAATAGAACTGTTTGGCCATAATGACCATCGTTATGTTTGGAGGATAAAGGGGGAGGCTTGCAAGCCGAAGAACACCATCCTAACAGTGAAGCACGCAGGTGGCAGCATCATGTTGTGGGGGTGCTTTGCTGCAGGAGGGACTGGTGCACTTCACAAAATAGATGGCACCATGAGGAAGGAAAATTATGTGGATATATTGAAACAACATCTCAAGACATCAGTTAAAGTTAAAGCTTTGTCGTAAATGGGTCTTCCAAATGGACAATGACCCCAAGCATACTTCCAACGTTGTGGCAAAATGGCTTAAGGACAACAAAGTCAAGGTATTGGAGTGGCCATCACAAAGCCCTGACCTCAATCCTATAGAAAATTTGTGGGCATAACTGATAAAGCATGTGCGAGCAAGGAGGCCTAAAAACCTGACTCAGTTACACCAGCTCTGTCAGAAGGAATGGGCCAAAATTCCCACTATTGTGGGAAGCTTATGGAAGGCTAGCCGAAACGTTTGACCCAAGTTAAATAATTTAAAGGCAATGCTACTAAATACTAATTGAGTGTATGTAAACTTCTGACCCACTGGGAATGTGATGGAATAAATAAAAGCTGAAATAAATCATTCAACTATTATTTTACTAAGATTAAATGTCAGGAATTATGGAAAAACTGAGTTTAAATGTATTTGGCTAAGGTGTATGTAAACTTCCGACTTCAACTGTATTTAGTGCAACAGGTTTCCTCAAAAGTTTTGAGTAATGACATCACATTGGGGTTTACAGTGAGGAAAGAGGGGCAGAGGCACTGCTGTCTAAACTATGTAAACGTGTGTCTCATGTCTCAACCGCTCTCTCTGAGCTCTAGGCTAAAGCCATCAGAGGAAAACAGATGCTCTCACTCTACTCTAAGCTAGAGCCAACACAAAAGAAGACAATCTCTGCTCTCTCTGAGCTCTAGGCTAAAGCCAACGCGAGGGAAGACCGGTCTCTGCTCTTTCTAAGCTCTAAGCTCTTCTGAACTACAGATTTTTGAGTTTAGTTAAATAACTCTTTTGAATTTACTGGTTATATGTGAGTTATGCTAATTTATAAAATTGCGGTAATCAGTTTACATTTTTTTTAAATGTCAACTTAGTTACATTTCAGAAATGGTATGTTATAGTTTTTGAGTAAGGTTGGACTTTGTTAAACTCAAACATTTCAAGTATTGCAACTTATACTTAAAGTGACTGACTTATAAAGATTGTCATGTTCATTTCACCATATTGATTTAATTTAACTTGTTTTTTATGTCATAGAAAATCAAAATAACTAAGTTGATTTACATGAAAAATGTTAGTATACTCAAAACATTGCATGTGTTACTCATATGAAGGTATAACAATTCACTTCAGCTATTTGAGTTTGAACTTTTTTGAGGTAATCAGTTTCAAAAACAATGAGCATAATTTATCCGGTTTTAGTGTGCGTATTGCTTGCCATGGATTGCATTTGGCGCATCATAGGCTGCGTTTACACATGCAGCCAATTCAGATCTTCTGCCCAATTATTGGCAAAATAGCTGATCTGTGGTCAAAACCCCAATTACTTAAAAAGATCTGAAATGGGCTGCCTGTGGAAATGCAGCAATATTGTTCAGTTGGTTGGGGATACTGGCCTGAGAAAACACATTTTGGAGGGAAAACAATTTTCCCTAGGTGAAGGTGTATTTTTTTCCAGCACATGGTCATCAGAAGGGATATCAACCATAGCAGAAGGGATCTTTTGAGGACAAAGGATGCTGATGCAGTCATGTACATGTTTATTTGCAATTATTTGAAGTAAACATTACAGCAAGGCACAATGGCCGATGCAGGTTGAATAGATATGTGATAGCTTAAATAATGTTAATAAAATGTTAATTAGCTACTGTGTACATGGGTTAGCTTACAAGTCCTTAATATTGTACATATCAAAAGTACAAAGTTTCTCTTGACAGGCTATAAAAACACTGAGATGTGAAGTTTCATATCAGCCACTGAGTTAACACTGAATCCATTTAAAGCATGAACACTGATTCATATAACCACTAGAAAATGAACAGTTCATTAAGCACTTAAATAGAAAGTTCACAAATAAGTCAATGTGACTATAAGTATCTATCTCCAAAGTAATTTATAAAATTGAATATTATGGGAGATAATATACATTTTGAGAATAATAATACATTTTACATTGCAGTGAGACCAAAGGTGAAATCTCCCAGAACATCCAAAGTTTAACAATCACTGCCTTATACTGTGGAGGTAGGAAGAAAGAGCTGCACAGGTCTTTATATTCAGCTTATTTCACATGCACTCAAACATGCTATAACCCTTTACATTTAATCATTGCTCTTTCAATTGCCTTAGTACACCGTTAGAAATGAGCCATTTAACACCCTGCATTATCTTGCAAAACAGATGCTCTCTCACATTCAATGAACACTCGCCAAAGATCATAATTAACCAAGAAAAACAATGGCATCGCTAAGACAAGTCACCACTACTCTAAACATAGATATAAGAGCATTTTAAATGAATGGAAGCTCACTTTTATCAGGGTACAAAAGCAAGAGTACAGTAAAAAAGTGTCATATCTTTTAGCAAGGCATTTAAAACAGCAGAAGAAATAATAACAAAGCGTTATCCCTGCCCATTTCAGTAAAAAACAGATGGGGCTTGAGAAATGTAAGCACTAGAAATTATAGCCATAGCTCTGGATGCAAGGACTGATCATTCATGATATCAAAATTATATATCTTTAACCATGTTGTACATGTTGGTTTACATTTACTAATGTATGACAGTTTAAAAAAGCTCATGTTATATTTTAAGAATCAAATAGGTACATGTAAATGTATAGGTCCAAAAATTGATGTAGCTGATTGCCTCTAACTCCAACACATATATTTTAACTTGTAGAAAAGTGCTATTTTGGTAGTTTAACCAGATTTTATAATAAATTCCATATCACATACCATGTGGTATGGAATTGATATCAAATATATATTCTGTGCTAAGTGATACCTAGGTCAGAGTAAATATTTCAACATACACATACAGTATGATAGAAGTTGATACTGACAGTATGTAACAGTATTGCGTCAAAACCTGCCTGAAGCACCATCTATTATAATGTACTTAAGTAGGAAACCAAACATATATGCCTGCTATAGACTAAAGCAAAGTCTATAGGCTTTTATTATATCAAATTTAATGGGAGGTTAGCCTGAGGGACAGCTCCTTGACGTTCCTGAGTCGCTTGTCAGAGTAACTGGAGTCACTAGAGAATACTGTTGAACCAAACAGTGTGCCTTAACAGGTGGGTGTGGTTATGTACCAGAGGCTCTTAAAGACACTTAATACAACACATGCAAGCTTCAAAAGGTCAAATTAAAGTAAATAATTCATGATAATCTTTGCCCAAAATTACCCAAGATGAATTGTATATTTTCAGTTGATGTGGAACATCTGCCAGTCCCAAGGGCTTGAGAAACATAAAAATAATTTTGTTTTAAGACAAAAAAGAAAAGCGTGACTACTATTTACCAAAGAAATGGAGATAGCAGCTTTTAAGAAGTTCAACATTGCTCTTATTGATTCTATTATGCCTGAAGATTATCCATGAATCTCTAGGTCAGTGCTGTATGTGGATTTAAAGGTCAATGGTCTTACTGCAGTCTCAAAGTGCAACCTGGTTGGATCCTCTTCCCGTGAAGGGTCAGATTTAACTAATGGAGGTGGCAAGTCCTCTCCCTCATTCACACCCACTGTTTTCCCCATGTCCTCTTTCTGCTTCTTTCTGCTCTCATACTCCACGTCTATCATTTCCTTCTTCTCTTCCTCGGGGTCTTTGACTTTGTGCACAATAAACAGGTGTCTGTTGAGAGACAGCTGAGATGCAAAACATAATCCACAGTGCAGACATTGGGGAGAATTTTTATCGGTTTTATGCTGAGGTATGTGCTGCTGGAACTGTGTGCCATCCTCTGAGGTGAAACCACACTTAGCGCAGCGAAAGTGAGATTTCAGACGTTTGTAAGCGGAGCCTTCTAGGGCAGCACCATCCTCCCCCTCCCTCTGGGATGCCACAGCAGGTCTCTTTGAAACAAGCCTCTGCAAGTAAAAATTAATGATTAGATTTCAAGTGTCATTTTTGACAATCAGTAAAATGCAGAAAAAAATAAGAACATTGAAATCACCTCTCCCAAGGCTTTGCTGGTATCTAGAGGGGTTGATTTTGACAGACTAAAGTCTGGATTTTTGATCCCATGCATCAAACTGATGTGGTTCTTCAGCATGATGTTTGTGGTGAATGTTGTCCTCTCATCTGTGCAATACCTGCACAATAAGAACAAATTATATAATTTACAAAAAAATATTCAAAATGTGGTAACCACAGCTTTTGTTTTTGCACGTTGGACCAGTTCCTACAGTGCCACCCAGGGGGTGCCAGATATGACCCAACCTTTCAGAAAGTAATGTACTTTGTAACGTAGATTTCAGGATAAATCTCACCAGCAGGTAAAGGTTTTCTTTCCATTGTGGTCATTGCGAATGTGTCTTCTCAAACTTGTAGAGGAATTGAAAGACCTCTCACACTGCCGGCATGGATACCTCTTCAGTGACTACAGAAAGCACAGAGAGAAGATTGACTTAATTAGGGTTGAGCTGACTTGGGAATTATTTCCTTTCATTAAGGGCCTGAAAGATGAAAATCCCACGTCTGAAATGGTCCCTAAATTATCACCTGTCCTATAGTACAATTGCTACAGCGAATTAGTTTGAATGAACAATAGAATAACTAAGTTGCTCCTCACCCTCCCGTGGTTGTTCTTCATGTGAGAGACGTAGACTTCTCGGTCAGGCAGCCAGTGTAGGCACTCTCCACAGGTCCAACCAGCATTTTTCAGATTGGTCTTCCTGTCCCGAGCGGCCAAGTTGGCCCTCTTTCTGGTTGCATCAGAGTGTTCAATGGGAGTGTTTACCTTTGGCTGGTGGAATGCAGAGGTAACATCTTGGTGCTGTGCAGACATCTCTTTTGGCTTTGTGCTTTTCTCCACCTCTTTGAAGATTCCTTCATGCACCCCCTGTAATATAGGCAGACAGCGTTGAAAAAGACAAAACCAAAAACTTAACATGATGTGCCCCATTTTATGTCAATGTGACTAGATTGAATTTTAGGATGATGGCAAACCTTAAAATGCTGCATTAACGACTGCTTGTGGGTGAAGATTGAAGTGCACTCAGGGCACTTGAACACACAGGTTATAAGCTTTTTGGCGTTTTGACGGAAGTGCTGAAGCAATAACTGCTTTTTCTTGAACACTGTATCACAAGAACACTTGAAGATTAACCTGCAACAGAAAATAAACAATTAGAACAAACAGCATTACAAACAATCATGTCAAACTTTAAAATGGGTTAGCAAATATGCAATTTCAGAAGATGCATTTAGTTAAACTCACTGAGGAGACACTACACTGGCGTTGTGCTTAGTTGTCAAATGCATTTGACATCCATCAGAAGACTTGAAGGCAACAGGACAGATAGTGCACTTATAGAAGACCTCACAGTGTTTCTCCTCAATGTGACTCTTCTGCACATTAAATGACATGAAAACCATATCACAGTGAAGACACCTGAAAGAAAACAAAGGATTTAGAAAAGGGGGCCAATGTTATAGAACACTTTTCTGATATGTATCCACCAAGTCCCATTCAAGGTCCTAACAAAAGCATATACTTTAGTATTGATTTACTTATAGCCAGCCTTGCGTGCATAGTGAAGACAGTTCTCCTTCACATGCTTCTGTATGTCCACAGAGCGACTCAGCGCACCACACTCAGGGCAGCAGTAAGGAGACTTGTGGGCATGAATACGCTGGTGAGCCCGGAAGCTGCACTTGTTTGGTAGCAGCATCGGGCACACCTTACACATCTATACATGACAAAACACCACAAAGCAAAACATATAAATACATTTTTACCTGGCCTATGATAGTGAACATCTCAGCAATTATCGTTTCAATTCAATCTTTACTCACCAGTCCCTCCATTTCTTCCGACAGCCTCTGGTAATGGCCTGCGAGACCTCTGTAATCTGATAGCTGCTTGTTACACTCCAGGCAGCAGAGTCTGTGGCGGATGACTTTGTCTGCATAGAGGGGCATGACTGGTTGGGTTTTAGGTGAGGATAATGGGGGCACATGGGAGCCCACATGCATAGAGGATTCAGCGAGCAAAGGTACAAACATCTGTCCCTCTGCTATGGGCTTCATGGAGAGCTGTGTGCACTGCATCACCACACCTTTGTTCTTATGTTCCCGTGCATGTGCCAGCAGGGCACACTTGTTGAAGAATACCATGGTCTTAGCACAGTGGGTGCAGGCTACTTCAATGTGCACACTCCTCCTGCCATAATGATAGGCGAGACTCCTTTCTACCCCAAAGGAGTCCCCACATTCAAGACAGCAATATCCGCGTGGTGGCAAGTGGATGTTGCTCTCAGGTGGTGGGTTCAGGTTGGGTACGAATGTGGGTACAGGGTTCGCATTGTTTAACAGTCTGTTTAAAGTACCTGCTGCTGTACTAGGAATGGCAGCACATGGATTAGGGGCAGCTTTTTTTACTTGATGCACCAATGGGACAGTGCTGCACACCATAGAGGAGGAAAGTGCATGTTGTTGGCTCTGTTGATGGGAGGTGGAGCGTGCTGCAACTGATGCAGCAACACTGTGAGGGACTAGGTTCAGGTTAGCTAAGTGCATTGCCTTAGGAAGGAAGCTTGCATTGGGTGAGTTGCCTGTTTGAACTGATGAAATCCTCTTTTGTGTAGAAGGCCCGTGCTGGGCAACCGGCATAGGTCTCATAACCGGACTACTTGTATTATGAAAAATGGTTGGGGACTGCATTGGTCTTGGCCTCTTGGAGTTCCCCTTTAATTTGTCATCAGTAACCTTTGATGGCAGAATACCAACTGGTGTACTTTTGATGGGCATATCAACAATGATATCGCTTATCACATTATGAGAGGGATAGGGAGACAAACTAGAGTAGGCCTCAACAATAATTCTCTGGGATGGGGAGGACTCAACAGACAGGACCTCCTCATTTTCTGAATCAGGGACTACACTGGTAACCATGCGCTGGATTTGCCCAGTCGTAGTTTTAATGGTCTTTATTCTGACCCTCGGTATGGCTGGGGGTGAGCCAGATGCCAGTGCTGGGGATCCTTTGCCACTGCTATCACTGCAAATGCTTACAGGACTGTCAGGTGGATTCATTAATCGCTTCACAGCTTCAGGGGAACTCCGGGGACTTTGTGGTGACATGGGCATTTTTGGACTAACATTCATGGTGCCGTCATGAGCCACTGATAAGTCTCCAGAGTTTGGTGGTTCACTGGGATAATTTCTGGCATTCAGAGCCACTAATGCCTCAAGGCAAGACGATAGTTTGGATGTTGGAGTTTTGACACATGGATGAGAGGTGGGCATCTTAGACGTTGCCACTATATTGTTACTGCTTGACTCAATAATGTTATGATCACTTGCAGGGAGCACTGCACTATGACAATCTCCCTTGTCCTTCTGGTCACTGGCATTACTGTCAGGCTTCACCTCTGTTCTGGTATCCTTTGCTTTGATAGATTCTCCTTTGCACCTTGGAAGGTTCTCAAGTTCTTCACAGTCTACTTTATGGCACTGGTCAAACATGCTGTAAGACAGCTGTTTTTTCTGATTGTCTGACATTGGGGGTTCTGCAGACATAAATATAGAGGCAGCAGGGAAGTAGGGTCTCTCTTGTTTTGGATGGACATCAACCCCGTTGCTTGGGGTGTCTTCAGATTCTGGACTAGAGATGGGGCTAAACTGGGAAAAGGACTGAGAGAAGGAAGGTGTTCCTTCAGGTTTTTGCTGGACGGGGGTCATCCCTAAGAGTCCTCTTGAGCCATCCCCCTTCAAAGCACACACAAAAGACTTAGAACCACAGTGGCTTATCTGATGAGAGTCCATGGAGGCCCCTGACCCCCTGAACCCATTTTGCAATGGGTAATTGAAATGTGGGCCCTCTCCACCACTATCAGGCGACTCCTGGTGACTTGTGTTCTTCACTATAACACTGACAGCAGGAACATCAGATGCACCCACAGCTTGGTGAACAGATACACTGTCCTCCATACACATCTCTGTCTGCTTCAGCTGACCTTCTGCCTCATCATGACTCTCCTGGACGGGCTCTTTAGCATCCAAACTGGTGGCATCAGGGATGTCAAAGGCAGCCAAAAGATCATCAAAATCAGGGGTCTTCATGTCACCCATGTTTGAAAGCTTACAAACACCTGAGGAAAACATAAGAGGTCAAATATGAGTACATAAACTGGGGTACCAGAGATGTGGCACATTCCCTGATGATAGTGATGTTGAGGAGAATTATTTACCATTTGGCTCTCAATTATGTTTGTTGCTAAAATTCTGCAGGGTTGTCAGTTGGTGTCATGATGGGCTGCTCCATCTGTGCAGATACCTGAGATCAATTAATAGGTATTAGGTTTCCTTTTGTACATTATAGACATACAGTGAGCTAGATAGCTTGTAATGCTAAAAAGTGTATTTCACTGGTTAGCTGTCAAATAACTGCGTTTAGCCATGAGCCAAGTGGATAGTTAGGTAACTAGTACTTGTATCTTCAGCTGGCTAGCTAGCCACAGCAAAGTGTAATTGAAGTTGAGCATAAAAATGGATAACTAGATATGCAATATATCACCAAACAACGCATTGTGCTGCAACATAATTGTTTAAACTGTAAATAGTCCGAACATGTGAATACAGAGGCCGGAGTTATCATGCTAGCTGTTAGTTAGCAAGTTAGCTAGGTGTGTAGCTAATGTTAGCCAGTTTGCTTGCTAATTGTCTAGCTAACGTTAGCTGGCTCGCAAATTTGACACTCGCAGAGCTAGCTACCATTAGCCAACTAGCGCAAAATTTGCGAGTTAGCTAACGTTAAACGACACGCTAAATAATCTGCTACCGAGTGAGTTAAGGTTAGCTCTAAGATTAAAAACATATTCGAGCATATCGTTGTAGTCTAATGAGTTAAAATGTAGAATTCACCTACTTGACGATTAGTTAACGCGTTGCAGCCATAATTCATCCGATTCACAGGCCTCATTATTTCGGGTGGACTTCTTAATTTGCAACAAAACAGCTAGCTAGCTTCTAGCTTATTGCTTGCTAACTCGCGAGAGCTAAACACATATGTCATCTCGCGAGTCTGAAGTGAATAGATTGATAAATCACAAATCGATGCAATGTTGGAAGCTATCAATGCAAACTGCTTCAGTAAATTTGATATGGAGATTCTACAGTCCCCCTCTTGTACCATTCCTTACAGCTAGCTAATTGCTCAGAATAACATTTTTTTCTGAGCTCTCTACCTAGCGATTTTATGGCGCATCGCCAGCTTCCTGACGCAATTCCTCTAGGATCAGTGCTGCTATCCGGGATCCTTGGCAAGTCCATACTTTAACCTTAACCTGAACCTTAATCCCAACCCAAACCCCAACCCCATACCCTAACCATAACCCCTGCCTAACCCCCATGCTAGCCTTAAACTGCAGTCCTAACCTTAACCTTAATCCAAACCCCAACCCCAACCCCTACCCTAACCATAACCCTTGCCTAACCCTCATGCTAGCCTTAAACTGCAGTTCTAATCTTAACCATTAATCCAAACCCCAACCCCTACCCAAACCATATCCCTTGCCTAACCCTAACGCTGACCTTAAACTGCAATATCAAATCAAATTGTATTGGTCACGTACACATATTTAGTAGATGTTATAGCGGGTGTAGCGAAATGCTTGTATTCCTAGCTCCAACAGTGCAATAATATCTAAAAGTGCATTAGTATCTAAAAATGATTCACAACCATACAAACCATTCTGAAAGTAAAATAATGGAATTAAGAAATATATACAGTATATCACAAAAGTGAGTACACCCCTCACATTTTTGTAAATATTTGAGTATATCTTTTCATGTGACAACACTGAAGGAATTACACTCTGCTACAATGTAAAGTAGTGAGTATACAGCTTGTATAACAGTGTAAATTTGCTGTCCCTTCAAAATAACTCAACACACAGCCATTAATGTCTATGCCGCTGGCAACAAAAGTGAGTACAGGAGCTGAGGGTAAAGGTGATGGACTGGCCAAGCATGTCTTCAGACCTATACCCTATTGAGCATCTGTGGGGCATCCTCAAACGGAAGGTGGAGGAGTGCAAGGTCTCTAACATCCACCAGCTCCGTGATGTCGTCATGGAGGAGTGGAAGAGGACTCCAATGGCAACTTGTGAAGCTCTGGTGAACTCCATGCCCAAGAGGGTTAAGGCAGTGCTGGAAAATGATGGTGGCCACACAAAATATTGACACTTTGGGCCCAATTTGGACATTTTCACTTAGTGGTGTACTCACTTTTGTTGCCAGCAGTTTAGACATTAATGGCTGTGTGTTGAGTTATTTTGAGGGGACAGCAAATCTACACTGTTATACAGCTGTACACTCACTACTTTGTAGCAAAGTGTAATTTCTTCAGTATTGTCACATGAAAAGATATACTCAAATATTTACAAAAATGTGAGGGGTGTACTCACTTTTGTGATATACTGTAAATATTAGATTGTGCAATGTCGGAGTGGCATTGACTAAAATACAGTAGAATAGAATACAGTATATACATATGAGATGAGTAGAGCAGCATGTAAACATTATTTAAACATTAAAGTGACTAGTGTTCCATTATTAAAGTGGCCAGTGATTCCAAGTCTATGTATATAGGGCATCAGCCTCTAAGGTGCAGGGTTGTGTAACCGGGTGGAAGCCGGCTAGTGATGGCTATTTAACAGTCTGATGGCCTTAAATTAGAAGCTGTTTTGACCTCGTCTGTACTGTACTGACCTCACCTTCTCAATGATAGTGGGTTGAACAGGCCGTGGCTCGGATGGTTGATGTCCTTAATGATCCTTTTGGCCTTCCTGTGACATTGGATGCTGTAGGTGTCCTGGAGGGCAAGTAGTTTGCCCCAGGTGATGTGTTGGGCAGACCGCACCACCGTCTGGAGAGTCCTGCGGTTGTGGGCGGTACAATCAAGTTGTAGAAACATCTCAAGGATGATCAATGGAAACAGAATGGACCTGAACTCAATTTCGATTCTGAACACTTGTGTAAATAAGTATTTCTAGAAAAGTACAGAAACCTATTTTTAGTTTGTCGTTATTGGGTATTGTGTGCAGATTTATAAAGAATTCAATTAATTTAATCCATTTTAGAATAAGGCTGTAATGTAGCAAAATGTGTAAAAAGTCAAGGGGTTTGAATACTTCCTGAATGCGCTGTATTTAACCCATTTCTATATCTTGTGTTGTTTTTGCCTCCATTTGCCCATCCAGAAGTAGCGTTATCTCTTCTTTAGTGTTGAGGCCTGTTCATAGGTATCTGTGCATCTCTGATTAATGCCTGTATTGCAGGTAAGTGCTTATTTTCACTTCAAAACTATTCTTGATATCACAGTTAACGCATCATCTGACTCTCCTTGGTGTAACATATCACACATTTCTTTTTTCCATTTGTTTGAAGTGAACCATGCTTGCTTTGTTTTTCATTGTTCATTGTGACCTCTCCAGGTATTCTCTATGTTCCTCCTCCTCCTGACCTTCTGAATGTTTTTGGGACCTCCTTTTTCAACACCACAAATATAGACCTAAAAACCTGCTTTACTGATCTCTTTGGAAGGTAGGTTTGACCATTTACAACAGTAACAATGGTTTAAGAGCTGGTAGATATCAGGATATAACATGTTTCTCTACATATCATTCTACAAATCTGACCTAATGCTTTGTTGCTGCACTGTGAACAATGGGACCATATAATTTGACGGCTCCTGGAGCACGGTGATCAACGGCACTTTGTACTTCACCAAATGCTGTGACCTCTTTAATAACACCGATTGTAACTAGGCCATCCTGTAAATCTTATGTTGATTACCAGTGAGTAGATTAACTTATTCAATGTGTGTATATATTTTTCATAACTTCTATTCACATTTTATTGTATATATTTATACTGTAAGTAATATAGAGTAAACTCTGTCCTGAGAATGCAAAATGAAGATAAAGCATGTACAGATTAAACCAGCCCTTTGACATGTTATTTTTTTAATGATAAATATTTATTTCTTATGATTCACCCTTTCATTCAAAGTGTCAGAAGACAGATATTATGAAAATAAATGTCAAGATATATTGAATTGTATATTGATTGTAAATTATAACATTGAGTAAATCTGTAAATACAGTACGTAAAAATATGAGTATGAACGTTTAACAAGAATGGTATGTACACTTTTATTTTACAAAATCTGTTGGCACCACATAACATACCAAATATTACAGTGTCATGGACATTAATTTCAGTAGCACTCTGCCAACAAGCACACACATAACTCACTCACTCACTCACTCACTCACTCACTCACTCACTCACTCACTCACTCACCTCACTCACCTCACTCACCTCACTCACTCACTCACCTCACTCACCTCACTCACCTTACTCACCTCACTCACCTCACTCACCTCACTCACCTCACTCCAGTACATACACTACAAACTAGTGACAATATCACCCCATTACACACATTACAGACATTTAACAGTTTGCTCATGTCACAACAGACCACAATTTACTTACAGTATTTTTGACACGGTCATCTACAGTTCATGAATAAGTAAACACCAGAAGTGTGAATGATGTGAATGCATATCAATTTCAGTCATAAAGATAAGCTACCAGGTGAGCTACTGCTTTACTGTGACCATGGGCCAGGTCTAACCCAGTTTTTACATGGTTCTCATATTATATAGCCATGTCTTTCACTTTGTAAGTTGACTCATGCGTGTAAATGGCACTAACAAAGTTAGTGTTCATTTCTATAAGCCCCTTCCCACTCTTCAACACTCAAAGCTTTGTCAGTTACATATCACGACAAGTGCCAATCGTTTGAGGAACCAGGGTAAGGGGATCGGTGTACTGTACTGTTCAGACTTAAGCTGTGAACATATTCATTTCTAATTAACAGATTATGGGGTTTATAAAGTTCAACAAAAATGAACTGAACTACAAAAACCTGGCAATTTTCAAAAGGCAAGAAAACATTTGCAAAAAATGTGCACAAAAACAAATTCCCAGTAAAGAGGCAAGAGTAATATTGTTTGCTCTGTATTTGGAAGAGTGCATTGCATAGTTTTAGGGCATAATACTGCCATAATAGAACATCTTAGAACATGCTATTCCACTAACATTAACAAGATCAAATTACTGACCAACAAAAACAATTTCTACAGTGCATTTGGACAGTATTCAGACACCTAGACTTGTTCCACATTTTGTTACTTTACAGCCTTATTCTAAAATTGATAAAAATAGTTTTTTTCTCCCTCAATCTGCACACAATACCCAATAATGACAAAGGAATACAGTTTTTTAGACATTTTTGCAAAAATACTGAAATATCACAAGTATTCAGACCCTTTACTCAGTACTTTGTTGAAGCACCTTTAGCAGCGATTACAGCCTCGAGTCTTCTTGGGTATGACGTTACAAGCTTGGCACACCTGTATTTAGTGAGTTTCTCCCATTCTTCTCTGCAGATCCTCTCAAGCTCTGTTAGGTTGGATGGGGAGCATTGCTGCACAGCTATTTTCAGGTCTCTCCAGAGATGTTTTATCAGGTTCAAGTCCGGGCTCTGGCTGGGCCACTCTAGGACATTCAAAGACTTGTCCCGAAGATGCCACCACCATGCTTCACCGTAGGAATGGTGCCAGGTTTCCTCCTGACTTGACGCTTGAAATTCAGGCCAAAAAGTTATCATGTTTCTTGTTTCTCATGGTCTGAGAGTCCTTTAGGTGCCTTTTGGCAAACTCCAAGCGGGCTGTCATGTGCCTTCTACTGAGGAGTGGCTTCCGTCTGGCCACTCTACCTCCGTGACCAAGGCCATTCTCCCCCAATTGCTCAGTTTGACCAGATGGCCAGCTCTAGGAAGAGTCTTGGTGGTTACAAACTTCTCCCATTTCAGAATGAAGGAGGCCACTGTGTTCTTGGGGACCATCAATGCTGCAGACATTTTTTGGTACCCTTCCCCAGATCTGTGCCTCGACACAATCCTGTCTCGGAGCTCTACGGACAATTCCTTCTACCTCATGGCTTGGTTTTTGCTTTGACATGCACTGTCAACTGTGGGACCTTATATAGACTGGTGTGTGCCTTTCCAAATGTCCAATCAATTGAATTTACCACAGGTGGACTCCAATCAAGTTGTAGAAACATCTCAAGAATGATCAACGGAAACAGGATGCAATTTTGAGTCTCATACCAAAGGGTCTGAATACATATGTAAATAAGGTTTTTCTGTCTCATTTTTAATACATTTGCAAAAATTCTGAAAACCTGTTTTCACTTTGTCATTGTTTGGTATTGTGTGTAGATTGATGAGAGAAAAAAATAATTGTATCAATTTTAGAATAAGGCTGTAACTTAACAAAATGTGGAAAAAGTCAAGGGGTCTGAATACTTTCCGAATGCACTGTATGTCCAAGACATATACAGTACATCACAGATGTACAAGGCAGTTGGTGCACTCCAATCCCCTTGCATCTGCATCAAGCTATTAGATTGCTGCTTACAGCCACCGCTTTTCATCCAGCACCATTGTTTCAACCACTTCATAAGTCTCTTCTCCTTTGCAGGGGACAGAGCACTTGGTTCTGGACCTGAGGTGAATCACTGTGTCCCATTTCCTTAGTGCTGGAAGTTGAAGAGACCTTAAAAGTACTGTACCTCCACTCAATTAACCAGTTCAGCAGTTCAACAGTAAGCTGGAGAAGGGGGAGTATCTTACTACTGATTGTGATTGAGAAATTCACAGTATTGTTACACAACCATCCAACAGGGTCGGTCATTGACCTATTCCCTAGATTTGAACTAATCTCCCTGTTTTTCTCTTGGATGAGGACTTTTCAGGCACAAAGTCTGCTGCATTTTGTTCAAGGCCATGCTGGTCATCTTAGCTTCAACCAAACTAAATACAGTAATAGGTGACAGGAAAACAAAGTTGAATGTTTGTGTGAAGGAAAAGGGAAGCTGTTTTGATATGTATTCCCTTTTGTCGTTTTTACCTCATACCACAACTTTGAGTCTGTCATCGGCATTGGGTTTGGCTGTGGACTTGTTTTCTGTCTCCCCAGTCTTTCTTGGCACCTTTGGGCTGGAGGTTGGCTTTCTGGTTGTCAAGGGGCTGTTCAGTCCTTTTCTCTGTAGCTGGGGGCTGGATGAGAGCAACTTCCTGTTGAGCTGAGGGCTGGATGAGCCCAACTTCCTGCCGAGCAGGGGGCTTCGGGAGACTTTGATTTTGGGGGGCTGCTGCAGGGTGTCCATGGGCTTCAGGGTTCTCAGGCTGAGAAGCCCACAGTAGTAGTTACACTGATGCTGAGTCAGGAACTGCTCAAACACCTTAGGAGAACCATCCTCTGTAAGGCTTTGATACCTGCAATGCAGAAGTAATTTCCTTAGAGTTGGATAAGACGATGTGGACCAACTGGTAAAACATTTGCACGAATATATGCCTACTTTAAATAATAGCATCAACAGAGTTGGGGAGTAGTGAACTACATGTAGTTCAACTGAATTTAACTACATTTTGCCGTAGCTTGGTGGTAGTTGTACTGAATTCATATCTAGGTAGTGTTTTCTCTAGTTAATTATATTTTTTCAATGTAGCGGTATAGCTAGCTACTGGAAATACACACTACCTTTTTTTTGCAAAAAGATAAGAAAATATGGGTGAAGTAAGCAATCATTTCCTTTCTTTTTTGGCATCAGACCTGCTTAATTCTCACTTGAAATATTTAATTGGCTAAATTACACATTTTGTTAACTTATGACCCCAGAGTTATCTGTTCTTGCAATTTGTAGTTTGACATTTCAGATTTACATGTGATAATAATAAAAAAAAGAAGTAGTGAACTACTTTTTCAAAGTAACTATAGTTAAGTAAACTCAATTTTTCTTAAGGGTAGCTGTAATGTAGCTTAACTTCTTCCAGTGTGAAGTAATCGGTAGCTTGGTAAGTAGCTTTATTTCCATATGAGAACCTAAATATAGAATGATATACAAACCCCTTCAATTTTGTGACGATTCTAACTTTAGTGATCTTTGGTCCAACACCTGAAATAAACAAATAACACGGATCATTTTGTTGTTTCAACTGCCTTTTTTCATCTTTTTCTTTTGAGAATGACCTTGTCTGCTAGTCTTTCTTACCCTCCAGCCCAGTGACCAGTAAGTTGCCATTTGTCCATTGGTGGATCCAATGCTGGAAGGAGCAGCATTTCATTTCCACCTCTGAGGTGGCTCTGGTGATCAGCCTGCCTTTGGCATCCATCATACAGTACTTGAGGAAGATGTCCTTCAGGTCAGCCTCCACAGTGGCATATGGGACCGAGTTGGCAGGGCGGTACATCAGATAAAGAGGGCTCACTCTGTGTAAGCATGCAGAAAAACAAAGGGAATGAATGACATAACCATACTCTGTCATTTTTTGTCATTGATTTACTCATACTATTGTGTATTGATAATGATCATTGATAAGTGTATTGATAATGATCATTGATAATGATCAAAATTTGAATTGCAGTCATTATATTACTTACTCCAGTGAAAAGCCAAAGTTTTCAATCACCCTCGCCTCAGCAGCAAAGATTTTGCAATACTCCCGAACTGTGTTTTGGATTTTGCACTCCTGGTGAGACAAAAGGCAAAGACGCATTGCATTTGTGTCACATTTGTTTTCTCATATGCTTTTTCTCTATAATCACCAATTCAATGTTAAACTAGTGAAAACCCATTATGCACTGGTATGCACCCTGGACTCTTTTTAGTTTCTTAAATCTGTACCTGAATGTCCTCATGATGTGATGTACAGTAAGACTCACCTGCTTAGTAATTTCCATGTTTCTCTCTGCAAGGTTGCTGTCCTCATTGGTCCCATAGGCGATGGGGTTTTGTACTTTGATGATGCAGTTGGTTCCGGACTCAAACACAGGGTCCAGGCCATAGATGACCTTCACCCTGCAGGCCTTGTGTGCACAGCCCTCTCCCAGGTGGGCCTCTTGTGTCATGATGCGCCCAAAGAACTTCTCCCCCCAGTATCCCGGGTCTGCTAGGCCTTTGGTGAACAGCATTTGAGTCATTTCTATCTCTTCTCCAACTGTAAAGGATGCAATATGAATGTCAGAAACTCTCTACAGGAGCAGGAACATTGTGTTATATCATAGCAATAAGGTAGTCAACAATACAGTATGTTTAAGTTATTTAAGCAATAAGGCCTGAGGAGGTGTGGTATATGGCCAATGTACCACGGCTAAGGGCTGTTCTTTGCGCAACGCAGAGTGCCTGGACATATGACTCAATACAGAGTGCCTGGACACAGCCCTTAGCCGTGGTATATTGACCATATATCACAAACCCCTGAGGTGCCTTATTGCTATTATAAACTGGTTACCAACATAGTTAGAGCTGTAAAATAAATGTTTTGTCATACCTGTGGTATACAGTCTGATATACCACGGCCGTCAGCCAATCAGCATGCAGGGCTCGAACCACCCGGTTTATAATACTGTATAAACCTCCTCAGTGCCTATGAGGCTTACCTTCTAAATCCTCACGCAGGAAGTACTCTGAAAGTACTGCAGAAAAACAAAAAAACAAACACAATTAGTAACTCATGGAATAAATGGTTGAAGTAATGTTGTGGGATTTGAAATATGCCACTAGGTTAACATAATTTACAGTCTACGCTGAGAAGGAAGTCAGTTGAATCAGTCCCAAATTCGTTCTTGATTGTGCAGCCGTACACCCCACAATCTTGACTGGATGTCTGGACGATGGCCAGCGCTACTTGGCTCTCATCTCCTCCACTGGGAAATAAAAGAAGATAAAAAGGTTGACGTGACACAAGACACACGCTCACAGCATATTCAATAATGTATTCACCTCCACAAGAGGTCACTGTGAGACTGAGACAGACAGTAGTGCTGCGTGCCATGCTTGCATGAGGGGAGATTTTTCTGACCTAGCAGCCAATAGCACAGATTTATATTTTAAAGCCCCCTGGTGAATAGCGAAATAGTGTCTCAGTTTTCAGTGGCTGTGTCTGGCCAAAGCTTCACCTCCCTGTGTCAGTCAGGATCAGAGCTGTGGGCTCCCTCGTCACATAAACTGGACACCTCCCAGAGTGAGAATGAGAGAATGATATGGCTGTGTGATAAACCCGCTGCTAAAATTAAAGGCTGTTCATCTTCAGAACATTAGTTCTTCAAATATAGCACATGGCCCAGATGAACCAACCAATGGGGCTATTAATGAATGCTTACAGTAATACTGTACAAAGCAACTGTTTTCAGAGGGCAGGTGTCTATTACTGTAAATGCACGATGGCTTTGATCAGAGTGAATATAAATGCCATGTCACCGCTAGATAGATGTATTGCAAGCAGTTACTGTAAACTCTGGGTTGGGAGATGCCCTAGGGATTTACCTTCTTTTCACCTCAACTATCTCTTCCTCGTCCCTGTACCACTTGATAGAGGAGTCAATGAGCACGTTGAAGAACTGGCACCAGAGTTTCAAGTGTCCTGAGGCATCTGGGAAGGGCTCTCCCCTGATTTTACGGATAACCTGAGGAGCTGGGTGGGGGGACACCAAGGTAAAGATATACTGTACATGATTTCCTCTAACGTTTCTACATTCAGAAGCAGCTTCCTGATCAGCTCCTCCTGATAGGAGACACCAACACCAAGAGATGGACATAGAAACAATATTGGATTAATCTCATACATTTCCTATTTTATTGTTTTACCTTTGAAGGGGTTCAGCTTCTCCTTCTCAAGAGGTTTGACCTCAGTCTTTGGGCTCTCTGGCTCCTCTGTGTTGGTCTCCACAACTTTAGGCACCTCCAGAGTTGCCTTCCTACGGCTCAGCAGAGGGGAACGTCTCTCCAGCGGTGGGGTCTGTGAGCCTGCTGGGGCCTGCAGGAATGCTGCCCTGCGAGCCTGACTGGGCGACAAGTATGGAGCCGCCTCCTTGACCTGGGTGTCCAGTGGGCTACCACCCACACCCAGAGCCACCACTACCCCTTCTCCCTCCCTGGGGATGAAGATCTTGCGGCGAGCTCCAGACGCCAGCTCCTCAGGCGTGGCAGAGCGGATGAGGGTCAGACTGTCCCTTCTTTTCAGCTTGGGGCTGCTCTCACAAGACAGGGAGGACGTTGGGGTGTCTCCACCACTCTGCTCCAATCCTGCCTTCTCACTGTTAGCAGGGTCATCCACAGTAATGGCAGGGGGAGTCCTGGACATTAACCTACGAAGAGTACTGGGACTCCTGGGGGGTGTTGGGGGTTTGACAGCAAGCCTCTCAATAGGGGTTCTTTCTCTTGGTTCATCGCCAATGATGTAAGACTCTATCCTTGACTCTTTGAGTGGTTTTACCTTATCAGTTTCTGTAATACTGATGTCCTCAGCTTTTTGGATTGTTGTTTCTTCTGATGGCATTACGGGTTTATATGACACAGAGGGGATATTGTCTATCACACTACGTTCCTTTGTTTCTATAGTCTGTTTTTGTGGAATACTATGGGGTTTGTCAGACTCAGGGGTAGAATCATTTTCTAAATCACTCTTGACCCCCCTGAGCATAGCCACGAAGGATTCTGATTCTTTACTCTCATTTTTAAGAAGCTCTTCGCTTTCGAAAGGGCTATCCTCACAGATTACAGAAATAGGAGGGACCACAAACAGAGGCACTTTGGGTACTTCCTCCGATGTTCCTGTATCTAAGACGAGGGGCTTAACTTGTGGATGCTCATGGTCTAGTTCACTATCATCAGAATATGAAACATTTATTTTAGGAATGAACTTATTATCCGTCTTTGTGAGGCACTCACTACTCGTTGGTTTCTCTGCCGTAGGCGTTTTTGCCTCTTCAACTGGTGTAACTTCCTGCACTTTCTCCATTGGTTCGATGATAATATTATTCTGCTTACTTTCTTGAGTGGGTGTCACATCAATTATCACTGGGGTAACAGCTGCACTTTTTTCTGTGATCATTATGTCTAAAACATCTTTTGCATCATCCTTTTGGAAAATGGCTGACTCTGATGTAGGTTCATTGGGTGTAATACGTATTAATGGCTGTGTAGGCTCTTTGACTTCTGGTTCCGTAATCTCTATATTTGGTATAATCATTGGCTCTTCTTTTGTCTGTTGTTCTGTCACAATCATTTTGATTTCTTGGATTTTAAGAGCAGAATCTACAATTCTAATCTCTGTTACATTTCTAGAATATCCACCCAGATGAGGGGCATTAGCCTTTCGACTGGTAACTGATGCTGCCACTGGTTGCTCAGCGGGCACAATGGCAGAGCCTCTCACAGGCTGTCTCTCTGAGTGTCTCTTAGATTCACCCAGCATTTCTACCTTTATCTCAGTCACAATTTCAACCCGTTTCTCCATAGTGAGGGTTGGCACCTCATTTCTCTGTAAACTCACATTCTGGTTGCCAAATGGACAGTCCACTAACCTATTCTCCAAAGCAGGAGTACATTCCACTTTTAAGGCACTTTCATCGCTTTTCTCTAAAGCTAAGATAGTTTTCCTTTTTGTGTTGAGATCATGGTCCTCTATGCTCTCCCCTGCCACAGGAGGGTATTCATCTGTTATTTTTAGAACTCTATTCTTTAAACTCTTTTGCAGCAAAGTGGGAGAAGATTCCTCCAATATTTTGAAATGTATCTCCTCCTCCTTGTTATGTATTTTCTCTTTACTCTCCTCTAAAACCGGGATGCATTCTACGTGTGCTTTTGAAGAAATTGTCTCTACATTCTCTTGCAAAGTATCAATATCCTTGTCTTGGGACTTAGAATTGTGTGTACTAACTTTATCATCCAAAGTAAGAGTCTGCTGCTCTTGTGTTTTAAAATGGCATGTTTCAATTCTCTCTTCCACAGCAGGTGTTTTGATATCAAATATCCCTGCACTCACATTTAAAGTGGGACATGGTTGATTCTCTGCTTTGACATCACTTTTCTCTCCATGATTCTTATAGACACTTTCAATGCCCTTGTCATCCACATGCATTTCCTTCTCTTTTTCACTTTCGATGAGGCACTGGCTGACTGTGGGTGGGACATTACTGTTAGGAGCACTCCCACTGTCATCCATACTAGTTAGGTTTGACATGTGGGGACCTGCTCCACTGCTGGGGTCTGGGTTCCGTGTAGAGTCAGATATACCCGGTTTGTGTAAATCTTCAGTTTTATCATTTAGTCTTGTCACCTGATCAGTCCCGGATGAAAACTCTTGGATGTTTATCTCATGTGGGGCTGAGACAACCATGTGGGGGACTGAGTCTGCCTGGGTCTGATCCTCGGCAGCCTTGAGGCAAAAACAAACACAGCTGTTTAGTACCACATAACATCAAACACTCACATGGTATTTGTAAAGCCCTGAACAACACCATAATTAATAACAACACCATGATAACTACTATGTTATGATTATATCAGCTACCACTAAGGTAAATCCTATTATCTTGTGACTATGAATCTTTATCGACACTTAGCTTTGGAGAAGTATCACAAACCAATAAAGATTATCTGCAACGAAAAGGGTTTTTAAATCATTGACAAACTATTTGTTATGGCCAACCACATGACCAAGGCCAGTATGTTCACCTTTGACTATTGAACACTCAGTGCTTCTTTAAGACTGAGGAAAGTTGTTTTCCATAATAAATCAGTTTTAAAGAATGTCCAGAGATATAATATAATTCCATAATATTTAAGGAATCATATCAGAGTTTGGTAACACTTTATTTGGATAGATGGTTTGTAGATGTTCCGTAGATATTCAATAACTGTCAACAACATTTCAACTATCTACTATCCCTAGCCCTAATCTTAACCCTAACCCTAACCCTAGCCCTAACCCTAATCTTAACCCTTTTACCATAACACTTAGTCTAACCCTTTACTGTAACCTTAGCAAGCAGATTCTTATCAACAGATAGTTTGTTGATAGTATGATCATCTGAAGATAAAATACAGTATATGGGAATATCCAAATAAAGTGTCACCCAGAGTTTTCAACATACGTGAACTGTATAACCTTTGTGAATATGTTAAAATCGGCAAATGTGTACATAATGTTTGTGTGACCACGGACAATTTAAAAAAAATGTTTACGACCGGTCAGTTTTCATGAACTCTCCCTTACCCATATCGAACAGGATCAAGTTTAATTGAAACCAAGTGTTGGAAAATGTCAAGTGTTTAAAAACGGACAGCTTTATCTGCACCAGATAAGGTAAACGGTTCCTCATGTTTTCCACACAAGGAAAAAACCTGTAACCCAAACACTGCTACTGTCACGTTCTGACCATCGTTCGTGTGTGTTTTCCTTGTTTTAGTATTGGTCAGGACATGAGCTGGGTGGGCATTCTATGTTGGATGTCTTGTTTGTCTATTTCTATGTCTGGCCTGATATGGTTCTCAATCAGAGGCAGGTGTTAGTCATTGTCTCTGATTGGGAACCATATTTAGGTAGCCTGGGTTTCACTGTGTGTTTGTGGGTGATTGTCCTTGTTCCTGTCTCTGTGTTTGGTTTGCACCAGTATAGGCTGTTAGGTTTTCATGTTAGGTTTTTGTATTGTTTGTTTTTCATCATTATTAAAGATGAATCTAAATTACCACGCTGCATTTTGGTCCGACTCTACTTCACCCAAAGAAAACCGTAACAGCTACTGTATTATATATGGCAGTCTAATAAGGGAAATAATAATATGATCTGATGATACAATTAAAGAATCAATAAATTAAACCATTCTATCGTTTATTTTATTTAATGCTTTTCTATTTTGCAGTAATGTATTTAAAGGGGGACCAGGTGTTGGGATAATTCAGATGTTTTCTTGTCAGGTACAGTAGGTTAAAGGATGCTGTAAATGGACCTGTTGTGTTGAAGTCGGGGATTTCCCCAGTCCTTTAACAGGTGTGTTGCTTGCACAGTGAGCTGAATGAATGAGTGCATATCTGTTGGCAAGGGACTATCATCCCACCTCAAGTGACTAATGCTGAAAGTAATTTGCTGTTGCTGAGCACATGCTTAGAAAATGTAATTGTCTTTGGGGAAATAGAGACAACACGTGACTTTAACATAAAAGTCATAAATTATATTTGAAAAATGGAGCCTTTAAAAAGTAACATTGCCTGTGGCAAAAGCAATTTCCATGTTAATTAAAACAATCAGATGCATAAATGTTTTATTCTAATGCAATATTTTTCCTGGATTACAGGTTTGTTTGAAGAGCAGTATGTAGTATAAATATCTGAATAATAACGTTTATTATTTTGAGGAATCTATCTTCAACTTCCCCTGGCTTTTTTCTCAGGTCATTCATTTTGTTATGTGACGTCAAACAGACCCCTTACAGTTCCATGACATGTTAGAACAGGAGAGTCCGAGTTGTGTTAAATGAAGAGGAACTGGTGTCATGTTCAGTCTAATTTTTTTTTACTCTAGCCTGAACAAGGCCTCTTTAACAGAATTTTTAGTCTTGTGCACAAACAAAGTTCTGTCCATTGTTATGAGTTCCTCCAATTGATTTGCCACAACTTCTAACATTAACTGGCCACAACCGGAAAGGGGAGTTGCAGTTCCACATTATGGAGAAACATATCCACAAAACCATTGTTTGTGTAAAGAGTGGAGAGCAGCTCCCCTTACTGCATGTTCTAATGTTCTAATCCAATATAAACACAATGGGCAGCAGACTTTCAGGTTAATTGGAATTAGCACCGTAGGGGACTAATAGAATTAGTGTCATAATGTGTCACACTGGCATTGAGAGAGATGTTGATTCTAGTTACATTACTGAGACATTAAATAGAACCATATCAGTTTGCCAGTGAAGTTAGTCTATGATGTGTCATATAGTTGCGTTGTGTACGGTATAACATTACAATGAACAACGTCAGTAAGTTGTGGGCAGGACTACAATCAAACAACCATTATATATACAGTACCAGTCAAAAGTTTGAACACACCTACTCAATCAATGGTTTTTCTTTGTTTACTATGTTTTACATTGTAGAATAATAGTGAAGAAATCAACACATATGGTATCCTGCAGTAACCAAAAGTGTTAAAAAAAATTGAAATATATTTTACATTTGAGGTTCTTCAAAGTAGCCATCCTTTGCCTTGATAGCTTTGCACACTCTTGCATTCTCTCAACCAGCTCCATGAGGTAGTCACCTGGAATGTATTTCAATTAACAGGTGTGCCTTGTTAAAAGTTAATTTGTGGAATTTCTTTCCTTCTTAATGCATTTGAGCCAAAATGGCAATTTAACTGCACCTCAGATTGCAGCCCCAAAAAATGCTTCACAGAGTTCAAGTAACAGATACATCTCAACCTCAACTTTTCAGAGGAGACTGCGTGAATCAGGCATTCATGGTTGAATTGCTACAAAGAAATCACTACTAAAGGACAGCAATAAGAAGAAGAGACTTGCTTGGGCCAAGAAACACGAGCAATGGACATTAGACCAGTGGAAATCTGTCCTTTGTTCTGATGAGTCCAAATGGTTCCAACCGCCGTGTCTTTGTGAGACGCAGAGTAGGTGAAAGGATGATCTCTGCACATGTGGTTCCCACCGTGTAGCATGGAGGAGGAGGTGTGATGGTGTGGGGGTGCGTTGCTGGTGACACTGTCAGTGATTTATTTAGAATTCAAGGCACACTTAACCAGCATGGCTACCACAGCATTCTGCAGCGATACACCATCCAATCTGGTTTGTGTTTAGTGGAACTGTTATTTGGGGCGGCAGGGTAGCCTAGTGGTTAGAGCGTTGGACTAGTAACCGGAAGGTTGCGAGTTCAAACCCCCGAGCTGACAAGGTACAAATCTGTCGTTCTGCCCCTGAACAGGCAGTTAACCCACTGTTCCCAGGCCGTCATTGAAAATAAGAATTTGTTCTTAACTGACTTGCCTGGTTAAATAAAGAAAAAATAAATAAAATAAAAATTTGTTTTTCAACAGAACAATGACCCAACACACCTCCAGGCTGTGTAAGGGCTATTTGACCAAGAAGGAGAGTGATTGAGTGCTGCATCAGATGACCTGCCCTCCACAATCACCCGACCCCAATTGAGAGGGTTTGGGATGTGTTGGACCTAGGGCTGTGTCTGTCACGAAATTTCATCAGCTGGTGATGGTCAATTACCGTCGGTCTCATGGTAATTGCCTATTAATTAACATAAAGGAGTTCCACACATGCAAGCTGCTGATGCGTGCCTTTTAAACATCTACATTTTAAAAGTCTAAAGTGTAATAAATCCATTTAATTGCCTGTACACCGTCACAATAAATCCATTATTAATTTTAGGCAGGTCTTTCCTATGAAACATTAGAATATGAAGAAGTGCCATTATTTTATATTACATGATTTTATAGTAAGAATATAATTGAACATCACTGAATAAAATTGAAAGAATATTTTTCCTTGCTAATGCGTGCATGGCGCTGTTATTCTGTATTCAGCTTAAATTGTGATAATTTGAAGCAGGTTATATGCTTGATTTGGAGTTATTTAAACATATACGGGCTGCATGATTCCACATTATTGATGATGTAAAAAACTAGAGTGGTTTTGTCGCCACCATGACAGGGGGTCAGCAGATGTGTCCGGTTCCTTCTCTTCCATAAAGCAGGTCATCGCGGTGTCGGCACGCACTTACAACTTTAGTTGTTCTACAAAAACGTTGAGCTATAAGTTTTGATTTTTAATACATCGTAAGACTGCATGATGAAACTCTAATGATGATTTGAAAAAAGTAACTTGAAAGGCATGAGCTCTGCTTTCTTATTGCGCAGTCTGTACACACTCCAATAGTCTCTCATTCACAATTTGACAACTTGATAATACCTTGAATTTCACGGTGGCATCCCCTTTGTGGCCATAATGCACCCTAAAGAAATGCATGCCTTTTGCAGCCCGGAGTGCTGCGTAGTGCCCTTCTCCCTGAGTGTTCTGCGCAATCCGAAGCTCCTCTCACTTACACGGCTCTCTGTCATGTGATCGGGTCTTTCTCACAGGCTACAAGTGAAGACAGTCACATCGGGGACGCACCTGCACGTGTCCTTATCCAACTCCGAGGTGCATATTGAAGATATTGGAAGAACTGTCCACATTTACTTTTCGTCAGCCAACAAGATGAGTAGGCCTAATGAACAGCAAAAGCACTAGACTATGTCAATCTACTATCCCCCATAGTACAAAAGTTGACCAATTCTATTCTGTACGAGAAATAAATATTCCGAACATCGTCTGGGACACTTGTGGGATGCAATAGATCCCAAATCAATACAACCACTAGCATCAAACATTTTTTTTATGCAATGTGGCTGACACAACAGATCAGAATGTTTAGCTTAAAATGTTGATAAACTATTAGGCTATTTCTTCACATTATAAGCGCTGCAATGCGCACATGGTAGTAGGCTATAAGCACCAATGTTCCATTAGCGGAAAACACCCTTATCAAAAGTGACCGCAAATGCAATTATGCATGTAATGCTTTTATAAAAGGTACATTTTATGGTGAAAAATATCTTCAAACTTTTAAACCTACGCACTGCATAGAAATGCTAGTTAGACTCTACATCCCTTGCTTAATTTGAAGAAGTTATTTGGCCACTTTAGTTGTGATATAAACCTTACTAAAACATATAGGCCTATGGGATAGGCTACATGAGATGTGCGACTATGATAAAAATAAATATTAAAAAAGGCATTCTTATGCTGGGCATCATTCACAAGTGATAATATCATTCACAAGTGGTAGGTTAATATTGTCACCCATCAGACTATCCTTGATTTAATCTTGTCTTTACATATACTAAATAATGTATGTGTGACATTTGTTTTGATTTAGAATGTACCATTATCATGCGCCTGTATCGAAACAGGGGCAGCGGGAAAAAATGCATGTCATCTATACACTTAAATAGCATCTATGCTTTTCCCTGTGGTTAATTTAAAAAAAAATGTAACATTTTAATTTTCATGCCAGCCAGGTAGGCTATACTCCTGTTGTAAATGTGAGCAATGTGCTTAATATAAGGAAAGTTCGACAAATAAATATAGCAGTCCTAGCCTACAGAAAGCTGATGGGATCCTCGTCTTTTTATTAGTGGCCATCACTCTGTTTTCTTGCGCAATTGCATAGCCTATAGAAATGTTGCGCAACATGAGCGCATGGGCTCTCATGAAGTGTTTGATTCGATTTTCAAATACATTTGCATTGATGTCAGAGTGATTAGAGGGACAATAGAGTGCTGAGTGCCAGGCAGTTAGCAAGTTTGGTAGCATCAGAGCTTGGAGAAGCCTAATTACTGTGACAAACGGTAATGTGGAATTTGACTGCCTTCATGACTGGTAACCGCCGGTGTGGCGGTAAATCGGTGACCGCAACAGCCCTAGTTGGACCATTGAGTGAAGGAAAAGCAGCCAACAAGTGCTCAGCATATGTGGGAACTCCTTCAAGACTGTTGGAAAAGCATTCCAGGTCACTACCTCATGAAGCTGGTTGAGAGAATGCCAAGAATGTGGAAAGCTGTCATTAAGGCAAAGGGTGGCTCCTTTGAAGAATCTCAAATATGAAATATATTTTGATTTGTTTAACACTTTTTCAGTTACTACATAGTTTGATGTCTTCCCTATTATTCTACTTTGTAGAAAATAGTAAAAATAAAGAAAAACCCTTGAATGAGTAGGTGTGTCCAAACTTTTGACTTTTGGGGGGGTAGATCAGCTTTAATATTGTGGATAGATGATTATATTATCCAGCAGAGCTAATTGTTAAAATATAATGATATTTCATGGTCACAACATAATAGTTGGGTACGCCTATCTTAATTTCTTCAGTACATGCAAATGTGTGCTAATACAACCCTAAGAGTTTGACAGTGAGATAGATGTAGAGTTTTGTCATTACCATCAAAGCACAATGAAAACAGTGCACAGAGAATTACAGAATGTTTTTCATTTCAATTTCTAGGAGTTTTTGTAAATACAATTTTTTTTCAGCTTATCCAATCTCCCTGAGAATTATTTGTATTAGTCAACACCAGATTGCCCGAACTGGTCTCATTCTTTTATACAAGTTGGGCAGATTCCCTGTTTCCCCCACTACATTGCTTGAGGTGTTGCTCTCGAGTGATACTGATGCATTGAAACCCACACTCTCAAGAGTCTAGATAGTCTGACAGAGCCTGGCTGACACACAACATGCCCCCATGTTGCTGATAGTTTCTTGGTTAGTGTGTTCTGTCTGTTTTAGACAGTACAGTGGCTACGAACACACAACTAACAAACTAATAGTCTCTGTTATGATTCATCTGCATTCAGCATGTTCTTTGGACTTTCTCTAGCTATTTGCTGTGGCTTAATCATATGTATCATTTTAGCTGTTGGCCTGGAGTGGTTAGACTCAAGTCTTGTTGCACAAATGTACAATCTATAAATAGCCTTTAAGTGGCTCCCTACTGCAGTGTGCAACTGAGCGGTCAATGTAATCTTAGAAGCAACAAGGCACAACTTACCTCACTGAGGGCTGGAGGGCCAGACATGGGCACTGTCTCTGTAGTGTTGCTGATCACCTCCAGACATACATCCATGGCACTCTGCTCAACATGCTTCAGTGAACGAGGCACACTCTCTGGTGCTCTTTTGGAAGCTGAAGGGGGTTCTTCTGGGTGTGAAATAGTAATTCCACGCTCGTGTTCATCTGGATTCAACCGTTCCAATGAATCTGGCTGCTGGTGTGGTTTCATAGTTATCGGGGCTTTCTGTAGCCCATCTACCTCCATCGGTACTGTCTCCTCTGTGGGGTTTTTATACACCTCTGGTTGACCATCTTGCTCTTGTGGATGTGGATGGGGAAGGCTAGGGTATGGCTGTGTTGGGGCTAATGTATGACCTCTCTCGCTCTCCTGACCTTTCACATGATGATCATGAGAAGCATGATCCTTCTTGCTCTTACCAAAGAAAAAGTATTTGACTGAGTGGAGCACATTGGAAAGAGTTTCCTGCATGTGGTGGTGATTGTGATGATCTCCCTCCTTGTGGGCATGTGTCTTAGCCTCCATTTTGACTTCTGAGGCTGTGTTGCTATGTGCTGTTGTCCTATGCAACTGTTCTGCTTCTCTTGCTCTTTCTTTTTCGCTCTCAATTGACAGTTCTCCCGCTCTCATTTTCTCTCTTTCCTGTTCTCCAAGAATCCTCTCTCTGTCCATCCCCTCTCTGTCCTCCCTCTCTCTCCCCTTCTCCTCTCTCACATCTGTTTCAGGATCAGCAGCAGTAGTATCCATTGTCTCCGCTGCCAATGTTTCCTCCACTTGTGCAGGGATCTTTTCTTCAGCAGTCTGCGAATGAAGGGTATCTGCCAGAAATTGAGACAAACTTATCCCTCCATCATATGAATTTTCTCCGGTGCCCGGGCCTGTATGACTACTGCCTGGTCCTGTATGACTACTGCTGACAACACCAGAATCTACACCATTTGAGATCTTTATTTTCTTTTTGGCTTCTCTGGTTTCTCTGTTGGGAATTTTGCCCCCATTCTCTGTAGGTTTTACTGGAGCCAATTCACTGGCTTTAGCACTGACCCCATTAGGTTCTTCAACAGCAGGTGCTAGCTGCTCCACAGCCTCTGCCCCCTGGCTGACTGTGATCTCCTCCCCATCTGGTGGTGAGGAGGGGACGCTTGAGGCCCGGCGTTTCCTCTGAGAGGGGATCGGGCTTCTTCGGAGAGGCTGCTGTTCCAGAGGCTCTTTCTGGATGTTCTCCTTGCCCCTTTTCCTGCTCTCCTCCAACTCCCTCTTCTTGTTCTCTGCCTTCTGTTTCAGCTTGGCAAAGAACCTCTGGTGGATCTTGTACTCACTCATGGTGCCTACCTCCAGAACCCCAGAGCAGGAGACAATGCCTTTGCTGTTCCTGGCTGAAGCCTGATAGATGGCTGCATCATCCACTGTGCAGCTGCAAAAAGAGGCTCAAATAATTTAAGGAACTGTGCAGGCATCATTGAGCACAAGTTCAAATAGAAAACCCAAATTGTAATTGTTGAATTATATGGTTTCTGGTATATGGTTTTCTCTGTCTTACTTACTTGTAAATATGGAGTGTGTGAGTTTTTCCATTGCAGCCAATTTTATATTTTGGAAGACCGCAGTATCGGTCCAACTCCATGTCGTCTCGGTACCACGTCAGTTCTGGGGCTGGGTTACCTATGGACATCACATGGAGATGGTACATCACAGACATACAGTAAAATACAGTAATACATACAGTAAAATACAGTAATACATACAGTAAAATACATACATACAGTAAAAAAAAAGTGGGACACAATCATGAAGTGGAACGACATTTATTGTATATTTCAAACTTTTTTAACCTGTCTACGATATTGGTTCCCAATTGGGAATCAACCCTCCCACGTTCAGCTGAAACGGTGGCGCATGGAACGCAAAAATATTCTTAACAATATTTAAACCTCCACACATTAACAAGTCCAATAGCTCAAATGAAAGATAAACACCTTGTTCATCTAGCCAGCAAGTCAGATTTCTAAAATGTCTTACGGCGAAAACATAGCACATATATATGTAAAACCACCACCAGACACAGCTCATTTGAATAGCCAAAACATGCAATCAACAAACGCAGGATTAAAAAATAAATCGTTCACTAACCTTTTGAAAATCTTCATCAGATGACAGTAATATGACATGTTACACAGTACATTTTTTTTTTTCAATAATATGCCATTTATATCCATAAATGTCCATTTACAGTGAGTTCACGTTCAGAAATTACTCAAAAATGCCCGCAGGAAATCTAGGTAGCGCGGCAAGATAACGTAAATAGACATCATAAACTTTGACTAAATATACATGTTCTACATATAGTTAGAAAGATACACTGCTTCTTTATGCAACCGCTTTGTTAGATTTATTTTTAACGTTACAGAAATCGCACACTATTCAATATGCTGAGACGGCGCTCAGTTCCAAGCTACATTTCTACGTAATGTTGGAGTCAACAGAAACACAGATTTAAGCATAAATATTCCCTTACCTTCGATGGTCTTCGTTCAGAATGTTCTGGAAGGCTTCATACTTACCCAATACATTGTTTGGTTTCAAGTCTTGCGTCTTTGTATTAGCTACTGCTAATAACATCAGCTGAAATGCACCCAAAACGTCCTCTGGTCCGGAAAAGTTGCGCATCAAAACTTCAAAATTACATATTATATGTCGACTAAGTGCAGAAGCAAGCTTTATGATGTTTTAGACACACAAAACAAACTTCAATTCAATCGGCCATCGTCTGCCCTTCTCTTGAGTGCTGGAACAAAGGAATGGCTGGGACCAATTCGCGCCCCTACGCACAGCCTATTTTCTCGTGGCACGCACTAATTTCACTCCCATAGGGTCAATTCTCGCGGGATTTGAACGATTCAAAGCTCTACTGAAAGAGGACATCTAGCGGAAGAGATAGAAAGTCTCCTAAGTCTCCTCATAACTGGTTGGGAAGGGTGGGGGCCATGACGTCAAAGTTGCTCCAACTTTCATGGCCACAAAAACTAGTTTGGAAGAATGCCTGCCCTGTGAGTTCTGCTATACTTACAGACATAATTCCAACAGTTTTAGAATCTTTAGAGTGTTTTCTATCCAATAATAATTTTTATTTGCATATATTAGCAATTTTTGACAGATTTTTTTTTCCAGTTTACTAGGGGTACCCAATCTCTCCAAAGGGGGCATATGTCTGCCATATCCTTAACAAATCAAAAACTGAAAAATTGGGCGTGCAAAATTATTCAGCCCCCTTAAGTTAATACTTTGTAGCGCCACCTTTTGCTGCAATTACAGCTGTAAGTCGCTTGGGGTATGTCTCTATCAGTTTTGCACATCGAGAGACTTAAATTTTTTCCCATTCCTCCTTGCAAAACAGCTCGAGCTCAGTGAGGTTGGATGGAGAGCATTTGTGAACAGCAGTTTTCAGTTCTTTCCACAGATTCTCGATTGGATTCAGGTCTGGACTTTGACTTGGCCATTCTAACACCTGGATATGTTTATTTTTGAACCATTCCATTGTAGATTTTGCTTTATGTTTTGGATCATTGTCTTGTTGGAAGACAAATCTCCGTCCCAGTCTCAGGTCTTTTGCAGACTCCATCAGGTTTTCTTCCAGAATGGTCCTGTATTTGGCTCCATCCATCTTCCCATCAATTTTAACCATCTTCCCGGTCCCTGCTGAAGAAAAGCAGGCCCAAACCATGATGCTGCCACCACCATGTTTGACAGTGGGGATGGTGTGTTCAGCTGTGTTGCTTTTACGCCAAACATAACATTTTGCATTGTTGCCAAAAAGTTCAATTTTGGTTTCATCTGACCAGAGGACCTTCTTCCACATGTTTGGTGTGTCTCCCAGGTGGCTTGTGGCAAACTTTAAACGACACTTTTTATGGATATCTTTAAGAAATGGCTTTCTTCTTGCCACTCTTCCATAAAGGCCAGATTTGTGCAATATACTACTGATTGTTGTCCTATGGACAGAGTCTCCCACCTCAGCTGTAGATCTCTGCAGTTCATCCAGAGTGATCATGGGCCTCTTGGCTGCATCTCTGATCAGTCTTCTCCTTGTATGAGCTGAAAGTTTAAAGGGACGGCCAGGTCTTGGTAGATTTGCAGTGGTCTGATACTCCTTCCATTTCAATATTATCGCTTGCACAGTGCTCCTTGGGATGTTTAAAGCTTGGGAAATCTTTTTGTATCCAAATCCGGCTTTAAACTTCTTCACAACAGTATCTCGGACCTGCCTGGTGTGTTCCTTGTTCTTCATGATGCTCTCTGCGCTTTTAACGGACCTCTGAGACTATCACAGTGCAGGTGCATTTATACGGAGACTTGATTACACACAGGTGGATTGTATTTATCATCATTAGTCATTTAGGTCAACATTGGATCATTCAGAGAGGATCACTGAACTTCTGGAGAGAGTTTGCTGCACTGAAAGTAAAGGGGCTGAATAATTTTGCACGCCCAATTTTTCAGTTTTTGACTTGTTAAAAAAGTTTGAAATATCCAATAAATGTTGTTCCACTTCATGATTGTGTCCCACTTGTTGTTGATTCTTCACAAAAAAAATACAGTTTTATATCTTTATGTTTGAAGCCTGAAATGGGGCAAAAGGTCGCAAAGTTCAAGGGGGCCGAATACTTTCGCAAGGCACTGTATATATATTTTTGATAAGATATTGATAGTTTCATGTTTATCTCTCATTAAGAGTACACCATCATTATCCTCATTTTTTTATTTACAAGTTACCCTTGAGATATCACACAGTAGCCACTAATCATTAAATAAATAAAAAATTGAAGTTTTGAAATGAAATTGTATCAAGAACAAAGGCATGTTTCAGACTGTTGCATCATAGCGGTATGCAAGGCCACAAGTTTTACTGCTGTAGTTGAAAAGCAGCCAACCAAAGTGCCAGAGGGAAGGCAACAGCAAAACCTGCTTAGATTTTCAAACCTATTTTTGTCTTGATTCTCTGCGCCAACATTATGACATTGCATCATTTACTCTCAACTGCCTTTATTTTTTAACTGCTTTTTTTCTTTTCACGTTATTGAATACGCTTTAGAATAATTGTAAAGAACAGGAAGGCCTGCACACTTTATGCTCCCAATTTACTGATTTATTGACTATTCTTGTAGAGTGCTCACATCCCAAAATATACACATTTCACCTCACATGACCATTACGCACATGCAATGGTGGGTGAGGAAACAATTAAATTCACTTTTGCGCATAGTCAATCATAATTTTTCACAGAGGTACATATGGTCATATCGGATAATATACATACAAATGTGTCCAAGTTAAAGCCTAGGCAACAGTAAAAAAAAAAGAGATTACATTGTAATACCCGTCCATATGACCATTACGCGCAGGACCCGTGGTGGCCATAGTTATAACTACAGTGACCTACACTACAGGACCAAAAATATGTGGACATCTGCTTGTCGAACATCTCATTCCAAAATCATGGGCATTAATATGGAGTTGGTCCCCCTTTTGCTGCTATAACAGCCTCCACCCTTCTGGAAGGCGTTCCATTAGACGTTGGAACATTGCTGTGGGGACTTGCTTTCATTCAGCCACAAGAGCATTAGTGAGGTCGGGCCATGATGTTGGGCGATTAGGCCTGGCTTGCAGTTGGCATTCCAATTCATCCCAAAAGTGTTAGATGGGGTTGAGGTCAGGGCTCTGTGCAGGCCAGTCAAGTTCTTCCACACCAATCTCGACAAACCATTTCTGTATGGACCCCGCTTTGTGCATGGGGGCATTGTAATTCTGAAACAGGAAAGGGCCTTCCCCAAACTGTTGCCAAAAAGTTGGAAGCACAGAATCGTCTACAATGTCATTGTATACTTTCGTGTTAAGATTTCCCTTCACTGGAACTAAGGGGCCTAGCCCGAACCATGGAAAACAGCCCCAGACCATTATTCCTCCTCCAACAAACTTTACAGTTGGCACTATATGCATTGGGGCAGGTAGCGTTCTCCTGGCGTCCACCAAACCCAGATTCGTCCGTTGGACTGCCAGATGGTGAAGCGTGATTCATCCCTCCAGAGAACGAATTTCCACTGCTCCAGAGTCCAATGGAGGCGAGCTTTACACCACTCCAGCCGAAGCTTGGCATTGCGCATGATAATCTTAGGCCTGTGTGCGGCTGCTCGGCCATGGAAAACCATTTAATTAAGCTCCCGACGAACAGTTCTTGTGCTGACGTTGCTTCCAGAGGCAGTTAGGAACTTAGTAGTGAGTGTTGCAACCGAGGACAGACTATTTTCTACACGCTTCAGCACTCGGTGGTTCCATCTTTGAGCTTGTGTGGCATACCACTTCGTGGCTGAGCTGTTGTTGATTCTAGACATTTCCGCTTCACATTAACAGTACTTAGAGTTGACTGGAGAAGCTCTAGCAGGGCTAAAGTGTGACGAACTGACTTGTTGGAAAGGTGGCATCCTATGACGGTGCCACGTTGAAAGTCACTGAGCTCTTCAGTAAGGCCATTCTACTGCCAATGTTTGTCTATGGAGATTGCATGGCGGTGTTCTTGATTTTATACATCTGTCAGCAACAGGTGTGGCTGAACTAGCTTGAACTTAATTATAACATAATAACACACAGAAATATGAGCCTTTGGTCATTAATATGGTTGAATCCGGAAACTATCATTTCGAAAACAAAACTTTTAATCTTTCAGTGAAATACGGAACCATTCCGTATTTGATCTAACGGATGGCATCCCTAAGTCTAAATATTGCTGTTACATTGTACAACCTTCAATGTTATGTCATAATTATGTACAATTCTGGCAAATTAATTAGGGTCTTTGTTAGGAATAAATGGACTTCACACAGTTCGCAACGAGCCAGGCGGCCCAAACTGCTGCATATACTGCTTGCATGGAACACAAGAGAAGTTACACAATTTCCCTAGTTATAAGAAATTCATGTTAGCAGGCAATATTAACTAAATATGCAGGTTCAAAAAGATATACTTGTGTATTGATTTTAAAGAAAGGCATTGATGTTCATGGTTAGGTACACATTGGTGCAACGACAGTGCTTTTTTCGCGAAAGCGCTTGTTAAGTCATCACCCGTTTGGCGAAGTAGGCTGTGATTCGATGAGAAATTAACAGGCACCGCATCGAATATATGCAACGCAGGACACGCTAGATAAACTAGTAATATAATCAACCATGTGTAGTTAACTAGTGATTATGTTAAGATTGATTGTTTTTAGATACGTTTAATGCTAGCTAGCAACTTACCTTGGCTTCTTGCTGCCCTCGCGTAACAGGTAGTCAGCCTGCCACGCAGGCTCCTCGTGGAGTGCAATGTAAGGCAGGTGGTTAGAGCTTGGACTAGTAACCGGAAGGTTGCAAAAACGAATCCCCGAGCTGACAAAGTAAAAATCTGTCGTTCTGCCCCTGAACAAGGCTGTTAACCCACCGTTCCTAGGCCGTCATTGAAAATAAGAATGTGTTCTTAACTGACTTGCTTAGTTAAATAAAGGTGTAAAAACAATACAAAATAAAAAAAAAAATTGTCCCCAATCGGTGTCCAAAAATACAGATTACCGATTGTTATTGGTCGACCTCTAGTTCAGACCTTTAGGAAACATGGTGGACAAACGGTGAATCCAATACAATTCTCTCATCAGTAATAGATTATCAGTATTTCCCCCTCCTAGGAGTCTTAACATGTTCAATACCAATGTATCTCAGAGAGCTGATGTTGTGACGAGCTTCCATGAAATGCGCAGCTATAGGCGTTTCTCTGATCAAGAGTCCTGATATTACTCCTGTGTTCAGCAATCCTTGTTTTCAGATCTTGTTTAATTTTTTCCTACATAGCATAGACCACAAATAAACTTGATCAGGTATAGCATATTTTTTGTGGAACACATAGTGATGCCTGTAATCTTAATGGCCTTGCCTGTGATAGGGGAATTGAGCTTTTGCATTTGTTCGTGAAGTTACATGGCCGCATCTGTAATTATCATTTGGCACATTTTGTCTAGGAAGGTGCTACGCAGCGTTGGTGAAAGATCAGACCTCACCACCATTTGACTGATGTTGGGGGCGCTTCTGAAAACTACCCGTGGGGGTTCTTTAAACATCTTTTCCAGTTGTGGATCAGTGCTCAAGATGTGACATAGTTTTTTTTATGATAAAGGTCGAACTGTTTGCCAAGTGGGGAGTATTGAAGGAAGCAAAAGTCAACGTTTCTCATCATTTATCGCCATTCTCACTTCATGTTTGCATCGCTGTTTAGAAGTTGGTTTGTTTCTCCGCTTTCTCCAAATCCTCAACTCACAACTATCTAATGCATTCCCACACATACACAACTCTGAAGGATGTAGGCGTACCTGTAACCACACACGTCAACTTCACATTACAATTCTCTGACACAGCCTTGGATTTAACGGTGGTCTCAAATACAGGCTGGGTGTCCTCAGTCAGCTGAGCCATCACACCGAACAATGTACTCCTGGAGAAAGAAAGGGTGCTTTAGCTTGAGTGTCTGTTCTTCAGGGCATGTGCTAAAGTACTTTCCAATGAGAAGGCCAATATTTCAGGGATCTTTTAGCCAACCTTTATTCTGTACATTGTTTATTCCAGGCAGGGGAAGAAGGCAGTTACTAATCATTACTGATTGTGAAGGGAGATTGCTCTCTCAAACATTAAACATTTCTCAGCAGTTGAAAAAGTGACATGGTAAAAGTACTTACAAAGTTATATTTTCAACAATGTCATATCAATGAAATTGTATATCAACGTCAATGTTCAATAACATCAAAGTCAATATAACAGGTTCACTTACAGTATTGTTAAAAACCGGTGTAGATTTGCTCTTTCACTCTTGGGGGTAAACCGGGATGTGTGGTTAAGATGTTAGTTGGAATAGGTGTTGTAAAAGTATGCATTACCTCGATGACCTGGATTGAGAATACCTTGAGTAGCTATTCAGAGAGAAGGCAAATAAAGGCAGCCCATCAGACATATTGGTGGTTTTGTGTCTTAGATTCTCTTACATGGGACTCAGTTGTATTTATAAAGTAGGCTACAAAAGAGATTATTACTGGTATTCTAAGAGTTGTGCTTTTCTTGAGAATGCTGAAATACTGTTACTTGGTTATTACTTGCCATGTAGCATTTTGGACATTAGGAAACAATCCACAGATATGTTGAGGTGGCCGAAATATCTAATGAATGTGTGTGGTGGACAAAGTCGCACTGAAACGCCAAGCGTCACAATGAAACAAGTAAGAAGAGGTGATCTACCTGTTTTCAGGCCTGACATTGGAGAGGTAGTTGCTGCTCTCCAAGCGGCCATTCGAAGAGCTGGGCTCCTCCTCATTGTAGCTGCCGCCGGACCTCCCGTTGCTAGAGTAAGAACGGGTCATTGGTCTTCTGGAAGTCATTGTCCACTCAACAGATATTCCCACAAATATAAAGGAAATGTGTCTACTACAGCAGACTGCTCCTTGAGTAAAAAAGGCTCAGCTTGTCATGTATCAAAGCCCCAGTTTCAAGTTGCAGTGTCTTACCGGTGTAAGAGTAGCTGGAAAAGAAAGGAGAAAACAGCTGTTAATACTGTTAAATGTTGGTCTAGGTTAGTCTGGGAAACCATTCACTCATTTGAATAGATCCTCAAAGAAAATATTACCTGTATGCACCTTTCTCAAGCAATGCAACAATTATCAAAACTCCAAAGTAATTCAGACAGTGACAACTGCTTTCCTTTGACCAAGCTAAGCAGTTGCAATGAAAAAGGTATACATATGAACCGTTATCAGGCTCTACAAGGGTTATTAGGAGTCAAGCTGAACCCTTAGACATTATTCTAGAATTCAGAGAACTAACATTGAACTCAAACACTTCTTGGTTGAAACAAAAGTTGATGAATTTGTGAACTTACCATTGATAGGCTTTTCAAAGTCCCAGAGGCAAAGCTCTGACTGCAATTGTCAATCAAACACATGCTTGTGGTGCCAGCAGGACCCTATTTATAGCAGGCCTACAAATAGGTGCAAGTGCACATCACATTTTCTGAAACCAGCCTTCAGACATGTATTCAACAAGAGAACGCTATTTTGCTCTGAGAACAAATGAATGTTCTCCAAATTTGAGAAAAATATTTAAAATAGAAATACCAAGAGAAAACAGATCATTAAACACTACCATAGTTGACCAAGAAAGGTCATGTCTAAAACACAACCTCTTAACATGTTGACAGCAGTGAGTATAGACTCACATCTAGGTGGGACACTGTGTTGGTGAAAGACTTATTGCAAAACACTGATATGTCATGTGTCCAGAGATACTTGGGGATTTATTTCATGAGGTAGATGATGACGACCTAAGCATGCTTGGTTCTTACCCAGGACAGCCCTCTCCCTTGATACTGCCTGCCCCTCAAGAGTT
Organism: Oncorhynchus mykiss; assembly: GCF_013265735.2. Taxonomy (NCBI): domain Eukaryota; kingdom Metazoa; phylum Chordata; class Actinopteri; order Salmoniformes; family Salmonidae; genus Oncorhynchus; species Oncorhynchus mykiss. The sequence continues at coordinate 31,638,869 of NC_048565.1, forward strand.
CTTCCAAAACACCCTTGAGAATAAATTCAGCCATCTGACCACATTGCTTCATTTTCCAAACATAAGATTGCCTAATTAGGTTACACAGTAAGGTCACAGAGGACTACCAGGGTATTACATAAAATAAATGAACTGTATTGCTGTAATGGTCGTTGTATGAAGAAGGTGTGGACCAAAGCGCAGCGTGGTAAGTGTTCATGTTATTTTTATTTAAACTGAACACAAAACAAAATAACAAAGAGAATGAACGAAAACGAAAAGGTCCTGTCAGGTACAGAAACACAAACCAGAAAACAACTTCCCACAACACATAGTGGGAAAACAGGCTGCCTAAGTATGGTTCTCAATCAGAGACAACGACAGACAGCTGTCTCTGATTGAGAACCATACCCGGCCAAAAACACAGAAATACAAAAACATAGAAAAAAGAACATAGAACGCCCACCCTAGTCACACCCTGGCCTAACCAAAATAGAGAATAAAAAGCCTCTCTATGCTGTGCTATGCTATTTTGACCCATATGTAATTGTGGATGGATCTGGTTTTGGATCATTATTTCTGCTAATTGAATTACGATATGATTTTGCCTTTCATAAAATATTTAATCATATTCACATACACGCTTTACATGTATGTGAATGTATAAAATGTGCACTGGAGTCAATTATTGTATTTAGAATGGATTTCCAATTCAAACATTTTGCGGAAGGCTATGCAAACATATTTGGCCTCATATACTACATACAGTACGGTAATAGGTGGGGATCATTGTTCCGGGAAAAGGATGTCCTGTTTTTTGTTGATATAATGTTGAGGATTTACAAGAGTTACATTCTCTACTATAGTTTGTAAAGGCCATCTTACATTCTCTACTCTAGTTTGTTTAATGTCATCCGGTCATCTGCTGTTACAGACAGTGTGGCATGTGCATGGTGTTTGGTCGCAGTTCAGGTATGTACACTACATTGATACAAGTAGCCTACACAATAACCCTCTCTAGCAATAGAAATGTGTTGATACATTTTCCAATACCATACTATTTGCCTGTTTGACTTTAGTTTAATGTAAGCATACCTCTCACAATCACAACAATTAACATAGGCCTAGTTTTTTATTTTTTATTATCTATGAAAATAATTGAGTAATTATCAATGCACTCATAATTTTATAACATATATGTTTTTCTTGACTTCCAAGAGCTGATACACCATAACACAAAACATATGGGCTGAGTGTGCAAACAGGAATGTGTTGTGATTGTCTTGACCAGGGTTGCCAGGTCTAGCTTAAATTTTCAACGAAGACCACTCAAAACCCACCCACAGGGCCTCAAAACTGAGCCAAAAACTGTTTCTGCGCAGCAGTAGAGGAGTTGAAATATTTATCCAATAAACCCCTTTTCGATAATGCTATTGAGCTAATATAGAAGGAATATCGATTTAATATGTAATGACAAGAAGCAAAATTCAGATTTACATCAAAATAATAATTATTACAAGCTAACGTGACTAAAGGAATTTGAATATGTAGCAAGAGAAAGGATAATTTGCCTTTATTAACCTCACTAGGGTAGGGGGCAGCATTCGGAATTTTGGATGAAAAGCGTGCCCAAAGTAAATTACCTGCTACTCAGGCCCAGAAGCTAGGATATTCACACAATTAGTAGTTTTGGATAGAAAACACTCCAGGTTCTAAAACTGTTAAAATAATGTCTGTGAGTATAACAGAACTGAAATAGCAGGCGAAAACCTGAGGAAAATCCATCCAGGAAATGCTTATATTTTGAAATGCCTGTTTTTCCATTGAAAGCCTATCCACCACACAAAGACTTATGACCCAGTTCACGATCTCTATTGCTTCCTCAACAGTCTCTAGGTATTGTTCCAGGCTTTTACTCTGAAAAATTAGGGAGAAACAGCACGTTCGATGAGTGGACAGTGGAAATTTCCAGACATGAGTCCAGTGTGTGACCGGGAGCGCTCATTTCTATTTCTATTTCCACTGTCTATTTCTCATTTCGTTTCTATTGACGAAGCTTTTGTCCGGTTGAAATATGATTGATTATTTATGACAAAAACAATATGAGGATTGATTATAAATATCGTTTGACATGTTTCTATGAACTTTTATGGTACTTTTTAGATTTTTCGTCAGTCTGTTGTGACCGCACTTTGTTCCAATAGGTTACTGAACAAAACGCACCAACAAAATGGAGATTTTTGAATATAAAGAGGGACTTTATCCAACAAAACAAACATTTATTGTGTAACATGGAGTCTTTGAGTGCAATCATATGAAGATCATCAAAGGTAAGTGGTATATCTTAACGCTATTTCTGACTTTTGTTACTCCTCTTCTTGGCTGCTAACTGTTTGTAATGATTTGTCTGCTGGGCGCTGTTCTCAGCCTTTTTTAAATCTGACACAGCGGTTGGATTAACAAGAAGTTTATCTTTAAGCTGATGTATAACATTTGTATCTTTTATGTATGTTTATTATGAGAACTTCTGTTTTGTTGAGTTTCACACTCTGCAATTTCACCGGATGTTGTTTGAGACAGTGTTTTACTGAACAAAATGCGGTAACAAAACTGAGGATTTTGAGGAGGGACTTGATCGAACAAAACAAACATTTATTGGGTAACTGGGAGTTTTGTCAGCTGGGCGCTGTTCTCAGATAATCGCATGGTTTGCTTTCGCCGTAAAGTATTTTTTAAATCTGACACCGTGGTTGGATTAACAAGAAGTTAATCTTTAAAAAGATGTAACACTTGTATGTTTCATGAATTTTTATAATGAGTATTTCTGTTTTTGAATTTGGCGCTCTGCAATTTCACTGGATGTTGCCCAGGTGGGACAGTAGCGTCCCACACCCCCTAGAGAGGTTAAACTCGTCAGATCATTTACCATCCATCAATGGATGTCCATTTAACTGGTTTGACTGCTATGAATAAGCAATAATGCCCGAGGGGTGTGGTATATGGCCAATATACCATGCTAAGGGCTGTTCTTAAGCACGATGCAACGTGAAGTGCCTAGATACAGCCCTTAGTCGTGATATATTGGCCATTTACCACAAACCATGAGGTACCTTATTGCGATTATAAACTGGTTACAAATGTAATTAGAACAGTAAAAAGTCATGTTTTGTAATACCTGTGGTATATGGTCTGATATATCACAGATTTCAGCCAATCAGCATTCAGGGCTCAAACCACCCAGTTTTGAATTGTAATTATAAACTGGGTGGTTTGAGCCCTGAATGCTAATTGGCTGACAGTCGTACTTTTAGAAAGAGAGGGTCCAGATTGTCTAGCCCAGCTGATTTGTAGGAGTCCAGATTTTGCAGCTCTTTCAGAACATCAGCTATCTGGATTTGGGTGAAGGAGAAATGGGGGAGGCTTGGGCAAATGCTTATTGAAATTCTCAATTATCTTGGATTTATCGGTGGTGACAGTGTTTCCTAACCTCAGTGCAGTGGTCAGCTGGCTGGAGGTGCTCTTATTCTCCATGGACTTTACAGTGTCCCAAAACCTTTTAGAGTTTGTGCTACAGGATGCAAATTTCTGTTTGAAGAGGCTAGCCTTAGCTTTCCTAACTGCCTGTGTATTTTGGTTCCTAACTTTCCTGAAAAGTGGCATATCGCGGGGGCTATTCGATGCTAATGCAGAACGCCACAGGATGTTTTTGTGCTGGTCAAGGGCAGTCAGGTCTGGAGTGAATCAAGGGCTATATCTCTTCTTAGTTATACATTTTTTGGGGCATGCTTATTTAAGATGGTGAGGAAAGCACTTATAAAGAATATCCAAGCATCCTTTACTGATGGAATGAGGTCAATATCTTTCCAGGATGCCCGGGCCAGGTCAATTAGAAAGGACTGCTCGCTGAAGTGTTTTAGGGAGCGGTTGACAGTGATGAGTGGTGGTCGTTTGACTGCGGACCCATTACAGACGCAGGAAATGAGGCAGTGATCGCTGAGATCCTGGTTGAAGACAGAGGACAAGTTGGTCAGGATGTTATCTACGAGGGTGCCCGTGTTTACGGATTTAGGGTTGTACCTGGTAGGTTCCATGATAATTTGTGTGAGATTGAGGGCATCGAGCTTTGATTGTAGGACGGCTGGGGTGTTAAGCATATCCCAGTTTAGGTCACTTAACAGTACAAACTCTGAAGATAAATGGGGAGCAATTAATTCACATATGGTGTCTAGGCCACAGCTGGTGGCTGAGGGGGGTCTATAACAAGTGGCAACAGTGAGATACTTATTTATGGCAAGGTGGATTTTAAAAAGTAGAAGCTTGAACTGTTTGGGCACAGACCTGGATAGCATGACAGAACTCTGCAGTAGATTGCAACTCTACCCCCTTTGGCAGTTCTATCTTGTCGGAAAATTTTGTAGTTGGGGATGGGAATTTCAGAACTTTTGGTGGCCTTCCTAAGCCAGGATCCAGACACGGCTAGGACATCAGGGTTGGCGGAGTGTGCTAAAGCAGTGAAAAAAACAAATTTAGGGAGGAGGCTTTTGATGTTAACATGCATGAAACCAAGGCTTTTACTGTTACAGAAGTCTACAAATGATAGCGCCTGGGGAATAGCAATGGAACTGGGGGCTACAGGGCCTGGGTTAACCTCTACATCACCAGAGGAACAGAGGAGGAGTAGGATAAGGGTATGGCTAAAGGCTATAAGAACTGGTCATCTAGTGTGTTGGGGACAGAGAATTAAAGGAGCAGATTTCTGGGCGTGGTAGAATAGATTCAAGGCATAATGTACAGACAAGGGTATGGTAGGATGTGAATACAGTGGAGGTAAACCTATGCGTTGAGTGGCGATGAGAGAGGTTTTGTCTCTGGTGGCATCAGTTAAACTAGGTGAGGTCTCTGCATGTGTGTGTGGTGGGACAAAAGAGCTATCTAAGGCATTTTGAGCGGTACTGAGGGCTCTACAGTGAAATAAAACAATAAAAACTAGCAATGTCTCCAGTGATATCCTCATTTCAACATATTTATTGTATCAAGTGGTAGGCAAGTAACCTACGATCGCATAGACATTATTAGGCTACTTGATGACCAACAGATTCAAATGTATCATTCTCCACGTTTATTGTGAGTTTCATTGTGGACTTTCCCCATAACAGAAGCACGCAAGGGAGTTCCATAATTTCTATTTAAAATTTCCAACTGCGCAGTGCTCAAGATCCAAGAACTGAGCATGCAGTTTAAACCACCTTCTAGCGAATTTATGTAATGCGCACTAGTGCGCCTAAAGTCGTTTCCCAGTGCTTTGTCACAGTTATTTCTTGATGTGCATCAGTTCTTGCACATTAATACTGTATGTTTTATGGAAAAAGGGTTGGAAATACTTCATAATCTCCATAATGAAATTGGCCTGTCTACAACTGGTAAAAAGTTGTCAGAACATGCTGCAGTTCTCTCTCAACACACACACACACACACCCCTCCGGCCCTCCCTCCCCACCACTCACACACTCAGCAACAGCCTTCCTTACTGCCTGATAGTGAGTTGAATTTAGAAGTAGCCCAGAAACCTGGTACATTTTCATCCTTGACATCTTTTTCAAATGAACTAAATGTCTGGAAAACTGCGGACATGTCAACCCTGCTCTAGACATTTATAGGCTATTCATCTTATTGGTCCAGTTAGAGACCATATCATTTAGAGTCACAATTTGAGCTGTAGACTATAAAGGACATGATTTGGCCCTAATTTTACAGCCATTGATAAACTTGCAAATGTTCATAGTAGCCTATAATTGTTACTACTCTGTAGTAAGCCATTTTCAGGAAAATGTCCAGTTTGGCTGACCTTTTATTAAAGCACAGATTGTTTTGCAAATATGCTAACCTACCTAACAGTCTCAATTTCTCTTGAAATAGATTCATTGTTCCTTGTGTTATCCTGTTTGTCACATGCGCGGTTGTGAAATGGGAAGTGGGGAGAAAATCTATTAGTGACACTTGTGCGCACATATGTATGCACATTTGTTCCATGTGGCCCTTGTCAGATGTCATCTCCATGACATGTCCCTGTGATTTTTGGCTGGATCTTGACTTGTTTTTCTTGATACACTGTTCACTCACCCCTGGCACAACTGATGCTCACATTCTGTCTTTTGCTTAATAGGTAGCACAGTGCAGTAATGACCAGAACAGATCATACTTGAGGTTCAGAAGTTCTTATTTCACGTTGAAGTGATGAAAAACATGATCAGAGGTGTGTATTTGCCCTATTTATTGTGCAAGTTAACTATGTTCCATTTTATCAGTACACTGACATAATATTATGCTTTGTCATTCAAATTATTGTTATGTTATATAACTTATCCTACAGTAACTGCGAAAGGGGCTATCTATTTTTAGAATTATAAATTAATGATGTATATACATAGTGATTCTTGAAGAATATAACTTAATGAGCTTAGTTCAAATGTCACACCCAAAATATAAGGTTGTTTTACTCCAATGTTTGTAAACATTGTAAATGTTAACAAACACTGCGTAGCCTAAAAACACAAATGCTGATATCATGGATGGTAAGCCCTTGCATCCCTCAGGTTTTTACCAACACAGAGGCGGGGTGTTGTCTTTGTTATAGTTTCAACTGCGGATTGGCCCTTTAATCACTTATCACTTCATGAATGTACATTTTCAGACATCGTCATTGTGCAGCATCCTGTTTCTGTGTATGTACCACTGAACTATAAGGTGACTCTGAGTGTGAGAGCAGAGGGAACCGGTATCCTGAACTACCAGTGGTTCAAGTCTAGTAAAGAGGAGGTATGTGGTTGTTGAGGATTTTTGTAATTCTTGTCTGACACAGTATTATGTTGTCAATTCATAGAGTAACACAGTATATATCCAATGAAATGGTTAATGTTTTTTTAGGTATTTGGTGGGACCAGAGCAGATCTGATTGTCACAGCCCAGAGGTCTCAGTCCTACATTTGTCGCGTGAATGACCAGTTCTGCAACTGTGTGTTCAGTGAATGGGTCACAGTAAAGGTCCTGGACATTGCTAAACCAGGTACAGAAATCCCCTATATTAGTTACCAGTTCTAAGATAATAACATGTTTGTAATACAGGTTATTAAATCTTCTTTGATCAATTTAGAGCACTATTTTGCCTGTACTGTATTGCTATTGCATGTTTTCTTTTTTTTTCTCCTTCAGGTCTCCCAGTAGCATGGCGAGGGGAGCCCCATATCACTGTACAACCTGCACCCCAGACTGTCAGACAAGGGGAGAGACTCACCCTCAGCTGCACCGCCTTTGGCATTCCCACCCCTCACTACCAGTGGTACAGAAATGGACATCCTCTGTTGGGCAAGACCACGGACACACTGCAGGTAACACCAGTGTTTATTTACTCCTGCACTCAGGTCATTGTGTTTACTCTGTCTTATCATTTGCTGGCTGAGATACCATGCTTCACCATTCCTATTTAGTGATGGAGTGGTAAAAAAATAGGTGTGAAAACTCTGGTTGAGGTGAAAAAATGAACTCTCCCTATATTTTCTATGCAATTTCCCCCAGAAAGTGAGTGACAAGTGCCGAGCAAAAAAAAGTGGGTTAACTGTGTTTACTTGTGTTTACCCTCCAATACATCACTTGCCCTATGTAAACATTGTAATTTAGAATAACTTAATTCATATTTAACATGAGGTTTAAATTCTAGGAGAGAAGTCTTATGTGTATGAGTAGAGCCAAACAGTGATGTGAATGCATTTGATTGTGTCCTTTGTAGATAGAGAATGCAGGGACAGACCATAGAGGAACATATCTCTGCTATGTATCCAATGTTCAAGAGGAGAGATGGACAGAGGCAGCTGATGTTGAAATAGGTAAATGGAAGTGGGATGCTACTTGAAGGGCATCTGGGCAACAAAAAGGAAATAATGTTTACATGAATTGAACATACTGTGAATGATGATGTCATATAGCCAAGTCTTTTGTGAATACTGCTCTGTAATTATAAACTGTGCAATAGTGAATATGAAACTCTCACAGTAGCAAATGACAAAGCACTAGCAGCAGTTATTTTATGTTTTCAGTGGCATGAGCTTTACTATTAGCGTTTTATATATTCCCTGACAAAGTCTACCACATAATTTACTGGAAAGTAATTCCCCACTTTTCACTGAGCTAGTGGAATAGCGGTAAGTTCAGATTTCTACACATCCCTCCCACAAGTGGGTCTTTCCATTCCGCTGACGATTTAAGGTATTTCCCTTTGTTAAAGACTGTACTAGAAGTTTTCAGGCTCTAAAAAGTGGTCAAGGAACTAGCCTTTGGATGTAGGTTCCCCTTTGTATGTGTTTTCTACATGTTGGCACATCAACAACATTCATATTTCAAAATCTTTATGGATTTGACCCAACCAGATTGAATGAAAACTAGGAGTCCTTTTACACTCTCATATTGCTTTTGATCTTGTTTGTTGTGTTAACAGATTGAAGTGTGAAGTGTTAGGTTATGCACTGATTATAACTTTTATTATTTTTCCATTTCTTTCAGTGCCATCTAATCAACTCACAGGTAGGGGTCAGTGGAAATACAGTGTTTTATTTTTATTCTTTTTGTTATTTTTTTAATTTTACCCCTTTTTCTCCCCAATTTCGTGGTATCCAATTGTTTCAGTAGCCACTATCTTGTCTCATCGCTACAACTCCCGTACGGGCTCGGGAGAGAAAAATGTTGAAAGTCATGCGTCCTCCGATACACAACCCAACCAAGCCACACTGCTTCTTAACACCGGAAGCCAGCCGCACCAATGTGTCGGAGGAAACACCGTGCACCTGGCAACCTTGGTTAGCGCGCACTGTGCCGCTGGTGCGTGATGAGACAAGGACATCCCTACTGGCCAAGCCCTCCCTAACCCGGACGACGCTAGGCCAATTGTGCGTCGCCCCACGGACCTCCCGGTCGCGGCCGGTTACGGCAGAGCCTGGGCGCGAACCCAGAGTCTCTGATGGCACAGCTGGCGCTGCAGTACAGCGCCCTTAACCACTGGTTTGAGGTATTCTTAGAATGCGGTTTGAGCATTATGTCATTGAAGTGGGGAACTGTTGTACCAGTATTTCCTGATATGTGTGGTTTCATGTTTCTATAGTATAATTAATTAGCTGTTCTCAAAGTACAGTAAGGTGACCCTGATTACAAATTCCACCATGGTCTTTTCGTGCAGCGACTGACAAAGTGGCCCTGCTTATTGGTAACCTCAACTACTCCCACCATCCGGACCTGATGGCCCCCACTATGGATGTCCAAGAGCTGGCCAACCTGCTGCAGCAGCTGGGCTTCAGAGTGGTGTCTTTACTGGATCTCACCAGGGAGGAGATGCTGGCGGCTATTGACAAGTTCCTTCTCCTGCTTGACAGGGGCGTGTATGGTGAGTTCAATACTGTTCTGGTGGTTACATTACAAGGGAGAATGTATTTTGAATTGAGGGTTTTTCAGAGACTCTAGAAAGTTAACGATGACACTATTCACTGAAAAGTTGCAAATGCATACAAAAATATTTCTCTGTTAAGCTGAAACCAGACATCGTAGTCTTGTTTAGCTCCCTTTAAACGTATTCTGCCCGTTTTGGTTGATCTAGCATAATCCTATGCTGCTGTTTAGAGATCTTATTAGTAGCTTGGTGTGAGAGTGTGGTTTAGCTGTCAAATAAGAGGTGGAAAGGAGAAGCTTGGGCCTGTAGTGTTTGAAGAGAGATGCCTTGCTATGTATAGTTGTTTCCTGTGCTGTGAAGTACTTGAAAGTACTACTTAAGTAGTTTTTTGGGGTATCTGTATTTTACTTGACTATTTATATTTTTGACAACTTTTTACATTTTCCCTGACACCCAAAAGCACTCATTACATTTTGAATGCTTAGCAGGACAGGAAAATTGTCTAATTAAGACACTTCTCAATAGAACATCTTTGATCATCTCTACTGCCTCTGATCTGGCTGACTCACTAAACACATGCCTCGTTTTTAAATGATGTCTGAGTGTTGGAGCATGTCCCCTGGCTATCAGTAAATGTTTTTGTTTTTTTAATGTTTTTTTTTTGCTGTCTAGTTTGCTTAATGTAAGTATTTAATTGATTTATACTATATATATATACTATATTTTAGCAATTCTATTTACTTTTGATAATTAAGTATATTTGAAACCAAATACGTTTATACTTTTACTCAAGTAGTATTTTACTGGGTGACTTTCACTTTTACTTGAGTCATTTTCTATTATGGCATCTTTACTTTTACTCAAGTATGAAAATCGGGCACTTTTTCCACCACTGGCTGTTTCTGAGGCCTATAGCACTTCGACTTGGCAGATTTATTTAGCACCTGTAAAGGGCCTTTAGCAACCTAGCAACTGTCAGCTTATTTTCCTTTTTATATTTGAGTCAAATAAGAGCATTACATTTTATGTGGCATGTAAACATTTGTAAGAGTTTGACATTTTCTGTCTCATCTAATAATCCATGCTTGTGTGTTATATGGCTGTTATAGAAAACGAGGTCAGCTTAATATGAAAACCAATCTGAAAAGTAGCGATCTGGATTTTCTAGGAGCTTTAAGGACCTGCACAGTTTACAGATTCAAAACATGCTACTTGAAATTACTCAACTCAGCTGCACAGGGATGCAAATCTTCCGGTAGTTTACCAAAGTTACTGGAATCTTCAGTCATTTTGGTAATTAACAGAAAATCTATAGCAATCTATCATAACTTTTGTGATTTATACATATGATACATTCATGATACATATATTTCTATATTTTATTTGATTAACATTTTTCAAGTGATAAAGCCACACAGAGGGACAGAGATAATTACAGGCGCCTGTAAAAAGTTGAAGTACCCAGAATGGCCACTAGATGTCTTGTGATATATTACATAAAATCCTTGAAGGATACCAGAATTCTGGTAGTTGACTGGTAGTAACATACACTCCCTTTGCAACCCTACACATAATATATAGAGCACAAGCAACATAATATTTTATTGATGAAGGACAGGGTCAGTGTTGTGTGATATTCTACAGTATATGATTGCTAAAATGAAACATGGAGCCTTGTTTGACAGATGCCATATTAGATCTGTACCTCTCGCTGAACTGGAGTATCGGGTGCTCTGAATTTACCCTTATGCCTATGAGAGACTTTGCTTTTCCTGTTCACGCCATGTAACATGCGTTTGCCATGGATTTGATTTTAATCTGATTAATTAACAGCGATCAATGCTAAATAACTAAATAGTTATTTTGGTGTATAACTGAAATACACACAAAATATACAACTAACATAATGCTATCCCCCACAGCCCTGTTCTACTATGCTGGTCATGGGTACGAACGTTTAGGAAGAAACTATCTGGTGGCAATAGATGCTCCACAACCATACCGTTCAGAGAACTGTGTCTGTGTACAGAGGGTCATGCGCAAGATGCAGGAGAGACGGACTGCATTGAATGTGGTCTTACTAGACACCTGCAGAACATGGTAGGCCTCCTGATGGACACCTCATGTCATTGTTTGTTGCTCGACAGTGAATTGCAAAAGTATTCACCCCCTTGATGTTTTCCCTATTTTGTTGCATTACAACCTTTAATTTAAATGGATTTTTATTTGGATTTCATGTAATGGACATACACAAAATAGTCCAAATTGGTGAAGTGACAGGAAAAAAATTGTTATAAAAAAATTATATAAAAGAAAAACGGAAAAGTGGTGCGTGCATATGTATTCACCCCCTTCGCTATGAATCTCCTAAATAAGATCTGGTGCAAACAATTACCTTCAGAAGTCACATAATCAGTTAGATTGCACACAGGCAGATTTTATTTAAGTGTCAAATGATCCGTCACATGATCTCAGTATATATACACCTGTTCTGAAAGGCCCCAGAGTCTGCAACACCACTAAGCAAGGGGCACCACCAAGCAAGTGGCACCATGAAGACCAAGGAGCTCTCCAAACAGGTCAGGGACAAAGTTGAGGAGAAGTACAGATCAGGGTTGGGTTATAAAAAATATCAGAAACTTTGAACATCCCATGGAGAACCATTACATCCATTATTAAACAATGGAAGAATATGGTACCACAACAAACCTGCCAAGAGAGGGCCACCCACCAAAACTCACAGACCAGGCAAGGAGGCCATTAATCGGAGAGGCAACAAAGAGACCAAAGATATCCCTGAAGGAGCTGCAAAGCTCTACAGCGGAGATTGGAGTATCTGTCCATAGGATCACTTTAAGCCGTACACTCCACAGAGCTGGGCTTTACAGAAGAGTGGCCAGAAAAAAATAAGCAAACATGTTTGGTGTTCGGCAAAAGGCATGTGGGAAACTCCCCAAACAAATGGAAGAAGGCACTCTGGTCAGATGAGACTAAAATCAAGCTTTTTGGCCATCAAGGAAAACGCTATGTCTGGCGCAAACCCAACACCTCTCATCACCCTGAGAACACCATCCCCACAGTGGAGCATGGTGGGGGCAGCATCATGCTATGGAGATGTTTTTCATCGGCAGGGACTGGGAAACTGGTCAGAATTGAAAGAATGATGGATGGCGCTAAATACAGGGAAATTCTTGAGGGAGACCTGCTTCAGTCTTCCGGAGATTTGAGACTGGGACGGAGGTTCACCTTCCAGCAGGACAATGACCCTAAGCATAATGCTAAAGCAACACTTGACTGGTTTAAGGGGAACATTTAAATGTCTTGGAATGGCCTAATCACATCCCAGAACTCAATCCAATTGAGAATCTGTGGTATGACTTCAAGATTGCTGCAAATCTGCGGAACTCATCCAACTTGCAGGAGCTGGATCAGTTTTGCCTTGAAGAATGGGCAAAAATCCCAGTGGCTAGATGTGCCAAGCTCATAGAGACATACCCCAAGAGACTTGCAGCTGTAATATCTGCAAAAGGCGACTTTACAAAGTATTGACTTGGGGAGGGGGGGGGGGGGGGGGGGGGGGGTGAATAGTTATGCACGCTCAAGTTCAGGTTTTTTGTCTTATTTCTTGTTTGTTTCACAATAAAACATATTTTGCATCTTCAAAGTGGTAGGCATGTTGTGTAAATCAAATGATCAAATGATTAATTCCAGGTTGTAAGGCAACATAATAGGAAAAATGCCAAGGGGGGTGAAAACTTTCGCAAGCCTATTTAACATTTTAAGAAGTCTACAATTGCATTGATTGAAAGAAAAAAATATCACATCAGAAGACAAATAAGGCTAACACAAACATAAGCAAGCAGATTAATTTTACTTCACTACATTCTTAAAGAAAATAATGTACTTTTTACTCCATACATTTTACCTGACACACAAAAGTACTTGTTACATTTTGAATGCTTAGCAGGACAGGAAAATTGTCCAATTCACGCACTATCAAGAAAACACATTGTCATCCCTTTTGATCTGGCGGACTCACTAAACACAAATGCATCTTTTGTAAATTATATCTGAGTGTTGGAGTGTGCCCCTGGATATCCATAAATAAAAAATAACCAAATGGTGCCACCTGCTTTGCTTAATAGAAGGAATTTGATTATTGTACATTTACTTTTGATACTTAAGTATATATAGAACCAAATACTTTGACTTTTGCTCAAGTAGTATTTTACTGGGTTACTTTTACTTGAGTAACTTTCTATTAGGATATCTATACTTTTACTCAAGTATGACAATTTATTACTTTTTCCACCACTGCTAAAACAGGTGTTGAGTTGCATCATTTTATTTTCAGGTACAACGTAGATTGCATAGCTTCTGAAATCAGGCCCTTGGTACCAATGGGAAACACTGTGTATGGATATGCCACGTATGTATTTTTACTCTATGTAACAACAATTGATTTATGAGTGTTCATTCATGGCCTGAAATCTAAATGACCTGCCTTAACAGATGTGAAAATGCAGAGGCTTATGAGGTACAGGACGGAGGGAAGAGCACCGGAATCTTCACTAAATATCTGAACAAGCACATCCTACAGCCAGAGAAAGTCACCCACATCCTGGAGCTGGTGTCTGAGAGTCAGTATTCTTGTATGATAGGCTTTGCTCTTGTGGAAGCCATTTTAACATATATTCATTGCATTTTTTACATCAATATTTGTATTTTTTATATCAATAATGGAATTTTCTGTATCAATAATTCAAAATGTTTATATACAAAAATGAATAGCTGATATCAATAATAATAAAATAATGATATCTATAATCACATTTTTTATATCAATAAAATTCAAATTATTTATATAAAACATTACATTTTTGATATTGCTCATAATTTTAAATATAAAACGCTCAAATTATTGAATTATTATTATTATAGTGATAATTGGAATTATTGATATCGATTTATATACATTTTGTAAATTAATTATATAATAAAATTCAATTTAAAAAAATTCACCATTGAATCCTATGATATAAAAAAAAAAATGTACGTAAAATCTTAATTATTGTTATTGAAAATGACATTACTGATATCAAAAATACAATTATTGATATATATATTAGCATATATTTAGCATAATTAAGACTTAGACCTGTATCTAAAATTGTATCTAAACATTTATTCAATTATTTTCCATTTCTAAAGTGAAAGAAAAATGATAGAAAATAAAAAAGACAAAAAGAAAATGTCTTGATTACAAACTGTATGTCTTCACACCCCATAGTTAATACTTGGTGGAAGCACCATTGATAGCCATTACATGTGTGAATCATTTTGAAGAAAATGATTATTGAGGTGGCAGCATCATGTTATGGGTATGCTTGTTACTGGCAGGGACTGGGGAGTATGTTAGGATCAAAATAAATATGAAAGGAACGAAGGACAGGTAAAAAGTTAGAGGAAAACCCTCCATAGTCTTCTGAAAACCTAACCTGGAGACAGTTTTATATTTCAGTGGAACAATTATACAAATTCTAATGACAAAGACACACCACAATTGCTTTCATGAAGTGTTGAGTGTTCCTGAAATTGTCTAGTAGTCTCAATCTTGGCCTAAATCTGCTTGAAAATCAGTGATAACATAAACATTGAGTATTGCTATCCATCAATGATTCCCAAGCAATTCCTTGAGCAATTTTGACAAAAACAATAGATATATGTTGCCCTAAGAGTTGCGTAAAGCTGGTAGAATCGTATTACTCCGTACGGGATTTGCAGCGATGGGACAAGACTGTAACTACCAATTGGATGCCACGGAATATGGGTAAAAAAGGGGTAAAAAAATAAAATGTGGAGTAGGTTGTATACATCAGTAGGAAAAATACAAAATAAAATTTTAAGCCAGCAAATGTCAAGACTGTGCAAGGGCCTTGTGTGTATGCTTTCAATAGGCGCTGTATGTAGGAGCATGCACATGTAATACCACCCCCATGAAGGTCTTTAAAATATCGTTTTTATATCAATAATTCAGTTATTGATATCATAAATGTGAATAATTTATATAAAAAAATATATGATTAATATAAAATAATATATATATATATATATATATTGATGTATAACGGTGGCTTTGCTTTTAGCACTTCCCTCTAGTGGCCACATTCTGCAGTCTGTGTGACTGACATTTCAGGATGGATGTTTTGACATATTATTAACACCAATCCATGACTCACATTGAAAATCCCAGGGTTTCTTTTGATAAATAGGAAAATTACTTTTGACAGAAATGAGAAGATATTATGCAAGAAATACTAAATTCCCTGCTAATAAGAGCAGAAGTGTGGCTTTTGGCTCCATTGCTCCTCTATAGGAGATGTACAGCAGTGTCTGTAAACAGGGTCAGTGTGGAACATGTTGTTGTCTACTTGTTGGAGTACAGACATGTTGACATCTAAATGTTTATCCGTCACTGGCTACTCCCCCTGGTGTTTACCCTGCAGCAGGTAGCAGTGGGCGGAGCTTGGAGGGCTAGGCATGCTGTCCCCACTGGGTGCTTGTTTGTTTGTTTGATGGGTCTCTCTGGTAACATGAC